>NC_090939.1:713014786-713317816 GCF_040938575.1 Ambystoma mexicanum | reverse complement strand
CTCCAAACAATGTTGTAGTCAGTCTTAAAAACCTCTAGCATTCGCAAGTGAATGAAAGCTAGCATCAAGTTAGACACCATGCTTACTTCATCTACAATCAAGTTATTTAATTTTCTAAGAACATTTCCTACTTCTTGTGCCACACTTGATATATGTTTTTGATTCTCTATTGTGTTGTCATGCTCCAATGCTAACATCAACCGACGATGTAACATTAAATGTTGCTAAACCTGTTGGAGCTATTACAATACATAACAAAGAGGAATCTGTTACATTTTGAATCATAGCTCTTATTGCATGAATTAAAAAAGATCTACCTGTTCTTGCTTGTCCACTAACATACAATAATATAGGTTTATATTACACACAAGAGCATTCACGCTTGTCATGCAGTAAACCATGTAAGAACCTACCTTTAATTTTATAATAAACATCTTTTTGCTCTATATTAAGTTTACTAACAATTTCATCAAAATTCACATATGCAACTTTACTTTGTTGCATTGCTATTTCTACTTCCTCCATAGCAAGTTCAACATAATTTTGAATAATTGACTTACCAAGGACATTTTGACTTCCTGCTGCAGAAGCGTGTCTGCTCTCAGGAGTCTGTTTGCCAATTCAGCTGCCAAACATTCTTCTTGACATAGTTCTTTCTCTAGTAACTCCAAGTATTGTTCACATTTTGGATATGTAATTAATCTTTTATTAGCAAAACATGATTCTTTAAAAGTTTCAAAACTTCCAGGCAAATCACTTTCTGAATGTCATGTGAAGATCAACTGCAAAAGACAAACATAAAATAATTCCTTTTTCTCTGCAGTTTGGCAAGACAGTTTCATGTGGTTTATGAGACTTGCCTATTCATTGCTCACTAGACCACCACTAGATCCATGTACTTTAAACCGTCCTCTGTCACTGTTTGCTTCAATATTTTGATATGAGTAGCATTGTGCCACATCATATAAACAAAGATCTTCCAACATTTCAGATTTATTTGGAAAATATGTATCAATCAAGTTGGTTTTCAAAATCTCTGTACTGTCAGGTGCTGCTTCAGCTAACTGCTCTATTTCAGTTAAAGGCTTCAACATCTGATTTCTAGTACTAGCTGGTCCAAGACTTAAACAAACGACATTAATGCTACGTCCATAAAGAGGCAAAATCATTAGCCAATCTGCAGCATTATAGCTACCACACTCTCTATGTAAAAGCATCTTCAAACCAAAGCTTAGAAGTTTCTGACTGAGACTTTTATCTGCTGATAAATGTGCCTATACTTCAGCTGCATTTCTCTTTTCGGCTTTTGTCATGTATGTTGTAACATAATGAGCAACAGCTGTTGAATCATCAGCAATAAACTGTCCATCAGTATTTGCTTTCCATAGCTGATCAATGACAGGATTGTAATCATTAATGAATTTGCATTCCTTATCTCTTTTTAAATTATAGGTAAGTCTCTGTGACTTACTAGTAACATGGTGTTAAACAGATGACACATTCACTTGGTCAACTGGTGTTACAGGCCTTCCAGTGTAGAACTTATCTTTACTTTTGTATTTTCTATGACATTACTTCCTCATGAATGCTTTTGAAACCTTTCCACCTTTTTCCGTAGATCAGCATGTTACTAAACTGAGGAGCATCTTGAATCCACAACAGCATATGTATATGAGAAGCCCAACGTGCCTAGTACTCTTTTCTTCAAAATAAATGTTCCACATGGCCTAGTGGACCATTTTCTTTATTACATACAAAATGTAACATGTCTAAAAATCTGTGCTGAAAAATGTACACACTTACAGGGTCCAAAGAACACAATTCTCCTGGTGTCATGTGTTGTATGTTTATTTCTCTGCATTAGTTTCCTGAATCCACTCTGCAAGAACATCTGAAACATACTCAGTGCAACTTAAAGTCACAAACCAGGCTGGAGATCCCTGGTATCTACTAATGCTTCTAACCTCAGAGTGTCTCCTATACCAATTTTCATTAGTTCTTCTCATTGTAGCAAGAATATTCATAAGGTTGCCCTCTAACATGCCATTTTTTTCTTTTACCTGTTGCAGAATCTCACGAGCAGAAAGATTTTGAAATCTAGTTCTGGTCTGATGTGTATGTGCAACAGCATAACATAATGTTGAAAATTCACGTTCATACAATAAGTGAAAAATATATTCAACATTGGTGTGGAATCGTGAATCTTCGAATACATTCTTGTGCAACCATATTCTGAAGCATAGATTTCACCTTCTCATCATCCATTCTCCCTCCAGTACCAGTTGGAAAAAGCATAGGGAAACAACAGGCTTCTAATTTATTTTCCCAGATATTAATTGGTTCACCTTTTGTTGCTTTCATTTGATAGAATTCTAAACTGTAACCCATGACTTCACATGAGTGTGGAGGATGAATAGTGTAATGTTCATAGAAACCATTCCCTTCTGCAACAGATAGAAGCTGAAACTGACCTTCACTGCTTTTGTTTGATGACTCAACATCAAGCATAGACAAATCTGGTACAGTTGTGCTGCCTTTGTACAAATCATTGTGGTCTAATAGAAATGACAATGTGTTTTCTTCACTTTTCCAATATTAATAAGCTGTTACCAAATCCTCTTATCTTTAGTGACAACACCATTTACTAAAACAAACTAAGAATCTGCAATGTCATGCTTCACTCCTAGAGTATTAACATTTTCTTCCAAATTCAGAGGTAAATACACTATTTTGCCTCTCACACCTTGTACTAATTACTTTTATCCATATTTGACTTCTTTGTTTGCAATCTAACAATAACTTGGAAAGTATAAACAGTTTGCAATGCAATCACCTTGAACTTGTTCAATTTTTGAAGCACAACCCGGTAATTGCCCATTTGTGGGCACCGGAAAAAAGATGCTCCCCATTCCCATTTGGCCCCATAGCGGAGTTCAGATGCACCAGCACTGTTTATAATGGTGCGGGTGCATCCGACATGCTGTGCTTGCTATGCCTTTCTGCCAGCCAAGTCCGACCTTACCGGTACCATAGTTCTCAGAATGCTAAACTTATAATGAGGCCCAGTGTCTACAAACATAAAGTACCTCACAGGCGTTAAATCGTTCTTCTACAAACAAATACAGATACATTTCTTTCCAAACATCTTCTAGTGTATGTTTAATGTTGTTCTCAACATACACTAGTTGCACTTGAGACCTAAAAAAAGTGCACCAACAATATACACACAAAATGTCAGGTCTTTCAGTAGAAGACAATGCAAACATTGCAATACTTATTTTATACTGTTCAAAAATGTGATCCTTTGAAAGCATAGGATCATAATTTCCACTTACTGTAAGTGTTTCATCTACATACACATACTCTTTTTAAATGCATCATATTTATAATTTGCATTGTAGAAACTAAACAGTCAACTGTTCAAGTTCAACGTATTTGATTTAAAACTGCAAGAGACATAGTTGGTGTTTTTTACTCATAGAGTTTAATTAGAAGGTATTTCATTTTCATATGATGTGCAACCAGCATCCATACATGTTGAAACTGACTCTGACATCTAATTTTATCAAGAGAAGCTAGAGAGTGACCCAAAAGTCCTATTTTTTCACGAACTTCACAATCATCTATTTTTTGTGGCATCTTCATCTATCTTTGGCCATTGTCATGTTTGTGCAAAACCTGCAGAAATCTCTTTACAAGAAAACATATCAGTATTGCACAAAATATTGCAAGTCCATACCTCACAATCCTTCTTTCATTTTATTTTTTACTGACCTACACTTTCCATTTCTGTATTATTACACTGTATAATTTCTTTTTAGAAATCACACCATTTCGGGCTTCATAACTACTTCCACTCTCATCAATAGCTAGTGGAACATGTTTTCCTTGAATGTACCTCTCCTCATTAAAAACTCTTTCAGTATGAGAAGTGTGTTTCCACTCTCCACAAAAGACTTCACAAAAGTTGTCACGTGTAAGTAAAGCTTTCTTAATTATTACTTCTACATTTTACCACATAGCTAGATTTTGGTTTCACACTGCTCCAAAGATTTGTAAAAACTCGGCAGTGATACATTTTTCTATATATATGTCTGTATTCCTCTGTTTCAAATTGATAACACATTCACTACTTTTTAAAAATAAATCTTTCTTTTTTACTAGCTACTAACACATTTGATACATTTGTTCTTTTTTTACTCTCAAAAAAACAATTTCAGTTCCAGCAATACTTTGTGTTGGCAAATCTCTTATTTGAAATTGCACATTTTTAAAACTAACATCAACACCAGGTATTGTGTATTATCTACACAATCTGTATCTACAGATTTATAAACACAACTTTCTGAAATATGATGGCATTTTATGAGAAAAAAAAGCTGTATACAACATAAATGTCATGCATTGTGTTTCTTTATATTTTCAATATACACTATAACTTACAAGCCCAAGTTTATAGGTGGAGATGGAGTTAATGGCCCACCAACCCAGGATTTGTATGGCCAAGCGAAACAAGAGACTCAGTCAAAGCTGTGAGACGTAAACGCCTGTACCTTCCCGTCAGCTCAGGTGTAATAGGTATTTGCACCCTGGTATTTGGCTAGGGTGGAAATAATGTTCTTTCTTTTATTCCTGACAAGAGATATGCTCAAATGGAGTACACCTCTGATCAGTAAAAAAATAATTGCCACCACGATTTAAATCAAAAAGTGACTTGATCCCTTTTCGGATAACAGCACACATAAAAACATCTATTCCAAATTAGCCACCATGATTCAAAAACAAACCTTTAAACTAATATTACCACTACTACTCAACAAACAAAATCAGCATGTATATCTTCCCTCCACTACCCATCCCCACTAACACTAGAGTTTGAATGGCTAAGTCCCCAGCTAGTGCCATAAAACTACCCTAACAAACCTAACCAATAATACAGTAATCCACATACCACTACACACTTCTTAAATAATACCTCACATACTCTACACATAACTTCAAAGTACAATTCCCAAACAACCAAATAGAAGAAATGTTCACTAGATACATGACGTTTCTACATTCACATTCATAAAGGTGTTCCAAAATAATATTTAATGTATCTTTGCTTTCATATACCAACCAACTATTCATTCATCTGTAGTAGGTTCTCAATTCAGAAGTAACTTGATAAGAGAACATAGCAGCACTGCCACTTAGTTGGTCCACCCGACTCCAGTTTTCACACCACACAAGCCTGTACTGAACAGCTGAATACCAACTCCAGGTACATGCCATTGAGTATACTAGTGGTCACATCAGAAGGCCCTATCATGCCCTTCCTTCTCTCAGCACCCATTTAATGACTCCTCCTTAGCCATCCACAACTAAAAACATGCACAATTAACTACCTCACATGTTTATACCTATTCCTATTCCAGCATAATAAGACAATAGCCTGATCTATATTACCTTTCACCTACAAAGTAATAACTACTATTGCTATTCAACAAAAGATATCAGCATGTATATCCTCCCTTCAATGTCCATTCCCACTCCACTAAACTTCCAATGGCCATGTGCCCTAAGCAGCCCTAGAAAAATGTCTTAGCAAATCTTGTCAATAGGTGCCCAACCCACTATGCACCCCCATTCATTTTACATCTCCCTATGTCAGTGCATTGCATAACAACATATTGCATTACATAGCATGGAACCCAATTAGATTCCTGCCCTTCCAAAGCACACAGTTTGCAATCAAATTGGAAAAAAGCCAAATATGATTGTTTATTATTATTTCTAAATTCCTACCAACAATTACATGACAGTGGAAATCCTTCAGTATAATAAAATGTCCCATATAGTATCAAACACTACCCACTTAGCCACTATAAATTCACCTTCTTCACTTCATAATTTCACATTTCCAAAATTCTAACACAGTAGAAAATCGCCAATATAGGGTTACAAAAAAACACTGTAATATCAAACTCCAGAGCACTCACACAGCCACAATATTTGTCAAGGGTAGACTTATACTGCTTACTTCACACTAGGGTTTCTTTCATTCATATTGCATCTTCCAATGTCACTTCACACTTCAGACGTCTAAACTTAACAGATGAACGCCAGCTCCAGGCACACACCATTGAGTATACTAGTGGTCACACAACTAGGCCCTACCACACCCTTGCTTCTCCCAGCACCCATTTAATTACACCTCGTTAGCCATCCTCAAAAAAACATGTACAATTAACTACCGCACCTGTTTCCACCTATTTCAGCATGGGTTAACGGCGCCGTAAAAGGCTGCGCCACCGTTAACCCATTAGTGCCTGATTACGAGGTCCCTTTGCGGGACCCGACCTTAACATCTGGTCTACACCAGCCGTTAAAGTAGGGACCCGCAAAGGGACCTTGGTGCTAAGTACGGTACCGCAATTTGCGGTACCGTACTTAGCGCCTTCCCCATTCCCATTTAGCCCTATGGGGCAACAATGGGAATGGGGAAGGGCCATGGAGGAAGGGGGAATTACCGCCTGCCAACCTTGTAATGGGGTGGTAATTCCCCCTTTCTCCATGGCGGAGTCGGTAAGTTACCGGCATGGACCATGGTGCTTTTAGCACCATGGTTTTCTGCCTGGGTCGTAATGAGGCCCAATAACCTGATCCACTATCCTGCCTTTCACCTACAAACTAATAACTACTACTGCTACTCAACACAAGATAACAGCATGTATATACTCTGTTCACTGTCCATCCTCACTCTACTAAAGTTTCTATGGCCATGTGCCCTAAGCAGCCCCCGAAAACCTTCTTAGCAAATCTCATCACTAATACTGTTTAACCCAACCCACTCTGCACCCTCATTAATTTTTCATCTCCCTATGTCAGTGCATTGCATAGCATTCATTTTACAAAAAGAAGATGTAAATAGATATGTCTATATAGGGGATCACAAAAACTGCAATATGCATTTCATTCCCATGTAAATATAAAAATACACATTTTATTAGTCACAAAATATATTCTAAACAATCATAAAAAGATCACATTACATAAAACATGTAAAAGAACAAACAAACAACACATATAGTTCAACACATGTGAATCCTGTTCAAATGGTACACATAGGTCCTCTGTGTGACTCTTCACACTGGGGCTCTCTTTCTTCTTCAATGAAAATTGTTAGTTTTTCCTACTTGTACTGTATAACAACCCTACTTGTACAAGTTTCTGTCCATCATATACATATGAATGTCGGACATTCTTCAGGGGTAAATGTTGTCTTGTGTTTGTTGTGTTAAAAACTCTTCATTGTTTTCAATTATTCTCTTCAGCAGTTTCTGTACGGGGCCCTGTTGATAAAGACACTATTTTAGTGCTGTGTACCAAATCTGGATCCTATTTAAATTAAGTATTTCCAAATGCCCAAATTCCTGGAGTTTAAAGGCATGCTGTCAATTACATACCTTGTAGGCTGATAGGGTATATATCCCAAAGCATTGCATAACAACATATTGCATTGCATAGCATGGAATCCAAATAGATTCCTGCCCTTCCAAAGCACACAGTTTGCAAGCAAATTGGAAAAATGCTAAATATGATTGTTCATTATTAATTCTAAATTACTACTAACAATTATATGTCAGTGGAATTCCTACAGTAAAATAAAATGTCCCACATTCTATCAAACTCTACCCACATAGCTACTATAAATTCATCTTCTTTACTTCATAATTTCACACTTCCACAATTCTTACAGAGTAGAAAATCATCAATATAGGGTCACAAAAAACAGCGTAATATCCACCTCCAAAGCACACACAAAGCTGCAATATTTGTCAAGGGTAGCTTATGCACCCTCATTTATATCACATATTCCAATGTCACTGAGAACAACCTTTATTTGGAAATATATTTCGTGTCAAACATAAGCATAGCATAACATGTGATACTACTTCATTACTCTCCTAAAAACACTGAAGGAAAACATGCAAAATCATACTTTGCAAACAATACTTGACCAACCTCACCAAATGAGACACCTAAAACATACTTAATTTATCTCACAAATACAACAATTCAAAATGTACATACAACATATAAAAACACACTATCACTCACCTTCAGCTGTGCCAAATAATGAATAGATCTTCACCATAGCAACACACAGAACATGTGCACACTCTCAGTTCTGGGATCAGACTGTCAAAGGTTCACAAAAAGGTTACTTTCATAGCTTTCACAAATCAATAGCACAAAAGGAGGACTGTAGAAAGCAAACAAATAAAATGCTGAACATATTTTTATGACAAACTATTTCCATCAATAAACCCCAACACAATCCTTCAAAGAATACTTTACACAATATTTACAAACTATATTATTATTATTTTTTTCAAATACCATAACTGGGGCTATAATCTGGGTTACACAACGAAAACCCACCTATCGATGCAGTGACATATACATTTTTCAAATGCGGTCAAAAATACCTATTACAAAGATTTCAAAATCAATTCACATTAGCCTTCAGGTGGGAACATCCAAACAGAAACACATGTGCAATTCTGAACTGAAACACCCATAATATAATATGATCACTGCACCAAAATACAACCAGTTATAACCACAGGTACAGCAAATGGATTCATGCCTGCGCCTATCAAAGACCGCCAAAAAGTACAACGTGCAATTGGAAAATTCATACCCGTGGATCGAATCAACCGCCACTTGTCACCGCTACTCGTAACATTTTCACAGATTCAGAAAGACATACTGAAAATCTGTAACAATTCAAACAATATAGAGGTACACATGAGGGCATGGAATCAGAGACACATGTCAAATTGTGTGGTGTAAAATCAATGGAGCATCATGATCAATGCATAGAAATTGGAATTGTCATACCCGCGGCTAAGGTCAGAGTTATAGCCACGGCTACACCAGCCTAAATACACAAAATGCCATTTGCCTGCTCATACCCGTGGCTATCAAAGACTGCCAAAAAGCATAAAGCACAATTGGAGAATTCATACCCGTGGCTAAGGCGATAGTTATAGACGCGGCTAGACCCACCAAAATACATGACGTGCCATTTGCCTGCTCGTACCCATGGCTATCAAAGGCTGCCAAAAGGCAGAACATGCAATTGGAGCGTTCATACCCATGGCCAAGGTAATAGTTATAGACATGGCTACACCCACCAACACACACAGCATGCCATTTGCTTGCTCATACCATTTTGTGGTTGATACCGCAGCTATAATACATCTGACAGGACATGAGGTTTCATTAGCTGGTCAGAGAGCACAGCAAGTAGAGCGCTCACTTTCACATCCGAGCAGAGCCTGGGAGGGTCAAACTCAGCCTTTCATCCTTCCGAGATCATGCCAGCATCGTAACCACAGCTATTTAAAAGAAAATGGCATCAAAGGCATTTTCCTATTCCAATGTACTTAAAAAGTTCTCGGGGTGGCTCTAAAAAGAGCCTTTCGGTTGTTTTACCAACATATCATCAAAAAAATATATTTCCAATCAGAGAAATACTCTTCACCTCCATGATTATTTAAAACATGTTGAATTACTTGTCTCTGCTCTTTCTTTAGATGATGAATTCATTTTCTTTTCCCAAAGAGAAAAAAAACCTGTGCTCCCTCTCAAAAATATTTCTCTGCAATCACAGCATGTAGCTCTGTTTTCAAACACTCTGGGCCTCATTACGACCCTGGCGGTAGGGGTTTAATGGGGTCGGTAGAGCTGCCGGCCTGTTAAACCCCTACTGCCTCATTACGAGGTTTGCTCGGGGGACCCGCTAAGGACGCCTGGTAAAACCAGGCTTCCTTAGAAGGTCCCGCGAGCAGACAAGGATGCAAACAATGGGCCCGTCATTAATGGGCCCGTTGTTTGCATCCTCCCCATTCCTATTGAGCTCTATGGGGGCTTGAATGGGAATGGGGATGTACAGGGTCTGAGTTCCTGGAATGGGGAAATACCGGGCCCTCCAAGGTCAGAATGGCCCAGTATTTCCCCATTCCGGTAACCCGGATCCGGTACCCGGAACGGGGGTAGCCATGCCGCAAATAGCAGCATGGCTACCTACAGGGTCATAATGAGGCCCTGTGTCTTAAATAATATTATAAAAGCAAACAACCTAGTAAGCTAATGCTTTGAGAACTTATCACCTATTTCCTCAACATCATTATTAACCCCATTGTCAAGATCTGCACATTTTCTACAGTCTTCTGAACAAAGAGATTTCTCTCCTTCTGAAATTGGCTGTGTTTCAAATATCCAATGAAACAAAAGATATACCCCAAAACAGGACTATCTCCTAAAAGTACACCTCACCCTCAAACAATAAACAGGTACTATGTAGAAAACTCTTAATATAATAAAACAATATAATTTACAGTTTTATTGACATATGTAAACATCACTCAAAAAATACATACTCTGATAGGTTCAACATTCAACATATCTCAGGTACCTGACATCCTATTGGAAACCACAGACAATAAACAACCAATCAGAAAGTAAATGCAAGAAATTCCACCTTCTCTCCTCATGTAATCTTCCTCCATTGCTAATTCTAATATCTAAGGTGACAAGCAGTATTTGTGTCTATCAGAGTACAATGGAAAATTACATGGAATTGATGAGGAACATTATCCTAAAGAGGAAGAAATAAAAAAAAAAAGAAGATACTCAAGAAAAGGAATCAAAAGAAAATACATCACATTCAGGGTTTTGTGAGTACATTCTTTACATTTCTGTAAAATTTGACTAGCAATAATATGTTATTGAACAAACATCAGTCACCAAAATGATATAGTGCATCTAACTACTTTTAAATGTCTGTGCAGCCAACACAAATATTTTTAAAGTGCATTATATCTTCAATTGTTTAAAAACATTTTAAATATTTTCAAGCAGATGAAGAAGTCATTCAAGACTCAAGAGGATTCAAGAAGGGGGCACCACAACAAGTACCCACCAATATAATTACGGATTCTGTAACAGAACTAAAATAACTATTACTTAATGTTCAACAAGATAAACAATCAATGAAAAAGGATATTCAAAATTTAAGACTAATCATGGACAATAAAAATCCAGATACTTGTGCTAAAGAAGATGTATCATGTGTTCCAACTAAAAGAAAAAGAAAACCCACAACATCCCCCCCAAATAAACCTGTTTTCATCAAACTGTGTTTTAATATTTATTTACCCTTTTCAAGTATGTACACGTATATGTAAACAGAATTTCAAATGTTAGAAACACTGCACTCAATACATCTTACCATTTGTTTCCACATTTATATGTATTTATAAAAAATGATATATAGCTGCGGTTACCAAAAATGACACCTCAAATCCTATAACTGCAGCTATGCCATTGCATGTGTTTCTTTTCATAAACACATTCAATATTTCATAAAATATGAATAACAGAAGACACAATGAAAAAAGAGTTATGTAAATAATGCACTTTTTACACATTAGAGCTATAGCTTTGGCTACAGTCATCGAAACCGTGGCTTGGACCCCTCCCGGTCGTTGCTGCAGTTAATCGCATCTCAAACATCCAACAGCCCATTGGACTCAAACAAAGCCACGGATATACATCTATGTTTAAAGAAATAAAATAATGTCCTTCTATCTGAAAAAAAGAAAACATAATCAGTTCTATGACACACACACTTTGATAAACACAATTTAATACTCAAGTTTTTATGACCCTCATATTTTCTACGCAGTGCATCACCTGCACTATATAAATGATACAACATTTGTGCATAGTACACTGTTGTTCTCTTTGCACACAGTAATCATTGGGTCATCGGGAAAGAAAATTCAACTTGGATAAAAAAACATATAACAATATAAAATACTATAAGCAAATACCATTACAATAAACAAACCGGGATATATAAACGGTATAAAAATAAACATAGTCCATGTAAGTAGTTGCAGGCAGGACAAAGGATGGGAAGGTTAGAAGGTTAAGTAAACTTAGAGAACAAGGATGTATAAACTGAGTGAAAAAAAAACAAAGAACAATATACTGGGTGGTTGCAGGACAAAGGAAGGGAAAGGTTAAGTAACCCTGGGTAACAAGACAGAATAGGGTAGAATAAGTAAACATGGTTTAAAAGAAAATAACAGCACATAGATACTTGGCAATATTGAGCCATTCTCTTTTTAGAGTTGCCATTTTCATAGTCTTCCCCAGTAAGATATTCCAAAGTATTCAACACAAGAGTAGCAGTAGTGATAATTTCATCATTTGGGTTCTGAATCCATTGACATCCAGAATGAAACCCACTGCTCACAGGTGGCCCTTCTTTAAAGTCAAAGAACACTGTTCCAGAAACGATGCAGAGGACATACTTTGCACATTATGCAACACAACTCTATGGCCCTCATTACGTCCTCGGCGGTATCCAGGCCGCTATTGGCGGCATAGCTGCCGCCGAAATCACGTCCGGGTCCACGGAATGAGGAATTACCGGGCCATTCCGAGTTCGGAAGGCCAGGTAATTCCTCCCTCCAAGGACCCGGACCCGGTCCTTCCCCAATCCCATTTCAGCCCCCATAGGGCTGAATGGGAATGGGAGAGGGAGTTGGCCCGTTGTTTGCTCCCTTTTCCCCTCGCAGGACCCGGTAAGCACGCCTGGTTTGACCAGGCGTTACTTACCGGGTCCCGCAAGGGGACCTCGTAATCAGGCGGTACGGGGTTAAGGGCGCCAGCACCTTTCACGGCGCTGTTAACCCCGTACCGCCAGGGTCATAATGAGGCCCTATGTCATGTTTCTTCTGAAGTTCCATCTCCAAGCCTAGGAACATCAATAATGATAAACCATCAAATGCAAGTCAATTGAAATGATGTGGATGATAACTATTGAGAAGTACACAAACATCATAATAGAAGAATGCATGGGGCCCATTCCTTGCATAGACAGACATCACTGCCACCTGCACAAGTTCGATTCACCAGTGCAACATCACCAAGTGCAAATTAAGCCTCAACTTCAAAAACAGTATCAACTGCGCACACTCCTCTTTTACCGCCTCTCAATCTTTCCATGATCCAAGTCGTGTAGACAATGCCATGAATGGGTAGTCAAGAGAGTAGTCACATTTGAGAAATGTCAAACCATCTGCTGCAAATCCACTACAAAGATGTGCATGATGCCTATCAAAAATCAAACAAGAACCACAAAATTAAAATGCATGGGGCTCAAGCATTACATGAAGAAGAAATCAGCACATCAGCCACACACCTGTCATCTCCACAGTGAGAGTTCTGATATCGAACCAGAGACTTGAAACACCTGGAGCACTCCATTTGAACAATCATAAATGCTAGACAGGTTAAAAATAAAAGGCTTTTCAAAAACTGGCTACAAATGTGCTGCTCCTATCTCCAGCATTAGACTATTATTTTGAATATAGTTAGATCTTGCATGGAAGTTAATTGTCCAACATCTGATGCAAATCCACTGGGATGATGAGAACGACACAGCTACAACAAAATAAAAAATAAGAAATTAAAAAAATGAATTTACGAACGCCATCAATTGTACTACCTCATAGAAAAAGCAAAACGGCATAGCTGAAACTGCATGAAAATTACACCAAATACAATCAAATAAATCTAACATCTCACTAACATGAATTAAAAAAAAATGAATTGCCGAGGGGCGCTGTTGCGCACGACACCAATGGCCGCCTGATTGTTGAGCTCCTGCTCCACTGAAAGATCCTTTGCATTAAAATCTGTCTCAGACCTGCCTGGTAAGCCTCGGATACAGGCATCGTTAGCCTGAATAACCGTGAACATCCTTTAGAATTCCTGGGCTCCGGCGACCATAGGGGCCGGAGTTATGCCCTCTCAAACATTGGCCGGCCGGCGCAGCAGACAGGACCCGGAATTGAGCACCAGAGCGGCCCACTCAAGAGCCGCGGCTTCGGCGCCCTGAGAGGCCCCAGATGGGAGGAGCCTAAGTCCTCAACCGGCTCCCACTCTTCGTTCTGGAGCTGCGCCACTGGGCTCCTTGGTGGATCTGAAGAGACAAACCGAGGACCGGACATACGACCAGGGCGGTGCATAGCCTGAAAGATCCACCACTCTGGGGTCCGGAGAGAGACCCCCCGAACCATCGCCCGTCCAATTCACTCAACCGGTGCCCGACCTGTATCGCGGTGCCCTGGGAACTGGAAGACAGCATCCGATGAAGGTGAGGTTGATACGACGAAAACCGTGGGGGCCCCGGGATTTGGGGAACGCCGCTGCCCGAAGCAACCCTGCCACTCCTACGGAGGCTTACCTGGGCTCCATATATCCCCCGGTGGAACAAACTTGCCGGGCTATGGTGGGCTCCCACTTGGAGATCGCGGTGCACAAACTATGGGCCTGCTGGGAGCCCTGGGAGTGAACCACACACCCTTCATCACATCCCACCCGGGGGCCTGCGGATGCACGCATAGGCCGATTACGGCCTTGAGACTTCCTAGAATCTGCCATAAGCTGTCATTCCGATAATACAATACGTGGGAGGGCACAGTCCACTTGGCCCAACTGAGTGGTCCCCCGGATGACAGAAGTACACTCCCGCGTCCCGCTCCAAGGCCCAATACACGCTGCTCCGTATAACCCCTGGTTAACAAACTTACCGGGCTGTGGCAGGCTCCCACTTGGAGACACCCAGCGCACAAACCAGGGGCCTGCTGGGAACCCCGGGAGTGAACCACACACCCTTCATCACATCCCACCCGGAGACCAACGGATGCACGCATAGGCCAATTACGGCCCTTAGACTTTGATAGAGTAAGCCACAAGCTGACATTCCGATAATATAATACGTAGGAGGGCGCAGTCCCAACTGAGTGGTCCCCCGGACGGCAGAAGTACACTCCCGCATCCCGCTCCCGCTCTAAGGCCTGATACACGCTGAACAAAGCTGAGACAAGAGGAATACTCCCTTACCACGGCCACCATACTGGACACCACAATGGGAGAAGCATCTAAGATGGGTAGGGGCTCTAAGACCCCGGGGAGCAAGAAGAAAGGCCCAATGAACGCCTACACGGGTAACCAAAACCCAACCACTGTGGCGGATCTGCATGCTGACGCCGATGAGGCCTCGAACCCGGAACCTGGCAATCAAGTGGATAAGCTAATGGCAATAGTGCAGAGTGGATTCTTTTCTGTCAACACAAAGCTGGATGACATTGTCTCTAACATAGGCTCCCTTAAGGCTAGAGTGGAAAGGGAGAGTGCACGTGTCACAGAGGCTGAAAATAGGAAAAGCACTAATGAGGACACCATTGTTCACCATTCCCGAGACATTGCCCTAATCAAAGAAAATGTCGTTAAATTACAAAACAAGTGCGAGGATCTCGAATCGAGATCAAGGAGGAACAATATCTGTGTAGTAGGGGTGTCGGAATCCTTTGGGAAAGCCCAGATGGAAAGACAACTGGAGGAACTACTCAAAACCCTGTTTGGGCGGGAAACATTCTCTGAGCATTTTATGATCGAAAGGGCACATCGTACACTGGTCCTGATTCCTAAGCAGGGTGCCCCGCCATGCACTATAATTGCAAGACTCCTTAATTACAGGGACAGAGACACAATCCTGCGGAAGGCTAGAGAGGCGGGAACACTCCAGTTCGAAGAAAATCATATCCATATTTATCCTGATTTCTCTCCGTGTGTGCAAGCAAGCAGGAGATCCTACGAGTCAGTCAAGAATGTCCTGCAGCAGTGTCAAGTCCCGTACGCCCTCATTTTCCCAGCCAAAATGCGGATCCAACACGCAAGCAGAGCACATTTTTTTGAATCTCCAGCTGAGGCTACACACTACATCGAAACCTCCATACCTCCCCCTTCTAGATGGGGCAGACCAGCACAAAACAACAGGCCCAGACCGGTGGACTGAAGGGGGAAAATAAACTCATGAGGCAAATGCAGGTACAACACAGGCTCTATCACAGGTCGTAGCTGCAAAAATGTGTAATACTAATCGGCCCAGGCAATGTGTTTAAGTGGAGGCTGGGACCCAGTCAGCTGCCACGTGAAGCAACATGGCTACCCTTGGAATATTCCACGAGTTTGGTTTGATGCATCGTCAAGTTGGGGGTGACAATGAGGGTGGGGGAAGGGCAGGGGAGTTGGGATTAGACGTTACAGTCTTGGACTGGCCCTATTGAGGCACAAAGTTGGTAACTGGGATTTAAGATGCAAAAATGTGGTTGCATATGGACCGGCACTGACTAGAATTCACGAACATTATATAGTTGCTGTTCAAGAGGATGGCAGATATTTACTCATGATTCACGGGCGATGGTCTGAGGGTTAAACTGTTAACATGGAATGTCCAGGGGCTAAATAATCATATGAAAGTCAAAAAAATTGGTAACTACATCATCAGACATAGCCCCCAGGTGCTGATGCTTCAAGAAACTCACGTGGTGGGGACCAGTAACATTCATATAATTCCTAAATGGGACTCCCTAAGGTTCTATACAGACTATTCGTCGCAGTCTAGGGGGGTCATTACACTCATTCATCCAGGGTTGGGGTTTAGGCCGGAGAACCACAGGATTGACCCTTTGGGG
Organism: Ambystoma mexicanum; assembly: GCF_040938575.1. Classification (NCBI taxonomy): domain Eukaryota; kingdom Metazoa; phylum Chordata; class Amphibia; order Caudata; family Ambystomatidae; genus Ambystoma; species Ambystoma mexicanum. Next base: position 713,301,206 of record NC_090939.1, on the reverse strand, counting down.
AGATATCTTTTGGTATGGGGAGATATCGCCTCCCAGCGCCTTCTCCCAGTCAACACCTATGGGCCCAATATTGACGACCCCGTCTTCTACATAGAATTGTATCAGATAATTGTTTCACTTGAAATCTCAATGGTCATCTGGGGTGGGGAATTTAATCTGGTCCTTGATCCGGTGCTAGATAGAGCTTCTAAGGTTGTCAGAGCTTCTAGACCTTCTGTTGGTGGATTCCTGGAGGGAGCTACATCCTGATAGTAGAAGATACACATGTTACTCTACCGTTCATGACTCTTAATCCAGGATTGATTACTGGTTTATCTCTTCATTTATGACGACAGCACTGCAAGGGTGTGAAATTGTGCCTCGTACTATGTCAGACCATTCCCCAGTGTTGTTAGATCTATTGCTCCGGGGAGCGCCCGTGCCCGCTAGGAGGTGGAGAATGCCCGGTGGAATTCTTGCAGACCCAGGGTAGTGGAAACACTGCATGTTGATATTGAAGAGTACTTTACAAACAATATGGGATCGGTGGACAACATTTCAACAGTATGGGAATCCTTTAAGGTCTGGATAAGGGGGGTGCTGATATCCAGGTCTGTTGGTATGTTGAAAAGAGTGAGAAAAGAGCTATCAGGGGTCGAAAGCAAACTTGATAGGTTAGAAACAGACTACACGCATACCCAAAATAAAGACTTATTGGCTGACATAAACACACACTTGCAAGAGTTTAATAAACTGGCCAGCAGAGAGATTCAATATATTGCGGCCCCCCATAAGGGCTCGAAGATATAGAGAGGGGAATAAGGCGGGTAGAACGCTATCCAACTTACTCAAACAGGATAAACAACCCACCCTGATCACTAGTATTCAAACAGCGCAAGGCGATATACGCCTCACTGATACGGATATAAATGGGGAATTTTGAACTTTTATAAACAACTCTATTCGAATAAAGATTTGAAATCACTCCCAGAAATTAAGACATACCTTGGGGCCCTCTCACTCCCTAGACTCCCTGAAGAAGACCGTCTGGCCATGGATCAACCGATCACCCCAGACGAGATCACGGAAGCAATCAAAGTGCTGTCGTCAGGTAGTGCACCTGGGTCGGATGGGTTGGGGGCCGAATTTTACAAAGAGTTCCACGAGGAACTTGTTCCAGTATTGATGCAGGTATGGGAAGAAGCTCTCGATAGTGGCATTTTGCCCCCCCACCATGAGGGAGGCTATAATAATGGTCCTCCCCAAGCCACGATGACCTCCACAGGACGTATCGTCGTATAGACCCTTATCACTTATAAACACAGGCACTAAAATATTCACTAAAGTCCTAGTGAACCGCCTTCTCCCTGCTGTGCCTACCCTTGTACACCCTGACCAGAATGGGTTTATCCCCACAAGATCCACCGCTCTGAATCTCCGTAGGCTTTTTGGCATCATGGCACTGTCATGATCACTGCTTCCAAGGAGCCAGGACCAGCCCAACGTCCTTGGAAGCAGGCCCCTAACCCTAATCCTAGGCACCAGCCGGTCCCCACTTGGACCTTTTGGACCTTGTCCTGGCACCGGTGGCACCAGGCTCATCAAAACCATTGGTCCCGGCACTGGAAGCGCCGGGCTCATAATAGGTGTGAGGATGCTTGGGTGGACTTACCTGCAGCAGACCATGCTGCTTACTTACCAGCCACTTAGAAGCTATCTAAGAACAGGAACTACTTTCTTACCTGGGTGGGGCAGCTCCACTCCCTGGATACAGCACTGGAACTCTTCTGGAAACTGGAACTCTTTTCTTACCTAGGCGGGGCCATGGAAGAAGACGCCTCATCACTCCAAGGCTATTTAAACCACACCCGATAGATGAAGCGTGCTTCGCGTTATTCTGCATCTGCAGCAGAACGCTCACCGAGTCTGCTCCGGCTTTTCTTCTTCTGATCCTGGACCTGCAAGAATCCTACTTACCATTTCAGTATCCAGACATCATCAGCACCTGCAAAGAACAGAAACAACAGGTTAGCAAGGCGAACTTTACATGCAGTACTTACTCACGTGATCCATCGGCTGCGGCCGCTTCGTCACGCCGCATCTCCACCTGCAAAGGCAAAAGCATTGCCATACTTACCGGCACGCTGTGGATTCCGGATTTCTTCGTTCTGCATCGCCGCCTGTAAAGACAAAGCATCGTTAACAACTTACTGGCATTCCGCGGACTCCGGCGCTGCAAACCAACATCTGAAAGGCAAAAGAAAAGACATTAAGCAGGTATTTACTTACGTCCATCCCGCTCGTCACAATAAAACGCCTGCAAATACTCCAGCGTCTCTTTAACATGAACTAAGCTGCAAGGAAAGAGACAATTAGAGCGCTTGCCATACTTACAATCTTCCAGGCGCTTTACTTCATCTTCCATCTCAAGAGCCCTGCAATACATAAGGGAAAAGCATTATATAGAGTCTGCATATAAACGCGCCACGCATTTAAAGACTATAAAGACAAAAGGTGTCCAGAAACTCACCGCTCGTGCAGACAACGACGGTAACCATCCTCTGAATTCAAGAGGCCTATGTTTCACCAGTGAAGGAACTGGCAACGGCACCCTGCACCAGACACAGATGGAGAGCCCAGCGTTCACCTATATAAGGTGAGCACATTGACCTGGGGGCTCTACGAAAAAGCTGGGAAGAGCGAGGGAGAGAGGGACATTCAACTACCCAGACCATTAACCCCCATATTCTTCCACCTGCAGAAACCTCACTCTTCGAGTCCGACACACAGTGCGAAGAGGTTCGACCCCAGAAGCCAATCGAGTCCTGCACATCACTTTTCGAGTCACAGACAGCTTCCTGCCAAGACCCGCGCCTCCGTGGGAATCAGGTGAGCGTTACAGGCACAGAGAGACCCGGCGAGAAGTGCGGCAGCCATATCCCTCGATGCGGAAAAGGCATTCGATTCCATCTCGTGGGTCTACCTCCTGCCGGTTCTGGAAGCATTTGGGGTGGGCCCCAACTTTGTAAAGTATGTAAGTTTATTATACACAAAACCTGGGGCACGAGTCCTAACTAACAGGACCATCTCTGATATGTTCCTACCGGGCAGAGGTACCAGACAGGGATGCCCATTCTCACCCCTACTGTTCGCATTAACCATCGAGCCAATGGCGGCTGCGTTCAGACTGAGACACACAAATCGAGGGATTCTGATGAAGGGGTCCACCCAGCTGATTTCACTCTATGCAGATGACACACTATTGTATGTTAGAGAGGCCGAGGTAAATATAACACCCATAATGGAAGAGATATGGGAATTTGCAGAATATTCTTGGTACACTATAAACAAGAAATAAGTCTGACATATTCCCACTTACCCCGGCCACTAGATGCCCTCTCACCACAGGAGGGCTTAAATGGTCAGACCACAACATCAGATACCTTGGTGTTCTGGTATCCAGAGACAAACACACGCTGTACTCAGATAATCATGAAACTGTACTACGTACTATAAGCACGAAACTTCAGATCTGGGGACGCCTCCCAATCTCATTGGCGGGTAGAGTAGCAGTCCTCAAAATGGTGATCCTTCCCAAGTTACTATACCTCTTTGTAAATATCCCCATATGGCCGGGCAGAGTCTTTTTCGCCAAACTCCGATCCATAGTGGTCACATTTCTCTGGGGCGACAAAACGGCTAGAATAAGCTGGGAAAACATGACGGAACCATATTCCATGGGAGGCATAGTGGCCCCTGACTTCAAGCTTTATTATTATGTTTCCCAGGCACAGTTTGCAAAACACTGGTATAAGGCCCCAGATAGTACACCCCATGTGTGCATGGAAGAATATACCACACACCCCACAAATATACAATGTGTCCTCTTTGATACAAAATACAGGGACATGTGCAAATATAACCCTGTAAGCTGCACGGTAAGAGCATGGGAGGCAATATTCAAAACACTGAAGATTGAAACACCCTATAACCCGGAGATACCTCTGTGGAACTTCCCGGGCTTGCCTCCCACTCATGACACTAGCATACAAGACTCGTGGGACCCTGACAGGGAAATGAAACTGGGCAATATGTTTGTAGATGGGAAATTTGTGGAACTGAGGTTGTTCTTAAGGGCATTGGGGGATGGACTGCTCAAAACCCTCCAATACTATCGCATGAGGTCCGCATTTATCAGGAGGTGGCCGCTATTTCCGGACGAACCAGTGGTTCATCCGTGTATACAACTAATAACGACTACAAACGGTCTGGGGATCTCCAGGCTGTACTCTGCGGTTCAGGCACACACCCCCACGCTGAATCGTGTTAGGGAGAAGTGGGAAGCAGATTTACAGATGTCAATTAAGGAGGAGAAATGGGCAAAGTATTGCATGCTTACTAAAAGCGTCTCACTGAATTCTGGGCTGAGATTGATTCAATTCAAAATCCTAAACAGGCTACATTATACACCAGCCAGGATTGCAAAATTTGCACCGGATGCCTCAGACTCCTGCCCTAAGTGCAATTCACCTCATGCTGATGCTTTTCATATGTATTGGAAATGTCCGCTGGTGATAGAGTTTTGGAAAGAAGTGGCAGTATTGTTGGAAGAAATAACACAGATCCCCCCTGTGATGACCCCCCAGAAATACCTATTTGGCGATATTGGCAAATGTTCTGAAAAAATGTGTAGATTATTCAACATTACGTGTGCCATAGCCAACAAATGCATACTTCAGAAATGGAAGAGTTCCGCCCCACCCAGTATGAATAATTTTTTGCAAGAATTGACACACATAAATGAGGCAGAAGAACAGTTTGTTATGACCCAACCTGTATCATGCAGACCCAAGGACATCTGGGGCCCCTTCCGAGTCCATTTGTGCAACATGATTGAGAATGATAATATGTCCCTGTAACAGTGTAAATAGAATCAAATTAAGATGTATTCTTGTTGTTTATATGAGTTGAAATGTGCTATGGTGCCGTTGTGCTTTTGTAACCACGAATAAAGAAAGTTTAAAAAAAAATAATAATGAATTGCCTACAAATGCCACTGATTGACAAATCCAATTTTGTAGGTCCATGTTAGTGAAAATAAAAAAAGTACATTAAAAACATATTTGTCACACAATCAGAGCAGATGAAACAAATGATAATAAACACCAACTACTAGCAGTAACTACTATAACTAACACAAACAACACTGCAAATAAACCTAAAAACATATAAACATTTAATAACATGTACTTTCACACCACCCACACTCCCGCATGTACACAGGCATAGGTCTGCAATATATAGGATAAAACTGCAGAAAATTGTGGCTTTTATATTTTCCAAAATGAATACCAAAAAAAGAGGATGATATACCAATAAAAGTAATAAAATGGATGACATTGTTTCCCAACAACCTATCACAGTCAGTTACACAAAAAGAAAAGTAATATCAACCAATAAAAACAATGAAACTGATAGAAATCTATTTTCCCCCACCTAGCATCTGTTATAGCCGCGGATATTCGACGTGGCTACTGATCTTGGTTTGTAGCCCCGGCTACACAAACATTTTTCTGCAAGCCCCAAATCAAACTAATGTGGCCTTCAAATCTTCAAATCAAATAAGTGAACAGCTAAGTACATAAAATAACACACACAAGTAAAATTCTGGACTGTATCATCCACACAAAAACATGATTATTGCACTGAAAATATATATTTATAGACGCAACTTTAAATATTTAAATATACCCACGGGTCCAGCCACAACAAATAAAATCCAGAATAATATTGATGCATCCATGCACATGATTTTCATAGCCGCGTTTATTCAAAAATACAAAAATAAACCTCCTGGGCATTTGCTGATAACCGCGGCTAATCGCAGAAACTAACAATTCAAAATTGCATTTCCACTCCACTAAACTCCAAAAACTGTCCCCAACATGCCTACCAGACCCCTATCCACTCCTCATAGTCCTCCTCCACTCACCTAGTCTCTTATAATCCCCCATTCAATTCATATAAGATGCAACCCCAACCAACATTTCAGATAGCCGCGGCTACCACACACCCACAAACACAAGACATGTCATTTGCCCAAATATAGCCAAGGCTGCAGGGAAGGTTGTGGGGGTGCAGGTATCTACCCACAAATAGCTATGCCACACGCTAGGTGGCTGCTGTATAGCCACGAATAATATCAACATCACCATCAACCAATTAGAAACTACAACACACACATCATACATATCCTGCTCATACAAACTACTAGAAAATCAATCTAGGACTCCTTTTCCTGGATTCCTGGAAACAGAGAAAAACTACAGCTATCATGGCTGGTTTGAAAACTGTGTGGCTAATTGGAGACAGTTGGCTGTTGTTTTGGTTACTGTTTTTTGTGAGAAACTAAATATTAACATGGACCTAGGTTTGAGAGACTTTACAGTTAAATGGTCTGGATTGCAGGGAATTTGTTGGTTCCAAGTCTTTCCAAAATTGTTAAGTCTGAGAAGTAGAGGGCACCCAGGCATCATACTAATTCATTTTGGAGGCAATTATTTGGAGAATGTACGAGGGTTGCCCCTTACTTTAATAATAAAACAAGACATGGAAAAACTAATGGAACTATTTCCTCACATCATCTTTATCTTTTCCAATCTCACTCAAAGGCAAACATGGAGATGGACCACCAGATTTAATGGTAAAATTGAGAAATCCCAGAGAAATGTTAATAAAGCAGTTTCAGCATTCATGGGAGACCACAACCATTTATGGATTTCGAACAAAAAATATACAGTTGAACATGGCCAATTTCTATAGACATGACGGAGTACACCTAACTGATGAAGGAAATGCAGTGTTCCTTCATAACAGCAAAACAGTACTCCGGATGTGCTAAAGTTCTACACTCAGTGTAACCCCAAAACAGTCTTTTTAGGGACTACTCCTACATAAATAGACAAATACAATAATAAATAACACAAATCACTTTTTATAATACCTGCAGCGACAGTTCATTGACCTTTACCATAACCGTGGCTACAAAATGTCAGGGGGACTGACTTCAAGTTTTATACAGCAATTTGGCGTAAATGATCAATACAGTACAACACTACTCATGTACTTATGTAAAGTAAATGAGAAATAAGAAAGCATACAAAAATACATTACAATAAACTAGATAGGCAAACATTTCATCGCCACACCATATAATACCATAAGTGAGAATACACAACCTAAAATACATAGCATGGCACTTATAAAACTAGACTACAATTGCTAATTTTCATATTAATTTTGTTAAACTATGTTCCATTTTTCTCTGAAGTCTCCAAAGTCTCACCTGCTCAGAAGTCTACCCATGTGCTTAAAACTAACAAACACAAGGTCACAGCCCTGGTGAGAACAAGAATATGTGCAGAGACATTCACAGAACAGAGTCATTCAAACAGAAGAAGCACATTGCCCCCTGTGGGAAAAAATCTGCCCAGGAATGGAGAAATATACAATGGATACCTTAAGCTCCCAGCCCAGCACATAGAAGACTAAGAAAGGTTCAACGGCCATAGCTGAACACAAAAGATGCAATAAAATGTGGACATTGATTAGGGAAAATCAATGAATTACAGGAATTATTTTAGCCACTAGACCACACGTCCATACAGAGGTAAAACATAAATATTCCCAACAGGTGCATGGTCCCACAGCAAAGGACCTAGGAGCACAGCACATGATGTCATGCACATAAACCATGGGAAAGGAAGGAGAGAAGGTATATGTTTCCAATAAGAAGGCACAATAGTATGCTGCCGGTTGACGCAGCGTGAAGGGCAAGAACAGAAATATGGTGCCAAGGTTTGATTCTCACAAGAACAGGATGTGAAGAATACAATTGTTGCCACACAGTTCCCACCTCACAACTTCATTGGTCAACAATGACTGAAGCGACACACCCCAGAAAGGCCAAAGGAGATCCAGCAATTAAATGTCAAGGATTATAAGTGCTTTGGATTAAGGCGCTATATAAATAACACATCATTATCATTATCATTATATGAAACATAATAAAATGTTGGTTTTCCCGTCATAAGACTGGGAAACTAACATGGTACCACCATGAAGTCATTAATATGAGGTAGCTAACACAGCGTTCACGAGGGATAGGAGAGGGCAATAGGACTAGACATTGTATAGATTCCTCAATATAGCAATCCTGATGGACCAATCAGCGAACAGTATTTTCAAAGTATTCTGAAACATTGTGTAGCGATGCTACTATACTTTCTACAGCAGTGGTTACATGTAATTAACCTTCGTCTTTTCTTGTTCCTGTGCACTTTATTGACTCATTTGTATTATTTTTATTATTGATTTTTTGTGTCTTACCCTACATTTTGCTTTCTAATATTTGTTTGGATGTTAGTGATTTTGTTCTTGAAATGTTAAGCCAGGTTGTCATATAATTTTTGTGTGTGGGTTGGTGCCTTTGTTGCACATTGATGGCTTTCTCAGCTCATTTATGATGTTGAACATCTCTTTCTGGGTGTTGCTTGATTTTGTGATCTGTTCATTGTAGTATTGTAACGCTCACCTGATTCCCACGGAGGCGCGGGTCTTGGCAGGAAGGTGTCTGTGACTCGAAAAGTGATGTGCAGGACTCGATTGGCTTCTGGGGTCAAACCTCTTCGCACTGTGTGTCGAACTCGCAGAGTGAGGTTTCTGCAGGTGAAAGAATATGGGGGTTAATGGCCTGGGTTGTTGAATGTCCCTCTCTCTCTCTCTCTCTTCCCAGCTTTTCTGTAGAGCCCCCCCCCCCAGGTCAACGTGCTCACCTTAGATAGGTGAATGCTGGGCTCTCCATCTGCGTCTGGTGCAGGGTGCCGTTGCCAGTTCCTTCACTGGTGAAACATTGGCCTCTTGAATTCAGAGGATGGTTACCGTCGTTATCTGCATGAGCGGTGAGTTTCTGGACACCTTTTGTCTTTATAGTCTTTAAATGCGTGGCACGTTAATATTGAAGACTCTGTATAATGCTTTTCCCTTATGTATTGCAGGACTCTTGGGATGGAAGATGGAGTGAAGCGCCTGGAAATTCGTAAGTATGGCAAGCGCTCTAACTGTCTCTTTCCCTGCAGCTTAGTTTGTGTTAAAGAGACGCCGGAGTATTCGCAGGCGTTTTATTGCGACGAGCGTGATGGGCGTGAGTAAATACCTGCTTAATGTCTTTTTCTTTTGTCTTTCAGATGTTGGTTTGCAGCGCCGGAGTCAGCGGAATGCTAGTAAGTTTTAACTATACTTTGTCTTCTCAGGCGGCGATGCAGAATGAAGAAATCCGGAATTCACGGCGTGCCGGTAAGTATAACAATGCTTTTGTCTTTGCAGGCGAAGGTGCAGCGTGAAGACACGGCCACTGCTGATGGATCAGGTGAGAAAGCACCGTGTGTAGAGTTTGTCTTGCTAACCTGTTGTTTCTTGTCTTTTGCAGGTGCTGATGTTGACTGGATACAGGAATGGTAAGTATAATTCTTGCAGGTTCAGGATCGAAAGAGGAAAGGCTGGAACAGACTCAGTGAGCTTTCTGCTGCAGATGCAGAATAACGCGAAGCACGTTTCATCTATCGGGTGTGGTTTAAATAGCCTTGGAGTGATGAGGCGTCTTCTTCCACGGCCCCGCCTAGGTAAGAAACGAGTTCCAGTTTCCAGAAGAGTTCCAGTGCTGTATCCAGGGAGTGGAGCTGCCCCACCCAGGTAAGAAAGTAGTTCCTGTTCACAGAGGGCTTCTAAGTGGCTGGTAAGTAAGCAGCATGGTCTGCTGCAGGTAAGTCCACCCAAGCACTTTCACACCAATTATGAGCCCGGCGCTTCCAGTGCCGGGACCGATGGTTTTGATGAGCCTGGTGCCACCGGCGCCAGGACAGGGTCCAAAAGGTCCCAGTAGGGACTGGCTGGTGCCTAGGATTAGGGTTAGGGGCCTGCTCCCAAGGACGTTGGGCTGGTCCTGGCTCCTTGGGAACAGTGATCATGACAGCACCCCCCCTCAAGGCCCCTCCTAAGCGTGTCTTCTCCGGGGGTTTTGGCTTGTTGGGGTGATTCAGATGGAATTTCTTGACCAGACGAGGTGCGTGGACATATTCTGAGGGTTCCCAAGACCTCTCCTGGGGGCCGTATCCTTTCCAATCAACTAGATAATATAACTTAGATTTGGAGATTTTGGAGTCTAGGATGTTCTTCACTTCGAATTCAAGTTCTCCATCTACTAAAACCGGTTCTGGAAGTTCAGTCAATCGGGTTTCTGGTTGTACTGGTTTTAATAAGGAGACATCGAATACTGAATGTATTTTCATATTCGTAGGTAATTCCAATTTGACAGCCACCGGATTAATTATGGCAGATATGAGATAGGGTCCAAGGTATCTCGGGATGAAGGTGCGGGGTCCTTTTAGAGGCAGGTGCTTAGTGGATAACCAGACCTGATCTCCTACAGCGTAGTGAGGGGCCTCTTTACGGTGTCGATCTGCTCCTTTTTTGAATTGAGCTTTAGCTCTTTGCAGATGGGCAGTGGCTTCCTTAAAAGCACGGGTGATTTCTGAGTGCAAGTGATCCACAGCAGGTGCTTCAAATTCTTGGGGAGGATCCAGGTTGGAGGTTCTAGGATGGTGTCCGTATAATAGGAAAAAAGGAGTCTTCCCGGTTCCAGAATGAGTCGAATTGTTGTAAGCGTATTCAGCGATCCAAAGAATATCCTTCCAGGGGTTTTCAGTTTGCTGGAGCATGCAACGTAGATATTGTTCTAGTGTCTGATTTGTCCTTTCGGTTTGTCCGTCAGTTTGGGGATGGTGACTGGTCGAAAGTCTTACATCAATTTGGGCTAGACGACAGCAACTGCGCCAGAAGTGGGAGATGAATTTACTTCCCCTATCGGAGACTAAAACCGAGGGAAAACCGTGTAAGCGAACAATGTTTTCCAAGAATTCTCGAGCCAATACTGAGGCTGAAGGTAGACCCTTCAGGGGAATGAAGTGAGCCATCTTGGAGAATAGATCCACGACTACTAAAATGGTAGTATACCCCGAGCATGGAGGTAAGTCCGTGATAAAATCCATGGACAAGGTATGCCATGGACAGGGAGGGATGTCTAGTGGCTGTAATAGGCCGGCTGGTTTCTGCTTCTGACTTTTATTCTGGGCACACACACCGCAGGAGATTACAAAGTCTCTAATATCCTTTTTCCATGATGGCCACCAGAAATGTCTTTTAATCTTTTCCATGGTTTTGGTAATGCCAGGGTGACCCTCCATTAGAGAGTCGTGATAACAGGAAATTACTTGTTTTTGTATTTTCTCACAGGGCAAGTGCAATCGTCCTCGGAAATATGGTAGGTCTTGATCCACTGAGAATTCTTTTCCCTTTAATTGCCAGTCCTGCAAATCGGCCGGAGTTAGGAGTGATTTAACCGTGGTCTTGATGTCTTCAAAAGATTGAGTGCTGACCAAACCCAAAATCCTTTGTTCTGGGATTATGGGTATTGGTTCTGGATTGGTCAAATGTTCATCTACTCCCATCCGGGAGAGGGCATCTGCTTTTCCGTTCTTACTGCCTGGTCGATAAGTAATTATAAAGTCAAATTCAGCCAGAAACAGAGCCCAGCGAAGCTGTCTGGAAGACTGAGCTTTGGCCGTCTTTAGATATTGTAAATTGCGGTGATCAGTCATTACGGTGACTGTGTGTCTGGCTCCTAAAAGATAATGCCGCCATGCTTTAAAGGCCGATCTGATAGCTAAAAGTTCCTTGTCTGTAATTGAATAGTTGATCTCGGGAGCCGAAAACTTGCGGGACCAAAAGGCTACAGGGTGTAACTGGTGTGTGACCGGATCTCTTTGTGATAAAACTGCCCCCATAGCAAGACTAGAAGCATCCGTTTCCATGATGTAGGGGAGTTCTGGGCGAGGATGTTTTAGAACAGGTGCAGAAATGAATTTAGCTTTTAAGTCCTGAAAAGCTTGTTCTGCTTCAGAAGACCACTCAAACATTTGTTCTTTTTTAACAGAGCGGTGATGGGCTGGACTATCCGAGAAAATTCAGGAATAAATCTGCGGTAAAAGTTAGCGAAGCCTAACATGCTTTGAACTCCTTTTACAGAGGTTGGTGATGGCCACTTGATGATTGCATCGACTTTCTTTGAATCCATATGGACTCCGTTAGGTGACAATATGAATCCCAGGAACTCGACTTCAGTTACGTTGAAAACGCATTTTTCAAGCATAGCAAAAAGATTATGTTGACGCAATCTCTCGAGAACCTTTTTAACGTGTCTCTGGTGTTCCTCTTCGGATGATGAATAGACAAGGATGTCATCAATGTATACAACAACACACACGTCTATGAGTTCTCTAAGGACATCGTTCATAAAATATTGGAAAGCGGCAGGAGCGTTACAAAGTCCAAAGGGCATCACTTGATATTCGAATAGCCCGTACTTTGTGCGGAAGGCCGTTTTCCATTCATCGCCCTCTTTTATCCGTACCAAGTGGTAGGCTCCTCTGAGATCCAATTTTGTATATATACATGCGTCTTTGACTTGGTCCAGGAGTTCAGGGATCAAAGGTAACGGGTATCTGTTTTTAACGGTGATTTGATTCAGGGCGCGATAATCTATGCAAGTCCTAAGGTCTCCTTCCTTTTTCGGAACGAAGAACAAAGCCGATGAAGCTGGAGATTTTGAAGGACGAATAAACCCGTTAGCTAGGTATTGGTCCAAATATTGTCTGAGGTGAAGATTCTCTGGCTCGGTGAGGGCATAAATCCTGCTGCAAGGAGGAGTTGTTCCGGGTATCAAATCTATTTGACAGTCGTAAGACCTATGAGGAGGCAGGGTGTTAGCTTGATCGTTCCGGAAGACGTCTTGGAATTCCTGGTATTCGGGAGGTAATTTGGGAACCTCCTCCGAAGAGATTGCCGCCAGTGAAACATCAGGCCTAGGATAACAAGTGGTAAAACATTCTGGAAACTGAACCGTCTTTGCTCGCCAATCGATCTGAGGATTGTGCTTCTCTAACCAAGGGATTCCCAGAATGATCTGGAACTGAGGAGCCTTGATCACATAAAACACGATTCTCTCCCGGTGTCCATCTTGACTCACTAGCGTCACTTCTTGGGTGGCATGCGTTACTGGTCCGGAAGCTATCTCCGTGCCATCCACAGTAGTAATGACATCTTTTACAGCCTTAGGGACAAGGGGTAGATTCATCCTTGATACCATTTCACGGTCCACATAATTTCCGATTGCTCCACTGTCGATGTAAGCTTCAATTGCATGCAAACGATCCGGACGTTCAGGACTAATGAGGACCATGGGTACCACGAAATGCGAGGTCACGGGACAGATCTTAATGCTCGGCAAGAGGACCTCTACTCTTGTCGGGCTAGGTCGTTTCCCTGCTCAGAATTTGTGGTACAGGTATCCGCGGCTCCTACTACAGCCTTCTTAGCTGGTTTCACTGGACAGTCCCGAAGAAAGTGTCCTGAGTTTCCGCAATAGAGGCATAATTGCAGCTGCCTTCTTCTTTCCCGCTCTTTCTGGGTTAAAGGTCCTTTCATGCCCCCTATTTGCATGGGTTCCACCGTGTCAGCTCCCCTAGTAGAGGTTTGTGGTTTAGAAAACACTCGGGTATCAAATTTTGAACGATCTGCCTTCCTGTTCTGCAGTCTGTGGTCCAATTGGACAACTAAGTCAATATAGTCTGAGCATTCTTTTGGAGGATTCACAACTTGAGCTAACACATCCTTGAGCTCTCCACGCAGGCCTCTGTAGAAAAGCGTTATTCTCTTATCCTCGGGCCATTGAGTTTCCACTATAAGTCTGTTGAATGAGGCTATATAAGTCAAGAGGTCTTGATTACCCTGTCGTAATGAAAGAAGTTCATTGTCCAAGGCCTGCCCTTGTGCATGTCTTGCGAACAGTTTCTCCATGCTGGACTGGAAGGCCTGGAAATCATGTAAAACCGGATCATCCTGGGTGACTAAAGGGATCGACCAATCTGCGGCGCTGCCACTGAGATAAGAAAGCACGAAAGCCACCTTGGTCTGGTCTGTTGGGAAAGCAGCTGGTCGACATAAGAAGTGTAAGCGGCACTGGTTGATGAACGCCGCGAATTTCTTTGGATCACCAGAAAAGCGTTCGGGCGGAGCCAAGGGCACATTACCGGGCAGATTGATTTGCACTGGATTTAAAGATGATGCAGAAGGATAACCTCCTCCTGGAACGGGCAAAGGTGTCTGTCCTGCCTGCGTTTGTAGCAACTGCCTAGCGAGGTCCTCAGTTCGCTCTTTGGAAATTATCAGTTCTCTTCTTAGAGAGTTCGTTTCCTGACGAGCTGCATGTACTTCTGCTCTTAATTCTCCGAGCAACTGGGCTAGTTGATCAGTGTCTGAGGTTTCCATTGCACCTGGGTAGGAGTATTGTGGTGGGCTTCGCGTTCTGTAACGCTCACCTGATTCCCACGGAGGCGCGGGTCTTGGCAGGAAGGTGTCTATGACTCGAAAAGTGATGTGCAGGACTCGATTGGCTTCTGGGGTCGAACCTCTTTGCACTGTGTGTCGAACTCGCAGAGTGAGGTTTCTGCAGGTGAAAGAATACGGGGGTTAATGGCCTGGGTTGTTGAATGTCCCTCTCTCTCTCTCTCTCTCTTCCCAGCTTTTCTGTAGAGCCCCCCCCCAGGTCAACGTGCTCACCTTAGATAGGTGAATGCTGGGCTCTCCATCTGCGTCTGGTGCAGGGTGCCATTGCCAGTTCCTTCACTGGTGAAACATTGGCCTCTTGAATTCAGAGGATGGTTACCGTCGTTATCTGCACGAGCGGTGAGTTTCTGGACACCTTTTGTCTTTATAGTCTTTAAATGCGTGGCACGTTAATATTGAAGACTCTGTATAATGCTTTTCCCTTATGTATTGCAGGACTCTTGGGATGGAAGATGGAGTCAAGCGCCTGGAAATTCGTAAGAATGGCAAGCGCTCTAACTGTCTCTTTCCTTGCAGCTTAGTTCGTGTTAAAGAGACGCCGGAATATTCGCAGGTGTTTTATTGTGACGAGCGTGATGGGCGTGAGTAAATACCTGCTTAATGTCTTTTTCTTTTGTCTTTCAGATGTTGGTTTGCAGCGCCGGAGTCAGCGGAATGCTAGTAAGTTTTAACTATACTTTGTCTTCTCAGGCGGCAATGCAGAATGAAGAAATCCGGAATTCACGGCGTGCCGGTAAGTATAACAATGCTTTTGTCTTTGCAGGCGAAGGTGCAGCGTGAAGACACGGCCACTGCTGATGGATCAGGTGAGAAAGCACCGTGTGTAGAGTTTGTCTTGCTAACCTGTTGTTTCTTTTCTTTTGCAGGTGCTGATGTTGACTGGATACAGGAATGGTAAGTATAATTCTTGCAGGTTCAGGATCGAAAGAGGAAAGACTGGAACAGACTCAGTGAGCGTTCTGCTGCAGATGCAGAATAACGCGAAGCACGTTTCATCTATCGGGTGTGGTTTAAATAGCCTTGGAGTGATGAGGCGTCTTCTTCCACGGCCCCGCCTAGGTAAGAAATGAGTTCCAGTTTCCAGAAGAGTTCCAGTGCTGTATCCAGGGAGTGGAGCTGCCCCACCCAGGTAAGAAAGTAGTTCCTGTTCACAGAGGGCTTTTAAGTGGCTGGTAAGTAAGCAGCATGGTCTGCTGCAGGTAAGTCCACCCAAGCACTTTGACACCAATTATGAGCCCGGCGCTTCCAGTGCCGGGACCAATGGTTTTGATGAGCCTGGTGCCACCGGCGCCAGGACAGGGTCCAAAAGGTCCCAGTAGGGACCGGCTGGTGCCTAGGATTAGGGTTAGGGGCCTGCTCCCAAGGACGTTGGGCTGGTCCTGGCTCCTTGGGAACAGTGATCATGACAAGTATCTCTTTTTGCTGTGAGTATTTCGGCTTTTTCTAGTCTAATTCAGGGTTGTTCACCTCTGGGGCTGGAGGGCTGGAATGCTGACAGGTTTTCAGGATATCTCTCATTAATATTCATGATTAAAAATGTGTGTACTTTTAGAATCATTGCATGCAAATGTATCTCATGAATATTAATGACGAGTGAAGGCTGACGAGTGAAGGCCAGTCTGTGTCAGTCCTGCAAGTTTTTTTTTGTGGAACTGGAGGAGCTTGTACTGCTGTCCAAGTCCACAATTACCCAACACAGCCACGGAGCGGGCCGCAGAGTGAAGGCTGAGAAGTGAAGGCCAGTCTGTGTCAGTCCTGCAAGTCTTTTTTCGTGGAACTGGAGGAGGAACTTGTACTGCTGTCCGAGTCCACAATTACCCAACACGGCCGAAAAGCGGGCCGCGGAGTAAAGGCTGACGAGTGAAGGCCAGTCTGTGTCAGTTTGTGTGAGGACTGTGGGTCTGTAGGGACTCTGCTTCGGTTATAAGGATCCAACTGAAAAGGTATCCCTCGGTTTTCTTTTTTCCACTCCTCCTCCTTTACTGATTAGCTGTCGAGTGGGGAATGCGGGTAAATGACCTTTGACCCACTCGACTGATTGCCAATTGGAAAAAGCATGGTCAATCTTGTTTTTCAGCCCTTGCTGTTTTGCATAAGTACCTATTTTTTTTGTTTGACTCAGCGACGGGCCCCTCCTTTGTGCTTCCTGTCGTCGTTAATTTCAGGAAAACACCTATGTATTCAGTAATATTGGATACAAAGTTCAGTGACCAGTGCTCTTTGCTATTTCTGGCAATAACGATATTACAGTAATATGACTAAACTCTATGATTTGCACAGTACATCTGTAGGAGAAGACTCCAAAGCAAATAATTGTGATGGAAAACAGGTGAGGGATAAAATTCCTATTTTGGAGGAAAGATTAACTTGTAATGCTTATCAATCAGGGGGGGTCGTTTTTATCCCCCGCAAAGCATATTTTCCAATGATAAACAAAAACCGGGAAGCTCCACAATGAGACGCCCTGAAACCAGATTAAAGGATAGGGTGGAATCTACCCCGGCAAAAAACCTGTTAGAAACACTCTTAATTAAAATCTAGACTACACATTGACTGCAAAAACAATGAAGAATGCAATTGTGAATCATTTCCCAATAGCAATAGCCATGCAAACAGAAGAGAGTGAGAAAGCCACGCCTATTAGGGATCAACAATCACCTCGGCTTGGTGTGGAGGAGATTGAACATGAAGGCCCAACAATAGAGCTGCTCGACGAGGGAATACTAAATGCAGTGTCTTCCGTGCCCATGGACCTATCCTATGAATTGAATGAGATTCCAGTTACAGTTGACAACTCTTATAGAAATAGACTGGGGAAAACATTTTCTCCACGAAGAGAAACAACATCTACCAGAGCTCACATATTGAAGCTCTGAATTGAAACAGGATCAGCATCTGGGTCCCCCTACCATAGCGGCTTTCAATTTTGTTTTAAGCTCTCCGGTAAAGGTTTTTGGGAACTTAAAAATGGAGTTCCAGAAACACTCATGAATCCTATTGGAAATCTCAAAGGATATGGAAATTAATGAATCTAACTTGGTGGCATTAAGAACAGTGGTTAACGATTCCATGGGCAAAACATTTGCCAAAATCCACTCAACTGTAAAATTCAATCAGAAAAGATTGATCAACTATCTGATCAGTGGACGGAGACGAAGGAAGTGATAACTATCCTGAATGTAAAATTAGGAGAATCAGCAAAGGGTGCTGCATTAGATAGATGTCCTTCTGCCCTACAAGCAACCTCCTTTTCTCCTGGTGAACACATTGGGAATGATACTCCATTATCGGCTTCAGTAATGGAAGAATTTGCTCAGCTTGCACAATTGTCTGAACAATTGGATCCTCCCCTACCAGCGAATGGTGATGTGGGAGTAAGTGAGATCCCAGCTTCAAATGAACCTATAAGAAAAGGGGATCAAGAAACTAATGGGAAGACAAAAAAGAGATTAAAAAAATTGACCAAGGCACAATATGAATAATTCTCCATGGAAGACAAGGAGACAAGAATGACTGAGGGTCCCAAACCGAGAAGAAAAAAGAAAAAACAAAGTTCTGATACAAAGAGATTTATTAAGAATCTTAAAAGACAAGAAGTTGAAGAACAACAAAGGTAAAAAGGAAGATTATCAAATCAGATTGTGGGAAGATTGAAGGTAAAATCTCCTTAAATAAAGTTAAAACATCTCAGCCTGTGACCCCTGTTCTCGCTATAACAAAGGCTACAATAGGGATCCAGACAGATTAAAATCAACCACCTCTAAATTTCCTCCAATTTTTTGTCTGCCAAGCAAAAAGCCAAAATGACAAACTTCATAAACCCTAAGGAAACAGATTCTCACAAAGTCATTGATTTGATAAAAATCTCAAAGGAACCTATAGGATTTCCTCTCAAAAACAATTCTGTTATTAAAGATGGTCGATCAATAATTGAAACTATGGATAAAGTTGAGGATCCAAAAGAGACACAAAATGCTTCGGAAACTTCAAATATTATAAATAATAAGGATAAAATGCTTCCTCAAACAAGCGGAAAATCCTATGAACAAAATCGGGACTTAACTTTGTTTCTAACAAGGACAATTGAAGAAAAAGTAAAAACCTCTCCATTGAATCACCCAAGAATCCTTTCCGAGATGAAATCAATACCAATTCTGAAATATCTCTTAACAACTGATATTGATCGGGTTAGTATTCCGTTTGTGCCAAATACAAATGTCACGGAAATCAAATTGAAGTCAAGACTGTGCTTAGAAACTATTCTAGGTGCTGAAGATGAATGGGCCAACAGGGGTTTCATGATATCAAGGAACCCCCTGTAATGAGTGTAACTACAATATTGAAACCTCTATCTCAAGATCTGAATAAAATTCATCCAATACCTGGGAAGATGGCTCACCTACATCAAATGCTTGGGACACGGTCCCCGAGATTGTATCACAGATCTTCCTCAAATTGGGCTATTCTCAACCGAAGCTCTAACCAATGACTTAATTCGCAGTTTATCTTGAAACACTAGAAACTATAATTCTTTCTGTGAAGAGTCCATGAAGTGTTACATCTTTAACAATTGTGACCTGATTCTTCTACAGGAAACTTGGCTTCAAACTCCATTTGGATTAGATGGCTTTTCAATATATCACAACTTTCACTTCTCAATGGAAAGGGCCGCCAGGTGGGGGGTTTGCGCATTGCATGTCGACAGAGTTTTTTTAATCTCGAGCTTGTTATCAGATGAGATACCAGATATATTGATGATTAGGGTGTAGAGGAAGGAACAAAGGTCTAAGTCTAACTAGCTTATCAGAGATATATATTCGAACCCTGCTTTGTCCTCTCTCTTGCACGGATAAAATGTCTGAATATATGTTTCTATTTCCAACTGATAAGATCCTAATTATGGGCGACTTGAATACACAATGTATTAACCCTGGTCCAACAGATATGGGAAACTACAAATCAAGGACCAAGAATCGCTATTTATGGTGTGACTGCATGAGGGAATTTGATCTTCAGATGTTGAATGGAAATATTGAGGGAGATACCCCCCACCCATTTACCTGGAATCAGGATACCTCTCATTCATTCAACAATTGATTAATTCTTTCCCACCAAAAAGATTTTAGATTGTTGTGTTGAGCAAAAATCTGTTAATGTAAAGTGCAGTGACCATGAAATGCTGAAAATGATTTGAGCAGACCTAGTACTATAACCAGGTGCTCTCTGTTAATTATGCCGATAAAGGGGGACAAACCTTAAATGATAGGTTAAGAAACAGGACTAGCAATTTAACACATCAGGAATTGTCGGTGCTGTGTGACCCCTCTCACTTTGTTCAATTTCTATGGGGTGTTGACCCTCTTTCTAATAAGACCCAAAATAGGCACCATCCTCTTAAACAACCTTTTGATACAGAAATATTTGAAAAAAAAGATCACAAAAGGCCATACTAAAAAAAACAACTAAAGATAAAGTAAAGTATGAGGCAAAATAATAAAGAACAAGCGTGGGTGGCTCATTTTACCAAGATTTATGGCCAGAATTATATTGAAGAACAAAAAGGTATTTTGTCTACTGAATGGGGACTATCTTTTGATCAGTAAGATATAATAGCTCTCGTTAAAAAATCTTCAGCTTCACGTGACCCGGGTCCTAACAGACTGAGCAATGCAATCTTAAAGCTCAATCCAACCTTGTGGCCAAAGTTTTGAAATCTCAATTTGATAATATAATCCAGACAAAGAACATCCCAAATTCATTGAGGAAATCCATTATTATCCCAATCTACAAGAAAGATGGCAGCTTGACAGCTTCCAACTATCGGCCAATCTCTCTCCTTGATGCAGATGGAAAAATCTGTGTGGGATTAATATTGAGAGACCTAAAGGTTTGGGCAAAAGCCAGGGGGATCATCTTGAAACAATAGACGGGCTTCAGGCAGGGCCTATCAACGGCTTTGAATGGTATTGTCTTGACTTGCCTGACATCGAGGTCTCTCAAGAAAAATGGTACTTCTCTTTTTGGTGCATGGATTGATTTATCAAGGCTTTTCACACTGTGAATAGAGAACGGTTATGGGGAAAATTGAGGAAGTGTGGAGCGCCTGACAACCTTTTGAATATTGTAATTGAATTACACCATAATTCCACACCTCGAGTGAGACTTAATAAACAGGGTTCCCTGTCTAGTGAAATTAAGATTGAAAGAGGGGTCAGACAGGGTTATCTTACTGCACCTATACTTTTCATTCTCTATCTATCAGATTTACCTACGGGGTTGGAATCAACTGGCATGATTAGTCCAAAAGTTGGGTACTCCAAAAATCAATTGATTGGCTTATGCCGACAATATCATTGTATTAGATCATACACAAATCGTCTTGCAGCGATTATTAAAAGCCCTAGTGGACTATGCCACAGTGAATGAATTGAGAATTAACCCCAATAAATGTAAAGTGGTTATTTTTAAACACCCGCTTTTAAGGCTCAAATCTTATTCATGGAGTATTGATAGTTGTTTGATTTGAGTTGTTAATGAGCTTACATACTTAGGCTCCCAATTTCATGCCTTTCCGACTAAGGCTCAGCTCATTCTAGCATTTGACATAAAGATCCTAAAACTGGAACCACAAATCAAAAAATCCTTAAAAAATACTGCAAATTCTCTATCATTCTGGTTATTAAATATTATATCGGAAAAGTGGTACCCAAATTGTTGTTTGGCCTGGAATCAAATCTACAAGCCTTTGATATTAACTGGGATGTTGTAGAGGCAAAGCTCTCAAAAATAACTTTGGGTTTACCATCTTCCACCCCAATTGGCTTTATTAGATATGAGCGGGCCCTGTCTTCTCTACTCGCTTGGCAAGAATGGAAATGGGTTTGGCTTATAGATTAATCCTGGATCCACCCTCTTTCTCTTTATACGAAGATGTCACAAAGGTGATGGTGAATGCAGAAATTCCTCTTTTGAATAAACTGAAAGCAAAATGCAATGAGATATTAACAAAATCTGATTGCTCAATCGAAATTTTGATCCAAAATCCTCTAAAGACTAAGGAATTCATGAAGAGGATGGATTGGACTCACACTATTGCTAGGATGAGATTGGCTGAATGATCTTCCTCTCTCACTCCCACTGATAAACCAAGATCTTTCGTTCCTTCATATTTAAAGAAATTCCCTGCGATGGGTCCTCCAATGGATTTTCTTAGACTAAACTTATTACCTACATTAGACATTCTGCATATTAGGGGCAAGGTACTTTATCCAGTTGATCTATGTAACAAATGTGACAGTGCTGAAAGTCAATCTATGAAACATCTCTTATTACGTTGTACAGGGACATGGGCTATTAGATTTAAATGATTTGAGAGATTTGTCCACAATGCTGATTCCTTGGTCTCCAATTTATTTTGGGAAAGAATAGTCTCAGGACACAAACTTTTCCTCACTTACGAAGTATTGAAATTATTGAAAGATGTGAGTCTGACTGGAATAAACAACACAATTCCCCATGAAAAATGAAGATTTCCATATAACTACTAGATTTAGAATTATTTTTCCTTGAGGTTCATTGAGTTAAGAGGTTTCTATCTTTTTTCTTGTTATAACTTTCGATACATTATTTTTCCATATTTGTCTTTTCTCATGATTGCATTGTGATTCAAAGAAATATTAATTCTGAGAAACATGAATGCTCTTATATTTGGTTAACAATGTCATTTTTCTTACTATGATGTGATTGAAATATGTATTAATTTTTAATTTAATTATCAAATGTTCGCTTGATGTTTCTATTTTTTATGAAATGTTTTGTATGTGACTTGTGTATAAAGTCAATATTTTTTGGCTGTGACACAAATAAAAAAAAAATACATTTAAAAAAAAGATTAATGAAGAGTATCCCAAAAGCCCAGCATTGATCTGGCCCTCTAGGCCTGGAGTTGGTAAACCCCGAAATCGATCTTTGGTATGCAGTTTTTGTGTTGGTCATAGTTCATCCTCAATTCTTGTTCTAGTTTTCTGTTGCTTTTTTGTGTGATTTTTGATGGGGCATGAACCATCTTGCCATTGCTTTCTTTAGTGAGGGGGTGAATGTTTTTTTCTATTGCATTGCCATCTAGTGTTTCCCAATACATTTTTAGTATTGTGTCTGTTATTTCTTCTTTGCTGGCTGAGCCTAGGATGGTGATTAATGGTTTTGTAGCTTGCAGTCACATGTATAGGTCTACACTGTTAATGGCTCTCCAGTTTCTTTTCAGAATTTTAGGATTTTTAGGGGAGTTATCCTTGTTGGTGGTTGGATCACAAAGGGCATAATGTGGTGGTCGCTCCAAAGGATTTGAACTGGAGGTGAAGTTGTGACCAAGTTTGTGTTGCAGGAGATTGCATCTAGTGTGTGGCCTGTTGTGGGTGTCACTGCTTTCACCAGTTGTCATAGATACATTGTCACCAAAGACATATTTAGAAGAAGGCCTAATAGGCCCAGGATGGCCGATTGCCAGAGGAGCAGCATTTTATTGCAGTTTATTTTCAATTTACTGGTTGTCATATTTTTTAAAATATAAAGCCAATTAGTCTGGCTGATCCACAACACTGGGAGCAGTTTTGAGCTGTTAGCAGACAATCCACTCTGATAGCTAGAGTCTTTGATGGCCAATTTGTATATATAAGAAAAAAAAGAAATGCGTACCAAACCCAGTGTGCTTTAGGCATTTAGTGGTTCAGTCATACAAATCTCACAGACAAGTATGACAGATAAAAGCTCTTTGGTCATTATTATCTTCCCAAAATGCTCCTTAATATGCAAAACAGCCACACCCTAATTGTTTTATTGCAGCCAATTCACTTTTTTAAGGAGGGGCGCACAAGGGAGTGCTTGAGGGAGGAGGGGAAAGAACCAGTAGCAAAGGAGTAGTTACAGAGATCAGCAAGCGCAGGGGCAAGAGGGACAATGTTGTCCTTGCTGGTTCTGGAACAGCAAGGGGGAACCTGTTTGGAGTAGATCTTCATGGAGCGGACAACTCTGGTGACTTCATCAGGTGAGACAAGGGAGAAGGAGGAGAAGGAGGAAGGAAGAGGGTGAGTGGCCAAGGGAGGCAAGGGGGTGAGGGATGGGTTTGGAGAGTGTGTAACAAGGCTGTTCAGGATGTCCTGAGTTTTTGTGGTGAAGTGAGTGGTCAGTGGTCAGTGCGTTGCAGAGGGCCTGAGAGGGAGTAGGGTAGAAGGATACTGCGGAAGGTTTGGCTAGTTCCCTGCAGATTTTGAAAAGTTCAGCCATGTTGTTGGATGGGCCAGATAACAGTGTCTGAATGTGGGCACTTTTCTTGGCATGGATAGGCAGCAATCCAGTTTGTCAGAGGGTGCACCAGAGGTTTGCCACTTCCTTTCAGCAGCTCTGCACTTTTGTTTCAGGGCTTCAAGTTCATAGTCATATCAGGTGTTCTTCTTAGAGGCGAGTTTCACGTGTATCCTCATGAGTGGGCCAATTAATGTCAAGGGTGTTGGTGATGGACAGGTGGAAGTTGCTGAAAGCATTGTTGGTGGTAGAGTCTTGGTTGGGTGAGGGGGATAAATGTGGAAGTGAAGGCAACAGCTGACACTTGTTTCCTTGGGCGGATGCTCGTTAACAATTGGCAGGGCGTCTGGAGGTGAGGTAACAGGGACAGAGGGACCCAGGTGGGAGGAGAGAAGGGAGTGGTCTGACCAAGAGAGAGGGGTGACGATGGGATATGAGAGAGGCTGAGTGAATGAGGGTTTCCAGAGTGTGCCCAGTAGAGTGGGTTGGACCAGAATGGAGAATGGAGAGGTATAGAGAGGTGCAGAGGTCAATGAAAAAAGTGGATGTTGTGCCAGGGGAATCCAATTGGATTTTAAAGTCACCCAGGAGAAGCATGTTGGAAGAGGTAGAAAGTAAGGAGGAACAGAAATCAGCCCATTCAGAGAGGAACAGAGAAGAAGTGCTAGGAGGCCAGTAAATGGTAGCAACAGTTAGGGTGGAGGAGGGATAGATAACCAAATTGCATACCAGGCTCTCAAAGGAAGAATAGAGCTGAGTTGGTAAAATGGAAGAGGGTACCCACTCAGGGAAGATAAAGGCAACCCCACTGCCAGTACGGTGAGGGTGTGGCTTGGAAATGATCTTAAAAACGCCAGGCATGAGGGAGTCAAAAGCGGTGACTGAGCTGGTATTGAACCATGTCTCATTAAGGGCGAGAATGTCAACGTCAGTGTCTTCAAGAAGGAGACAGATGTCAGCAGAGTTTTTGTTGGCTGAGCGGGCATTTAGAGTCACCAGGTGGAGGCCGTCTGCCTTTTCAGGTTTTCTGAGGTGGAGTACAGGGGCGTGGTACTTCATTCACAGAGGGGGACAGAGGGAGAAGAAGGGGGAGAGGCAGGAGAAGAAAGAAAGTTAATGAGGGATGGTAAGATCCGGTGTAAGAGAAACGTTTAGCTTGATGACCCTGAACCAGAATAGTGCCACTGTGATAGACATTCATGATTCTGCTTGATGAGAAGAAGCCCAACAAGAGGACTTCTGACTTGGTGCCATCATTAATCGGAGAAGATGTGAAAGGGGAGAGAATAGAGACGAGGTGAGGAGTCCATAGGTCTGAAGAGGGGACAGAGAAGAGGATATCAGTGAAGATCTCTCTGGAGGATGCACTGACATAGGTGTCTATGATGGGAAGGCCAGAATTTGCACCCAGGATGGCTGTTTCCATCCAGATTTCTTGTGAGGGGGAGGATAGGTGATAGTGAAGCAATTAGAAAATATTGGAGAGATGGTGTCTGACATCTAAATGGCAGAACATTGATACGAAAAGGAGGAAAGAGAGGACTGTGCTGTACAGCCCTGGGCATATACTCGCAGATGGTCCAGTAGTTAAGGAGGGCATAATACAATGCTGAGCAGTAGGTGAGGTGCAAAAAAAAGAATGCAATGCAATACACAACAAGAATGCATGATGCCAAGCAGAAATACAATACAATGCACACAAAGGAAGGAAGATGGAAAGCAAACCCACCTTGAATCGATTTTAAAAAACACAATATAATGCAATGCACTGCACACTAATGGATGGAAGATGGAAGCTGACCACCTAGATTTGACTTTTAAAAACAACAAAATGCATGTACACAAAGGAAGGAAGATAGAAGCACACCCACCTAGATTTGATTTTCAAAAACAGAATACAATGCAATGCAGTGAACAAAAATGAATGGAAGATGGAAAGCAAAGGCACAATGCAGTGCAAAATAATGGATGGAAGCACACCCACCTAGATTTGACTTTTAAAAACAGAATACAATGCAATGCAGTGCACAAGAATGGAAGGGAGATAGAAGCACACCCACCAGGATTACATTTTCAAAAACAGAATACAATGCAAATGCACACAATGGAAGGAAGATGGAAGCACACCCACCTAGATTTGATTTTCAAAAACAGAATACAATGCAGTGCACAAGAATGGAAGGGAGATGGAAGCACACCCACCTAGATAACATTTTCAAAAACAGAATGCAATGCAATGCAGTGTACAGAAATGGATGGAAGATGGTTGCACACCCACCTAGATTTGATCTTCAAAAACAGAATGCCATGCAATGCACACAAAGGAAGGAAGATGCAAGCACACCCACATGGATACGACTTTTAAAAACACAATACAATGCAATGCACACAAAGGAAGGAAGATGGAAAAACACCCACCTAGATTTGATTTTCAAAAACAGAATACAATGCAATGCCGTGAACAAAAATGGATGGAAGATGGAAAGCAAAGACACAATGCGGTGCACACAGGGATGTTAGATGAAGGAGTACAGAATGCAAGATTAATTTACAATTGTAGAGCGCACAGTGCCACAAAAAAAGAAGGTTGACGGAGAAAAAGGCAGAATAGGAATGGCACAGATACAGTTCAGGAAGATAGCTGGAGGAGGCAATAGGACAGTTCAGCCATCACTCATATGTGCACAGGAAGGGGGATCTGGGATGCTGAGGATCATGTTCATTAAGCAGCAGGACATGCACAGGAGGCTGCAGCATTGTTTGTGGAGTGGCAATAGAGGGCCCAATTGAGCCCTATCAGGACCAGACGGGCCTCAGCTGTGGGCCTCAGGAGGCGGGCCGCCATTCGCCTGCCGGCTAGCCTTATTGGTCCTTTTGCACAGAGATGGCCCAATCACAGTGATCCTCCCCCAAGCCAACTATGCACTCCAGTGCCCAGCAATCAGGGGCGGTTATGATGGAATAGAGGCCAAAAGCAGCCTCACGATGAATGTCAGAGCACAAGCACAAAAACGAAGCACTGTGCCAGTGTTTTCAAAGAATGTTTGTTTAAAAAAAATGAAATTGATAATTTCCAAATCAATTTTAGCAGAGATATGTAGCATGCTGTGCTTGCGCAGAGGGGCAGATTAAAAAGCCCTAAAGCCCAAGAGGGCTTACCTTTCATGTCACAGTGTGGGGGGGAGTCTTTCCATGTCGTGGTGGTCAAAAGTGAGGCTTGTGCTGGCTGGTTGGCTTCCAGAAGTAACTGCACATGGAGTAGGCAGACTCAAACAATGCTATTCAACATGGGTCTCGGGAGGCAGGCAAGCATTTGCCTGCAAGCTAGCCTGATTGGGCCTTTTGCACAGAGAGGGTCCAATCACAATGATCACAGGGCATTAAAGCTACATATAAAAAATGCATTCGCTTCAAAGAAACTTAAAATAATCACTATTAAACTAGAACACTTTCTTGACCACCAATGCATGAGAAACATCCTGTATAACTTGGGAACATTAGAGTAACATTAAAAAAATTAAGTTGGATTGTGTATATACCATTGATATAATTCTAGCTCTTAGCAGGCCCCAAACCTGCCTTACTGGGTTATTTTGATGCTGTATTTTATGTTTTCTGGTTGGGTGGGAGGAAGGTCTCCCCAAAGTCATGATATGTTCTTTCTACAGCAGGTAGAGCCAATTCACTAAGAACATGTCCAGGAGTAAACATGATTTACACCTGGGTCAAGAGGACTCTTTTCGATTCACAGATATTTTACCTGATTTACACTCACGTCCTCCTGATTTACTGTCAAAATCTGGACAGAGTAAGTCCAATGTAGTTCTGGTAAATTATTTCAGAATTCTTCAAATATTCTCTTTCCAGCAGTAAGCCAAGATCATGTTTACCTTAATAGCGTAACTTCTTTGGGAATCAGTCTTTTGGATCTGGTGGGGCCAATACAAGCTTTTAAAGCTTCCTCAACCAAAGGTAGTGCAAATCCAATTGAGGTTGTATGTTCAGAGTGTGCACTGAAGGATATTACTCCCTAGGAAGGCCATTTGAGGGCCATGCTGGATTGTACCAAAATGGTTGGCTGCCCTGGCATGTAATGTTGCCATTAGTACACCTGACACTCAAATGTGTGTGATAAAGGCTTTTTTGAAATAGGAAAACATAAAATTAAGCTAACCTTATCTGAGACAAATGATCCTGTCAATTGAAATCTGTTACACTGATGATAGCAGAGATCTAACCACCACGGAAAACAGACTTCAACTGCAAGGAATGGTATAAAAGATGAATAGCATACATTTCCTTGGTCTTTTTTATATCTAAAAAGCATTTTGCACCAGCATATGTGGATCACTGGTGTTTTTGGCGATGCTGATGGCTGTGGACAGTGGTGGTCTGGCTTACAGGAAAGCCCTCAAAGGACAGAGCGGCAGTGTTGAGCGACGCAGGTACGCAGGAGATGCTGCCCGATGATTTGTAGCACACAACACAACTTCCACGCTTCTGAACCTTTAGGAACTGGGGATCGGACCCTCTGTGACAAAGCCTTCACAGGACAGGACTGTGGTGTTGAGCAACACAGGTAAGCTGGAGAGGTTACCTGCCAATAAGTAGCACGCAAAGTAACTTCCACACTTCTGAGCCTTTAAGAACCCGAAGATCGGACCCTCAATGGCAAAGGTCTTGCAGGACAAGGCCGCTGTGTTAAGCAACGCAGGTGTGCAGGAGACGAAGCCCAATGATAGGTAGCACGCAATGCAACTTCTACACTTCTGAGCTTTTAAGAACATAGGATTGGACCTTCTGTGGCAAAGCCCTCGCAGGATAAGGGTGTAGTGTTGAGCGATGCAGGTATACAGGAGACGCTGCATGATGATACGTAGCATGCAACAAAACTTCCATGCTTCCAAGACTTTAAGAACCAAGGATCGCACCCTCTGTGGCAAATCCCTTGCAGGACAAGTCTGCAGTGTTGAGCGACACAGGTATACTGGAGATGCTGCCCGACGATATGTAGCATGCAACCCAACCTCCACACTTCTGAGCCTTTAAGAACTGAAGATCAGACCCCCTGCGGCAAAGCCCTCGAAGGAAAAGGTTGAGGTGCTGAGCAACGCAAATGTTTGGTGATGAAGGGTCAGAACCGTCGCAGAATCGAAGAGTGCAAGCATGTAGTGCAGCCATTGACCAGCAACAACCGGAAGGTAGAAAAGGTACTGGTGGGGGGTACAGCCATTACTGCGCCCTACTAAACTGCCCTACCTTGCACATACTTTCCTTTCCAATGCACTTTCTTACCTTGCCCTGTGGCTCATGCATCCACTCGGTTGCCCCTTTGTCCTGGGTAGCCGTACTCTGTTTCTTCACTCCCACTACTGTTTTCTTGCACTTCTCTCTCATCGTCTGCTTTTTCCTTCTAGGGGAACACTTGGGAACCCCTACAACTACTTTCCCCTACAGTTTGTATTGGACCACGATTCTGATATCATAATTTACTTTTCCCAATAGGCCTTTCACCTCTTCTCTAACTTCACCCACTTAGGCTCCTAGCTCTCTCCCTAGGGTGCACTGTGCCGGTTCCCACTGTTGTTACTTATTGCCTCTGCTGTTCTGTTGCTCTCTGTATTCTGTTCTAGAATTGATACCCTACTCTTACCCTTCTGTAGCCTGTTCTAGAATTGTTACCCTACTGTAACCTACTATTCCTAGCCTGTTTCCTGTACTTGAGTATTCCTGCCCCCTCCCATCATATCCCTCCCTTGCATGTTTGTTGCTCAGCCTTGCAAAGTGACTCTTCTACACCCTCCCACACCCACTATGATGCTCTCTATTCCCCCATCTTTTCTAATCACTTCTCTGTCTCCTATCCTTCTCTCTCTAATTATGGCAGGAAAAAGCTTAAGAAGGACACAATGGTCTCCAACCCAGACCTTCCCATCGCTGACACCAATGACAGTGCTTCCACCAGAGAGACTCTCACAGGCATACTCTGTCGTTCCTTCACTGACCTATGGGCCCTTCATATGATCGCTCTGCTCTCCCCTTACTCTTCCTCACCCGATAATGTTGGCACCCGAAGGAGGTCCTCTTAGCCTCCTTCCATTCCTCCAGAGTCATCATCAATGTCTAACTCAGTGGTACTGTCCTGTTACAAGGGCATCACACCGGCTACATGCGATTATATTGAATTATAAAACAAAGAATTATTTTTTTACTAACACAACATATCTATAAAAAATGTATTTATTTTGTGTTGTTTTTGGTGGGGTTCCCCACTCAAAGCCCACACTTTTTAAAATACTTTTCTCCAGCCCAAAAACAAATATTCCATTCCCAACCACATATGTATGTATATTGTTTTGTTGTGATGTTTTGGGTTTGTTGAAACATCCATATGTTGTTTTCTATTAGAAATATCACTGCATACCCCTCAGCCCAACCTTTTACTTTTCGATAGGCATCTCCCTCGCCTCATCAACTTCCTTCCTTCTGCCACCTCGGCTACCTCTGTGCTGGCCCTTCGGCCACTTTCGGCTACCTTCTTTCACCGCCCTAATTCCTTGTTCCATCTTTCTCCCTGGCTCCCTTGCTACCCCCTCCATCTGCTACTCTGGCTCCATTGCCACACACCTCCAGTGCTCCCTTGCCACCCCATGTTAAGAAGGATATGCGTACTCTGACCAGAAGGGGTAGAAGTTCAGAAAGCTAACCTAGTTTCTTGGAACAGGGTAACCTCTCGACAAGCCAGACCAATCAGGGTAGCTATGGCAGGCGGTCAGGACTAAGTCTCAGGAGGGGTGAGGGTGACTGAAGGACCTCAATGAGCACACAGAGCAAGGACACTTACAAATTACTCCAGACAGGTGTTATTTTAAAAATATAGACAAATTTATTACAAGGCCTTTGTAACATAGACCATAGCAAAGAACGCACAGAAACACTAAGTAAACCAATACATCACACTCAATACAATATATATACAAGACCAGGGGAGTCTAAAAGGGTGACTGCACGAAATATGTTGACAACCTAGATGGGAAGGATACAGGGAGTGCAGTTTTAATCTTTAGGCCCAGTTCAACATCAGTTATTCACCTAACTAAGAGGCAGTCCAAGCTCTAAGAAGAGAGGAGCATTGTGCACAATAGTACATGTAGTGCAAGCGCACAAGGTTGTTCCAATGGGCAAAAGAGGGTCTCTTCAGGGGTCTCTAGCAGCTCGGGAAGGTGGATAAGGCAATGAAGAATACATTCCCACTATTCAAGAAGGACCTCCACTTGAAGGCAGAGGCAGTTGAGAGTTCGGGAAGAGTCGCTATTGCACAATAGCAGTGGACAGGAGAGGGGCCCCCAGGGGCCACTCGTGCGTAAAAATGGGTTCTTGCGCTAGGGCCCACCAGTTGGGGTATTGATTACTCAGCGGTCCCTGATGCAAGGAGACCCAAACTTCGGCAGGTTAGTCCAAATCGGTTGCAGGTTCGAATGCAGCAAAAAGGACGTCTCAGCACCTTTTAGTTCCTGAGATCCAGCAAGTATTCCCAAACAGGACAGTGGTGATTTCTCCACTCCGGGTGAATGAATCACCCCAGTTTCACTGCAGCAGGCTTCAGGGGCAAGAGGGTCACAAATGCAGCAGACTTGCAAAGTACGTTGCTGCAGCAGGGCAACACGGTAACCGCATTTACTCCGGTCCGGGCGCACTCGTCTCACTTCAGACCTGGGAATGCCAAGTGTATGAGATTCGGTGTGAGTGTGCCGTGGACACAGAGCTAGCAGTATACCAAGTTTGAGGACTTCCTTGAAACGGCGGCGGAGACAGAGCAAAGGTCCTGCGTAAGCTGGACAGCCCACTGGTTGACCCAGGGACACTTCCGAGAAAGCTTACTTGCAGGTTTTGGTGCAGGTGACGAGAATAGTTGGTCCCACTATTCCAATGGGTCAAAGCGTCTTCGCAGACCTTCTAGGACGACCAGATGCAGAGGGGTCCCACGGGACGACAGTGGGCTGAGGGTGCCAAACCTTCCAGCGGGTCACCAGTGGTTCCTCGATTCAGCTTTGTAGTTGCAGGATACTTGTATCCTATTCTTTGTTCAGTGAGAACTCAGGTTATCGACCTTGTTGTGGTGTTTCCAGCCTCCTCTTATCCAAAGCTCCCTTTGTGCCAAAACGGAGAGGCCCCAATAAGATATCTGCTCACAAACACACACTCAATATGTGGACCAATCACAGACCATGGTGGTCTCAGGCATTCAGGACACTCCAGACTCTCTGGCACCCAGGATGTGTATTCAGACCAGACATCCCAGCCCACATCCTGGAGACACACAAACAAGGCATGCAGAAGCCTGCGAAAGCATTAGGATTCACGGGAAAGTGCATGACCAAATAAGGACAGGCCTGGGTCAACTCGACCTGGGGAAGGTGAAGGGGGAAATATGGCCAAAGAACAGGACAAAGGACCTTGTGGCACAAACGTGGTTAATGCGGTTAACATGGCAGGAAAGGTTAACGTTAAAAATAATGTGAAAAGATAGCTGCCACCAGTCCTGTCCATGACAAATCTGCACAGTTCATAAAAAGTCCAGCGAGAGTATCTAGGGCCTTTGGAAATGACTATAGACCCAAGTGTGCTGTATGGTAAGATACATTGCACACTTGTTACATGTTGCACAAAAGTTGCAACATGAGAAAAGGACTAAGGGAAACAAAGTCTCCCAGTACTGACTGTCTTAAGGGCATGCCAGTTTCCCCATAAAAATTGAGCGAAGCCCAGAGGAGTGCAGCTGAAGGCTATGCTTCTCTGGCAAATTCAGTCAATGGTGTCTAAACAGCAGCAAAAAAGTTTAGGGGTTGACACATGGAGGGAAAATTACATACAATTGTGAAATCTTTCCTAACACCCCATCCCTCTGCTACTGTGTCTCCCTTGCCACAGCCTCCCTCTGCTACTCCGGCTCCCTTGCCATGCACCTCCATGGCTCCATTGCCATCCCTCCCTGTGCTACTTTGGCTACATTGCCAAGCCCTACCTCTCCTACTCTGGCTCCCTTGCCATCTACCTCCATGGCTCCATTGCCACACCTCCCTCTGATACTCTGGCTCCCCTGCCAGATTTGGCTCGCTTGGCTTCCGTGCCTCCCTCGTCCTCTGCCCCACTGTCTCCCTTGCATGGAGTCTCTCTCCTGGCTACCTCACCTCCCTTGGCCGCCACCTTTCTAGCCCCTCTTCCATTCATGTCTTCCTTGGCTCCTCTGTCACTTCCAGTGTGGACCCCTGTCTCCTGTACCCCTCCCCAGAAGTCTTTCAAAGGTGGCAACCTGCTCCACAATGCTACTCTTAACTGTCGCTCTGCTATCAAACAATCCTCTGACATCTGTCACTTCCTTGAACTGCTGGATCTAGATGTTCTCACCCTTTCTGAGACACATTTCTCCCTGAGGGCTACAAGATCCTGTCTGAGCCTTGGCACATAAGGCCCGGAGGCGGAGTGGCCCTGATCTTGCCTGAGTGGATCACTGTCTCCATCATTCCCACTGAAGCTTACTCCTCATTTGAATGCCTGGACTGTGGGTTCTCTGTTTCTCCTGGCTCCTCTCTGACCCTGGTCACCTTCTACCAGCCACCTGGCCAGATCACCCTCTTCCTCTCTGAATGAGCTGACCTCACTTCTTTTCTCCTCTCCTCCTTGGGGATCCCAACATCCACCTGAACTCTCGTGACTCCTCAGGGCTGTTCCACAACCTTTGCAAATCTCTCTCTTTCTGTTCTTCCCTCTGGTCTGACCCACTCATCAGACACACTTAGGATGTTCTCATCATCTCTCACATTCTTCTCCCTGACCCTTTCAATACTCCTCTCTCCTGGATTGATCACTTTCTTCTCTCTTCACACGTGAAGCCTCCTGTTCCCCTGGCAATGGCCCACCCAGCACTGCCACCCACCTTCATGGTCATCCGACCCATGAAGTGAGAGTCAGTGGCAGCCTTTGCCCCCACCTACTCTCTTCCACCAACTCATGTGGGTAACACCCATCTTGACAGAGCTCTTTCCAACTTTCACCTTTCCATCTCTAACACTTTTGAAATCCTTGCCCCTGTCATTCCTGGTATGGCTCTGACTTGGCTGCCTTGAAACGCAAGTGCAGAGCAGTTGAATGGAAATGGGGAGTGTCAGGTTCACCCTCTTACAAATGGGCCTGCTGCCTACTTCAAAGGCAATAGAGACTCTATATAATCTGTAAAAAAAAAGAGAGTCTACATTTAAGCCCACATCTCCGCGACATCTAATAACACAGCCAAACTTTTTAAAATCTGCAAGGACATGGCCAATCCTACTGAAGTATCTTCCTCAATCACACCCATCCAGGCCCTCTGCCTGGCCCTGGCTTTTCATTTCACCTCAAAAACTCAGGACATCCTTTCCTCACTCTCATCTGCTCCCCTCCCTCCTCTCTCAGGCCCTTTTGGCCGTCCTTTCTCCCTTCTTCCTCTCCTCCCTCTCCCCTGTCACACCTGATGAGGTTTCCAGACAAGTCTGGTCTATTCAAGTCTCATCCAAAAAGGTGTCTCCCTGCCTCTCCAGAAACATTAATGACAACAATGACTCTATGCTCCAGCCTTGGGTGATTTCTGCAACCACTCCTTTGCCACTGGAGTTCTCCCCTCTCCTCTCAAGCAGTCCCTTGTGCACCCCCTGCTCAAAAAGCCTTCTGCCGACCCCTCCTTCCCAGCAAACTATCGCTCACTTTCTATTACTCCATTCTTGGGCAAACTCCTGGAGAAATTGGCTATCTCCCAGCTAACCATCCACACTGAATGTGTTGGTTGTCTCAATACCATCTGTCTGGCTTCAGAGCAGCCAGAGGCACAGAAACTGCTCTTCTGAACACTTGTGAAGACTTGCTCTCTAACCTTGACTCTAACTCTCCCTCTGTACTCATCCTCCTTGACCTTTCTTCTGTCTTTGACATAGTGAACCACAACATCCTGATCACCCGTCTCTGAGATACCCTGGGAATCACGGATCAGTCTCTGCTGTGGCTATCCTCTTTCCTCTTGGACTGACCTTCCCAGGTTTGGGTCCTTTCTCTCCTCCATCACACTCTCTACATGTGGTGTTCCCCATGATCTATCTTCTCAACCTGATGTTTCAGTTGTCTATCTGGCCCCCTTGGCCTGACTGATCTCTACTCTTTCCTCTATTTTTCAGTGTTATGTGAAAGACACACAGCTCTCTTTCAGGCTACCCTCGGCCTCCTCCTAGCTCATCCATGACTGTCTTTCCACTATTCAGGCATGATGTGCTTCTAATGATCTCTGGCCTTAATGCCAGTAAGACAGAGATACTTCTCATTGGGACCCCCTGCTCCCTCTTTTCCCCGTTCACTGTGCCCGGCCTCGCCTTGCGCCCTCGCCCCCTTGTGAGGCAAAGAAACCTGTGGTATATCTTCAACTCCACTCTCTCCTTCTCTCCACACATCACTGACGTCTCTAAAAAGTCCCATTTCCAACTGTACCTCCTCGGAGAGATTCTAACATTTCTCACCTTCACCCCAAAAGCTCACTGTCTCCAGAGCCCTGGTTCTCTCTAGTCTTGACTATTGCAATATCCTCTCTCTCTATCTACCTAACTCTACCCTCCACCCTCTGCAACTCATCCAAAACAGGACTGCAGTCGTATCCTTGGCCTCAAGCCCAGAGACTGCATCCTTCTTGCTCTGAAATCTCTCCACTGGCTCCCGATGGCTTTAAGGATCAAGTTCAAGACCAACTGCATTGTCCACAAGGTCTTCTGGGACTCGGGCCCATACTATCTCCACTGCTCTTTTCCTAAGTACCTTCCTTTCAGGAGCCCTCCGCTCGTCTACCTTCAATTCTCTACGGTGAGTCGCTTCTCCAAGCAGTGACTGGGTGGTAGATCTCTTTCCTCTACAGATGTCTTCCTCTGGAATAGCCTCCCTGCCACTCTCCAACTTGAACCAGAACACCTTAAGTTCCAGAGGCTTCTCAAGTCCTTCCTTTTCTCCTCTTCCTTCTCCCTGCCTGTCCCCTGCTTACCTTTCCCGACCTCCTTTTCTTGCTTCCTTTCCTCTGCTATCCTTCCCTTCCTCCTGCTGTTACGTTGACTGGCTGCCTCTTGCTCCTTCAAGTCATATAGGACCCCTGCCCACCCGCCCTCTTGCCCAGTCCCTATCACTAGTGTTTGGGCCCTCCTGCACTGCCACCTGGATTTCCTTGCACTTCCTGGGCATGTTCCCCTTAGAGGCCCTGCCTTCCTGCTGCACTTAACCCAGGGCACTATTGCAATGGGTGCACTTCCTCCCACTTTTTCCCCCCTGCACATCTTGTCTGCGCACTTGTACAATCTAAATTATACTAGGCATGGTAAGATCGTTTGTCTTCCTCTTCCATGTTTCCCACTCCCTTCCTGGTTGCGCCTTGAAACGCTTGTTTATAGGTGCATTATAAATAACCTGCCAATCAATCAACTGCAGACATTTCCCAGTAGGCTTCTGCACCTTGGGCCTCCTTGTGTGGGTACCCTAGTTTCCTGCTCCTGTTGCCCTCCCTCCTATGAATGTGCCTCCTTCTTTCCATTGTTCCTCATCCCCACATACCCTTGGAGTAAAGAATGTGCTATAAAGTGTCCAGAATTGTTCACTCTTACCAATTTATATAAACTTAATGGCCCTCATTACGACCCTGGCGGAAATCGGAAAACGATGGCGGAAATGCAATACCGCCATCGAATAGCGCTCGGTGCGACTATGACCCGTCACCGCAAAGTACGAAGCCATTAGCGACACCGTAGTGAACGCCAACGCTAACTGCACCAAGTACGCGCGCGCGCGCCATGCCAAACCGTAAATACCACCATGGCGCAAGGGTACGCGAATTCCGACCCTAGCGGACATGTACCTAACGCCATCAAGCATGGCGGAAAGCACCATTCCGCCATGGTGAGAAGTACGGCATCGCGAATCAACCGTAAACGGCCCCACTGAGTGCCTGTACACCGCTCCCTGCCCACAAAGTACAACTCCCCGTAGGTGCAATGAAGTCACAATGCAACCAGTGAAATGTACAAGTCACCCATGCATGCCAACGAACAAAAGAATCACAAGAGGGGCCAATGGGAGCTGCAGGGCACAGATGGCACGAATACAGAAGCCATTCCAATGGACCTGACCACAGTCCCCCCCCCAGAAACGCACGCAAACACAGGCACCTGTGACCAGCAATATTCCGAAAATCACAACATTCCACCAGTCCACCTGGCTGACCTGCATCTGTTACACAAAACCCAATCCCCCGCCCCTGAGCATGACAACATTCAAACAGTCATATTGGCAGCCCCCATCCCTGACCTCACTGGGCTCCGTAGGCCAACGCGCCCAGCACAGTACCACGCGACTATACTCCGAAGCTGGAACCCAATGCAGATCTCCTCACAATACATCGCTCCCCAAATAGGAATATGCCACATCACTCGCAAAGAAGAACGCTACACGGCCCATATCAGAATAGAAATTTAATGCACAACAAAATCACCAAGCCCATACAGCCATTAGTCCATGAACTCCAAAACACATATCACCATTGTGGGCTGCATCCGCAAGGAATGACCAGCTACTACTTGTGTGACGCCCTGTTCCATCATGGTACACAGAGCCACATTCACGTACGAAAAGGCAACATGGAAGCGCACAGAACCGCAGGGCCGTCCCAATGGGGAGGCACTAGTCCAGCTGAAAGGCCGAAATGTTGCTCCGAGCCACTAGTACTGCGTAAGGGCATGTGGCCCATTGGCGATCGTCCCATAAGATCGTAATGCTGCTCCACTGATTAACACGAAGCAGCAGGTGTCGGGAGTAAAAGCCATCTGCAGGAGTGGCATACAGATGGCAGTGGCAAAAGGGGAGGAGATACCTGTCAACCAAAAGAAAAGAAAAAGAACAGAATGGCCATCAGAACTACATTCGAACAACTCACTTCAATGATCACACTAAATCCACAGTCATATGCATGCTAGCCCACTCGAAAGGATCATCACCACCCCAAAACCACTTGCGACTCATAACTATCTATATCGAGGTGTAAACACCATCACAAACGAGTGTACCTGTGCATGCGTCTGTCAAAACAGATTCCATCAGATGGGAATGTTAACGTGCATGGACACAAGTGTCTGAAGGCGCGTCGAGACAGGGAGGGCTCAACAAGGCCAGATAGACGATGGTCCCACTATGGCAGCCCTGCATCACATAGCGCAGGGGAGGCGGATAGATTCCAAGAAGCCCTGTACATGGCAAACCCTGTATCAAATCACCTGCCCATGCATCCATTCATCATTCCCTCATCCTGTTATAAAAACGCCTGAATATTTACTCACAAAACATTAGAAATTTCCATTGAGTCTGTGCGTTATGCAGCCTGCAAAATCCACAGTGCCCCAGCCCGTAATTCCAGTGTTGTGAAGTTACATGTATTTGGGAACGTCCGGCCTCATCGCCCACGTCACTATTGCGCATCCCAAACTATTCATATCAATCATTGCTTCCTCGCCATGGCCCCTGTCTCAAGGACATTGAACAATAGAACGTTATATTTGCAGTCAGACCTGTGGGCATCTCCTCGCCGCTAGCTGAAAACCGAAAGCGCCGCCCTTCGAATTCCTCATTTGCAACATCACGTCGAAAAGGCATCTGTGGCCGTTTGAAATCACAAAATAATCCATCTAGTGCGGCTGTGTGTGAAAATGGCAACTGCCATCACCCACTAATGGGACGCCCCGCCCGTCGTTGCAACTCGGTACAGTGATGCATGAGGGCCCACCGTTACTCGAGTACTACGTTCCACTGACCCATCACAAGTCTGTTCGCGACTGCAAAGATTGTATGTGAAACAATGGGACCATAGCCGAATGTACATATCAACAAATGTTACACGGCCATCGGGTACAAATACATGATTGCAATAGCAAGATGCCATTCCTCGAATTGCAGCGTTGTGTGCGGGACGTGCTCGCCCAAAGGGGAGAGCAGCTTGCACAGGTGGAATGAATCACCACAGGTGGAGGCCATACAGCCTGAAAACACATAAATTGCACACCCAGTCTCCTCCCACAACCACACCCACTCCGAAATGCTACCGGCAGGACTCGCGATGTTGGCCCTGGGGGACCTGATAGCACTGCAAGTACTCCAACTCCAAGAAGAAGACGAACACCAACTACAACCGGCCGCACGGAGGAGACGCAGGAGGAGGAGGAGGGCAAGGCAGGGCCAGCAAAGGCCGCCAGCACAGCCACTACCACCACGCAGGCAGCCCGCAATCCCACGCCTCCGAGCTCATCCGTTCAACCTCACTGATGAGCAGATCCACACCCTCTACCGTTTGGACCGGGACACCATAGCCGCAATAGTGGACATGACACACGCTGACCTTGTCAGCATGATAGATAGCCCAACCGCCATCCCACCCCTACTGAAGGTGGTGTCTGTACTCCACTTCCTGGCCACATTCACCTACCAGCACACAGTCGGACAGTTGCATGGCATTTCTCAGCCACTGTTCTCACGGACACTATTGCAAGTGCTCGATGCCCTCCTGCAGCACGCAGACGACTACATCTCTCTACCACGCTCGGAGCAGGAAATTACCAACACAAAAGTGGGATTCCATGCACTTGGCGGCATACCGGGTTGCATTGGTGCCATCGACTGCACCCATGTGGAATTGGTCGTCCCACATGCCATGGAGGCCCAGTACCGCAACCGAAAACAATTTCATTCCCTGAATGTACAAATGGTGTGTGACTCCAACAGGATCATTACACATTGTTGTGCCAGATTCCCTGGATCAACCCATGATTCTATGGTCTTGAGGAACTCTACTATACCACGCTACATGGAGCGACACGCAGGGAACAGATCCTGGCTACTCGGTGAGTCTCATTTCATGCATGATGATGTGGGGTATGTGATGCGGCAATGACCTGGCAGGAAGGGGGGGGGGTGTGCGTACGTAGCAATGGCATTCCACATCATACGTTTATCGTCCACATACAGGTGATGCTGGGTATCCACTGAAGAGATGGCTCCTCACACCAGTCCGGAACCCACGGGACCAGCATGAGGAGGACTACAACCATGCCCACTCACGTACCCGTGTAGTCATTGAACAGGCATTCGGCCTACTGAAGACTCGTTTCCGCTGCCTCAGCAGGTCTGGCGGGGCACTCCTGTACCGCCATGAGAAGGTTGCAAAGATGGTCATGGCATGTGTCATGCTCCACAACATGTGCGTACGTAGAAATGTGCCCATGCCCCCTGACGCAGAACTGCAAGCACCTGATGATGGTCATGATGAGGGTGGGGATGTGGCAGCACCTCAAGGAGTCTGCGAGGCACCGGAGGGCCGTGACATTCGTCAGCATCTCATTGATGCATGCTTCTAGCACTCACGCCTGGTGGCTGATACATGGACACGGGACTCGTGGCACTGTGTGTGTCTGGTACATGCACAATATGGACTGTACGCCTATGATGGCCTAGTACACAAAGATCATTGTCCACACATCTCATTGGTTGATCGTGCACTGTTTATGGCATATGTGATATCATGTTGAACACCCTATCGACCCGCCACCCAAGTGAGCCCAACACACCCCCTCCACCCTCCTACCTCCCCCCCGAACACCAGTGTCCAAAGATGCTCATTGTCAGTGGGCTGTCGCTATTGCAAGCCCCCTCTGCGGGTGTCAGGGGCACCCCTGCCTGTGGAGCGCAGGTTCCTCCCAGATCTACGTTGGGGGCTGCCCTGGACGGAACTTGCAACGGATGATGTGTCTGCCTGCTCACGTCCATGCATGTCCCTAAGGGTTTGTGAGAGCTCAGTGAGCACACGGCGCACTGCGGCAAGTTCGGCACATACGTCTTTGGACGTCGCATGCAGTTCCCCCCTCAGGCTCTCGGTGCTTCTCTCCATTTGGACTCTCAGGCTCTCGGTGCTACTCTCCATTTGTGCCCTTAGTGTCTCTGTACTTCTCTCCATTTCTGCCCTGAGTGTCTCAGTTGATGTTTCTATGTCTGCCTTAGTGCGCCCACATTCATCGGCATGGTCCTTGAGGAGCGTGGCCAGTTGCTGCTGTTGCACGATTAACTGGTCGAGGGACTGTTGCCTCTGCTGGGCCATGGCCATTTGCGGGGGTGTCACAGAGGGGCTGTTGACCTCATGTTGCCTTGCCACAGGGCTTGTGGGGGATGGCCAGTCGTCGTCTTGTGGGTGCCCCTGCGTGGTATCCTCATGTTGTATGGGATGGGACCGACAGGGGGAATGGGACAGGTCATGGATGGATCTGACTTCGACATCCCCGTCTTCAGTGTCGGAGCATGCTGCCATCAATGGGGTGTCACCTATGGTGCTGCTGCCACCAGAGGCAGTGCCTTCTGTGGCATCCGTTGGGGGGACCTGTGGTGGTGGTGTTGTGGGCATGCTGGCTGCTGGGGTGCCTGTTGATGTTCCCTCCTCTGTGCTGCCACCTGATGTGTGCTGCTGCCGTTTCTTGATGCGTGCAGCTGAGGTGGAGGGTCTTTGGCCGTTGGTCTTGGCCCTCTTTGCAGGTGCGCTGGTAGGGGTGTCCTGATGCTCGTCGTTTGGATCAGACCCTGTGGTGGAGTAAAGGAGGGCGAGGGTTATTAATGGGTCTGTGGGTATTGGAATGGCATTGTATCACATGCATTGGGTTGGTACCTGAGGGTGATTTGGGTCGGGGCCTTGGAGGTGCTTTCATTTGTGTGTGGAGTGAGGGTGCAGTTGTTTGGCAGCCTGCAGTTAGGGTGTGCCTGCTGCACGTGTAGTGGGTGTTTTAGGGGTTTTTAATTATTTATGTATTTATTGTGAGTTTTAAAGTGCGCGATCAGGGCGATGTGTGTGGACGTTCTCCTGGACATGTGTTTCTGTTGCACTATGTGGACACATGGTACTTCACATGTTTGGACATTGTGGATTTAGCATTGTTTTATCTGGCCCACCTACCTGAATCTTCGGATGTCTGCACTCCTTTCTCCATCCCTCCGACTCCCTCTATGCTCTCCATTCCGATGGTGGAGGCACAGATTTCTTCCCAGGGGGTCAACTTGATGGGTGATTCAGGACCTCCCCCGGTGGCTGTGGCAATGTTGCGGTTGGCAGAGAGTATGCTGCGGACGCGTATCCGCAGGTCGTCCCATCGCTTTCTGCATTGCTGTGGGTTGCGGGGTGCGGTCCCCACCGCACTTTTCCCGCTGTGCCACCAGAGCCCATATGGCCTTCTTGTTCGCAAGTGCCGTCCTGGTCATTTGCGTGGAGAAGACGACGGCAGCATTCTCCTGGAGGGTCTCTGTTAGCACGGTGAGTTCCTCACGGGAGAAGTGGACCTGCCGCTTGCGGTCGCACGCTTTCTTCGCTACTTTTCCCATTTTTCTTGGTTTCGCTAGGGTGGATGACGGGTTGGGGTGTGTCTCGGGGTAGTGTTTTTAGTGGTTGTGTGGTTTTTGTGGTTTTATAGGTGTACGGCGGGATGTTTCCCGTTCCGGGCCCATGTTTTTACTTCCGTTTCCGTATATTTCCGGTCACCGTACTTTCCGGTAGGCGCACTCTGCGGTGTCCGCTGTGATGGGTGGCGGTATTGCACCTAGGGCGCCGTACGGCGGCGGTGTGGGCCGTTTTGGGGTCATTTCCGCCATCGCGGACTTTGCACTTCCGCCATGCCGTGGTGCTCGTGCCCGATGGGTCGGAATGGGCCGCACTTTGCTCCTTCGTGCAATGGCGGAAACGCTATTTACGCTGTTGCGGTCCGGTCAGTCACTTTCCGCCAGGGTCGTAATGAGGGCCAATGTGTTGTTCTGTTATATACTTTTTAATCAATATACAGGCACACACCTTTCTTTGCATTTTATTATTTGGACCCATGTTTCTACGTGTCCTTGTGGGAGATCCCTGCAAACCATACTTAAAGAGGTTGGGCTTGCTTGTACTGTGTAATTTGGGTCACTTTGAAAAACATTTCCAGGGCTACTTTTAGTTCCCAGTCCTCCCCTGTGGGGGAGTCTGTGCCCGTCATGTCTGCCAGCTTTCCCCAGGATGTAAATAGAGATGATTGCACTCAAGCAGAATGGTTTCCGGTTCACCTCTGGTGATTAGCATGCTGTTTGGTTTGCAGGGTGGGGAGGGAGGATTGGACTGAGTACTACA
Source organism: Ambystoma mexicanum (assembly GCF_040938575.1). Lineage (NCBI taxonomy): Eukaryota > Metazoa > Chordata > Amphibia > Caudata > Ambystomatidae > Ambystoma > Ambystoma mexicanum. The sequence goes on along the minus strand of NC_090939.1, from coordinate 713,258,176 downwards.
AAATATCTGTACATCAGGTCATGACATGACACAGGTCCTGTTTTGCAAAGCGTTTTTCAATCCCATTGAAACAGGCCCAGGTTCTTCTATTTGGCACTTCTGATGTAATTACCTACTATGCAAACATGGGTATTTCTTAATATATGTAAACATATTTTGACAAACGCAATCACTGAAAAAGATGTATCAACATTTACAATACCAATATATATATATATCAGTATTAAAAAAAAAACACAACAAACACGCAGTGTTCATTACGACCCAGGCGGTAAGTTACCGCCTGGGTCGTACCTTTACCACCATGGCGTAAACTACGTTTACGCCATGGTGGTTGGCACACTTACCGCCCCATTCCGAGGTTGGCGGGGCGGTAAGTCCCCAATCCCCATTTACCCTTCCCCATTCCCATTTTTGCCCCATAGGGCATAATGGGAGTGGGGAAGGCGTTAATTACGCCACCGTAAATTACGGTGGCGTAATTATCAACAAGGTCCCTTAGCGCCATGGATTTTAACACCTGCTAAAAGCAGGTGTTAAATCCTCCATGCGCTAAGGGACCTTGGAATCAGGCGGTAAGGGTCGGCGCTGTTTACGCCGCCGTAAACCCCTTACCGCCTGGGTCCTAATGAGGCTGTGCCCATACCAGCATGTATGCAATTGGCTGCCTTCGTATAGTAGGACATACGTTAAATACAAACACATTAGGACAGACTCTAACCAGAAAATGCAACCTTAATGAAATGGTTTTAAACCTCAAACACTGATTTTAAATATTGAATTAAATACAATCATTTCCATTCCTTTTTAAATGTTGTGCACATCAAGATTAATTTGGTGTAATGGCATTTCCTCGATGACCTTAGGTAAGAGCCATGTGAATATAATATGTGAAATAAACAACCTTTGGCTGATGGACCATTATGAGTGAAACGTATTGATGAGATGGGCTGATGGATTCGGGTTTCCTAGAAACCCGATAGCATTCCCAGACGTATCTACTGTAACTCCATTTTAGCGCTTATCCACTGTCAGCCGTGTGGCTCTAAATCCATGTAAGCAAGGTGAACATCAAAGTGATAAAATGCTGAAATGGTCTCCGGGGGTTTCAGGAAACTTTTATTTTTTCTAAGAGATGAAAAACCTTCTGAAATGGATGTATGATGGTTTGGTGTTTTGATTGGCACAGGATCGCGACTGGTCAGAAGACAATTTATTGGGACTCACATGATTAGAACACTTTGATCAAGGGCAGGGCGTTTATGACATACGATGTCGGGTCCCTGGAGAGTCTGTCATAAAGTAGAAATTGTGCCGATGTACGCGCGCGCACCTCTGTATCTCACTAGAAGCTACAGTAGGCTCCTGAGTATCCTCCTATTATTTGTCGGGGCATATTAGACTTTACATTTCGTTCAGGTCAATTTATTAGCAAAGAGAATTAACAAAAACTGAAAGCAAACACTGAGCACTTGTATGTCTGCAGTGGACATAACGTAGAATCCCCTCGAATTGTACATCCAATCAACTTCCAACAAATGCCTCGTACAGCACTCCTGATTGGGTGCTGCCTGGAAAGATAATTGGCTGTTCCTTTCCTTGGGGCATTGCATTGAATCTAATAATCCATTAATATGCTGCATTCTTAAGCAGCTGTTTTCCTGTTGGAACTGTTTCCTATTAGCGCACATTAAGTGTATACATGCCTCCATTTTCGTCTGTTGGGCTGCTGAGATGAGGAATGCAATGATCTTTTACAGTTGTTATTCATTTTTCTTTGTTAGCCAGAGTGTTCTTTCACTTGATGGATGTACACTAAAAGGCAGCTCTTGAGAATCAGGATCCTGGCTTCTCGGCAATAATTAAGCAGTAAACCTTGAGATGGGCGGGCATTACTGGTCAGGTAGTGGAACAGGGCATTAACGTAGACCCTGTCGTGATTACCTGACTAGTAATACTCCTCTCCTACTGATGGGTTTATAGCTACTAGCACCCTGGCAAGTTAACTAGGGTGCTAAGAACATTTTGTTAAGTTGAGAAACTGTGTGGTTGCTGTTTCTCAACTTAAAAAATACTAAACAAAATGGTTACATGTAGTCCCTTCTCCCTTTTCATAATGCTCATTGCTCGGAAGGGAGAGGCAGGGCAGCGGGAGTTGCTGTGAGCCAACGATGATGAGGAAGCCTCTGGCAAGTGGGGCTCGGCATGGGAGGGTGTGGGGAGTGAGTGTGGAAAGTAGAAGTGGTAAAGGGGTTACGGGGTCGGGAGTTACCGAAGACTGTCACCCTGGGAGGTAATCTGGCAGACTCCTGCTTCCCTGGAGGCTTGGAAGGCGGACAGTACTGAGGGTTGTCCTTTCGCCAAAATGCCAATGGGTGGCGGAATTGACATCACATGACCCTTGACATCTGATGACATCACATGAAGGGATGCCATTTTACCCTGCCACGAAGTGACATCGCACGAGGTGATGATACACAACTTTTCACCCATTGATAAAACAGGAAGTTGCATCACATAGCATTGTCCTCGGTAAACTAAGAAAACTATGGTTACATTATCACTGTAATATGATATTAATTTCATACAAGAATGGATCACGATATGTAGTGTTAATATTAGTATGTATAGGACCATATTATCAAATTACTGTGAATGTAAGCTGATGTCCAACACAACAACCTGGACTATTGTACAGCACTCTGGTTAAACTGTAAACAGACAGAGAATCTAAACCCCAAAGCACAGACATCCAGTGCCTGGCAATTGTCCGGCCACAGACTGGCAACAACAACAGACCAACACAAGTCCTACCAGAAAAACAATGGTCTGGACGTGACCTAGCATTTCAGCCTGGACTGCCCTTTTTGGGGTGGGACCAAGCCTGATTTGCATATGGTCTTTCCCCTTGATGTGTTGCAGGTCCCAGTAATTGCAGGCTTTTTTTAAATTTTAAAATGTATGCAACAACTCCACGACATCACCCCTAGAAAAGCTTGTTGGGACTATAGACCTAGGCTACTCCTCAGTCATGACCGCCAATGAGGCTGGAAAATGTCGGGGGATTCTTGTGGTCTCATGCAGAAGGGATGTAACCTAGCAGTTCTGGCTGGACTGCCCATTTTGGGACGGGAGCAAGCATGATTTGCATATGGTCTTTCCACTTCTGTAATGGCATGGCAGGTTGAAAAACAATGGTATGGAGTTTTGCACAGAGCTGTGCCAGTGGTTATGAATGATTTGAAACATTCCAGCCATCACCTTTCTGTGCTGCTTATTTGGTAAGTAACCCACAGGTTTTTTTTGCGAGATGGAGGATAGAGGGAAAGGGTGTGTTGCAGGTCACAGTAATTGCAGTGTTTTTTTTTATTTTAATATGTAAACAGCAGCAGCTCCACAACATCATCACTTGAATAGCCTGCTGGGCCTACAGACCTAGGCTACTCCTCACTGATGACACCCAATAAGACTGAAACATGTCTGGGGATGTTTGTGATCTTGTGCAGAAGGGATGTGATCTAGCAGTTCAGGCTGGACTCCTTTTGGAGTGGGACCAAACCTGATTTGCATATGGTCTCTTTCCCCTCCGGTAGTGGCTTGTCAGACTGAACAACGATGGTGTGGAGGGTTGCTGAGAGAAGAGCCAGTGGTTATGAATGATTTGAAACCTTCCAGCCATCACCTTTCTGTTTTGCTTATTTGGTAAGTAACCCACAGTTTTTTTGTTAGATGAGAGATAGAGGGGAAGGATGTGTTGCAGGTCACAGTAATTGCAGTTTAAAAAAAAAATGTAACAGCAGCAGCAGCTCTACGACATCACCCCTAGAAAAGGCCCATTTTATTAATTTATTTGGTCCATTATACCTTGCTAAATGCAAGCCTCCTCTGGCTTCTAAGCACTGGAACAGGAACTGAACAAATGTTGCACTAGATCCTCTTGTTCCCAAATCAAGTAATCATAATAATAATAATATAGCTTTTATATAGCGCTACGAACCCTCAGGTATTTGAGCGCTGCTTATTATTACCCACGGTGTGTAGTGCTCATTTATCAACCTCGGAAGGATGAAAGGCTGAGTTTGGCCCTACTGGGATTCAAACTTGCATCTGCAGGCTCTGCACAGATGTCAAAGCGAGCACTCTACTTGCTGTGCTATTGGACCAGCTTATTGCATTAGTGGGACATAGTGCATTGCACCTGAGGTATCCTTCCAAATATATATATATTTAGCTTGAAGATACAGCAGATGGTTTACTTCAAAGGCAGAGGGCAACTTCATATAAAATAATTATTTCACTTTGCGTCTATCTACAGTGGGCCTGTGATGCAGGTCTGGCAGAGCTAGGTCAGGTCACACAGTATCCAGGTAGGATTGGTGGCAGAAGCCACCGGGGCACACCCCTCCCACCACAGGCCTAGTGCCTCACTGGATGTGCAAAGTAGACAATGGGAAACACTGCGGAGATTTGCATTCATGCTGTTCTCTCACTGAGTACTGCAGGCTTCTCTTACCCATTCTCAACTAGCTAGATCTAATCCCCATACCTTTCCTGTTGCTACAGTACTGGGTATGATCTATACAGACAGCACACTCTCTGAAACCAACCATCATAATTCTTCACTAATGGACTGCCAACCTGTTAGTAATGGCGGCTTTATGGTGTTTCCTGCATCCCTGTTATTTCTCAAGCTACCGAGATCAAGATTCCGGGTGAAAAAAGCTGTTGCACATTTAGCTGCATTTACAGCCGCCAGGTGCAATACAGATATCTGCTCTTGGCACTGCCTCGTTGTCCAGTGGACCAGGGGTTGCCCTGACTGGTCTAGGGGTAGCAGATGGGGAGCCAAGGGTAGCAGCTGCTTTGCCTGGCAATTCCAGAATTAAGTCCCTGGCAGTACCATGAGGCAAACACTGCTTTCCATGCTCCCTCATTGGCTGCGAGGTGCCATTACACCACCTTCGAAGTGCTAATCCCCAGTATGGTTGTTCTTCCCCTGGATTTTGGCTGTCTGGAGCTCAGTAGCCATGCTGGGTGCCTCACTGCTCCCATGCTCCTGCCTCACTTACTGCCTAACGTTTTATTGGCTTCCGTTCTGCACATTCATGCCATCTTTTTCCCATCTCTATCTTCTTTGTTCCCTCTTTCCACCTGCTTTTTGGTGTGGTCCAGGCCAGTCACCGTTTGCACTCTGGTGCTTCCCTAATTGATCGGGTGCTTGTAATTGTAAGGGGACTGTGGTATTGTGACGAATGGTCACAAAAGAAAGATAAGTGAGCTCCAGTCCAGGAATAAAAAGAAAAAGTTATTGACGTTGTTACAAGATTGCAGTCCATGCTGGGATCTAGAATCAATAAGCGAGGCCAATCCCAGGAGCACTGGGGAGAGTGGCTACTCTGTCCCTCTGAGCAATAACATCTTTTAACATGCCTTCTGCTACAGAATGCATGTACTGCTCTATGCCCTCTCTCTCAACGTTCCACATCATCAGTGCTGCAATGCCGTGCCCAAAGCACACTAAAGCAAAGGCGTGACTTCACACACCTGTTTTCTTTAGAAACGTTTCTTGCCCAATACCCCAAAACACTTATCAAAACTTTTGCACTTGAATAGAAGTTTTTGTTCATGAAGAGGTCAGATGCAAACCACCCCTGTAATAATAGGCATACACGTTACAGAGACTAAGTATCTGAGCTTCCGGCACTACAGCTGAATTTTCCATCAGTTGCAAAACGTATCTCCAAGAAATGGAGACCCTTCTCTGACAATTAGCAAAAAATGACATAGTACCACATTTTCTTGGAGACTTTTTGCGTGTCACTATCTCAAATAGTGGTCTAAACCTGCTTAAAATCACGAGTTGTGTACCAAGAATGAAAAATAATTGATAACCAGATTCAAATAAATGTGAAAAAGTATCTTTCTAATTCTTGTTTCAATCCTTTTATTTTTGGTTTTTGGGTGGCACAAAACGTTTTTAAAGAACTAGCTCTTCATCAGGGGTCTCAGTGTTATATTCCATCAGTCATGAATAAAAAACATCATACTTTCTTTATAGTAATACTTCTTTATAACATTTATGCTGCCAAATTACCTTTTAAAAGTCGTTGAAATACCGTGTTTGGTTTGTCTTCTTCAAATAGCTTCCCCTGTTAATTCTGCTAGTGTACGGATCCTTCGGCCGGGCTTCTGAATAGTGTGTCCTCATATGCACGGAAAGGGTCTTATACACAAGCTCTGCTTCTTCTGACTGAGGTACCTCACAGGCTTTGGAAAGGAGAAACTGCCATAAAGGAATTTGCTTTGATGAAATATGTTGCCATGGCTTCCATTGATGTGAGCATGTAAGATAGTGCTGCACGTTTTAAGCTACCTTTTATGATCCTGCTGGCCCTCTCAAATTGCCAGTTTGTCTTTGGGTTGGAAATCTATGTGTATATTTTACATTTAAATTAGAAGCTCTCATTGGGCTGACATGACTAATTTCATGTCCCCTGCAAAAAGTCCCACCCCACAACTCTTGTTAATGAAAAGGAGTTTTTGCAGCAAACTAAAAACAATTGAAGCAGATGTGGTCTACAGCTTCAAGCCAGTGAGGTCACAGCATTGTTATAAGTACAAAAACAATTGGTCAGAAAAACAAAATTGTACTTGCCTAAATGAATCTCTCTGCTTCATACTCCAGCATTCATTTCCAAAATCAATTACTATTTTAAACTGTAAAAGATACTAGACATTCGAAATACTCTTCTATTGTCAGTAAATGCCTCTCAAAATCATGAACGTTACCAAAACATTTCAACATGAGTCATAAAATACAACAATGCAGTCTGAATGTTTCCCATGAAACCCACGATGTATAGAATGATAGTACCTTCATGCAATGTGGTGCAGGAGATTCGTATATGTGGGTACAGCTTTTTTCAATCTATATGTGTATATGTAGCTTTCAATGTGTGTGTGTGTGTGTGTGTGTGTGTGTGTTTATTTACATTCCTTTCTTAAGGTTTTAGGCTGCAGATATAACAATCTTCATTAAAATGTACAGTATCAAAGAACCCTTTCCCTTTAATATCACACAAATGTCTACTGGTACATTTCAACGCAAGGGATTGCATGGATGAAACTTTTTGCGTGATTCTTTGTGAATAGAATTCTTTCTATGAGCTTTTTTTCAGTTGTGCAAGCATCTATTTACTGACTAGACTCCCACTGGCTGCAATTTTGAAAGATAGTACATAAAGCAATATTGTTTCATGACAACAACATGAACTGTGTGGGTGTATGCTGGCATGAGCCACAGATTCTATTATAATTTGATATAATTCTACAAAAACAATCAGCATTTAAGTTGCACAAAATACTGTCAATTTTAAACTGTGCTTTTCAGTACGACCATTCACTGGACTTTTTGAAAATCAAATCTCATTTGCATTTGGTTGCAGATAGAGACTACAGTGCCATTGTTGGATTACACTGCCCCTGTGTCTTTGTCAATTAGAGTCCCAATTTTTACTGCTACCCTCTTATTCCCTGAATTCCTCTGAGGACAGCACTCTAAGGATAATCTGGAGTTGTAGTTGGGCTTCTGCTTACGTTTTAAATGTTGTATCTGATTTGTGGTGAATCAGGGGGGCAATCTAGGTCTGAAGTTATTCCATCAGCAAGGCCTCTTTTCAGCTTCCGGTTGGGAAACCAGTATCCAATAGGAAATGTTTGTCTCTTCAAGAATTAAAAGATCCCCCAGCTAGCTATCCTGCACAAGAGAGCAATGCTTGGTGTCAAGCAATACATGATGGTTTCACCGAAAACCCCCAAAAACATCAACAGGCCATCGAAGTCCAGAAAAAAGGAACTCTCTGACATCACAAAAACACCAGACACCATGCCTACTCTTAAGAGTGGTTACCTGGAGTATTTTTCTTTTAAGAAAACCTCAGTGAAAGAGGTACTGGAGGTTATTCATAACCTGAGGCCTTCCTCCTGTAAGGGGGATATTTTTCCTGCAAAACTCTTTAAAGACTTTGCCGAGATGTTAGCACCTGGGTGGTTCAATTTGTGAACCAGTCCTTTGATGAGGCATATTTCCCAGAAGACCTAAAGGAGGCATGTATTACTCCACTTATTAAAAAGGAGAACTTGGACCTGTCAAGTCCGGGCAATTTCAGGCCTATTAAGAACGTGCCTTTCTTGCTCAAAATAATTGACAGGATTGGGTACCTTCAATATTAAAAATGTGTAGAAACCAGTAACATATTGGCTAGTGAACAATCCGGCTTCCGAGCGAAGCATGGTACGGAGCGGCCCTTTTAGATCTTCAGTCTAACATCGCTAGTATCATTGAACGAGGAAACACTGCCTTACTGTTGCTGCTTGATCTCTCCTCGGCATTCGATCTTATAGACCACGATCTCCTGGCCGAGAGACTTAAAACAGTTGTTAGATACTGCCCACTAGCAGCCAAATGGTTTAAATCCTTCTTAGGTCCAAGGATGGCGGCAGTGTCAAAAGGAAACAACTTTTCCCTTAAAACCTTGCTGACATGTGGCGTCCCGCAAAGGTCATGTTTGTCCCCACTACTTTTTAACATTTTCTCTAAACTCCCGTGTGACATGCTAAAAACTCTGTGTGACTGGTTTACTAACTATGCTGACGACACCCAGTTGGTTTTTGAATTGTCTGGATCCTATGAAAAGGATGCACAAAGAGTTAAATAAGTGTTTAGCGCCATCCAAAAATGGATGGCGATTAACTATCTCGCACTCAATGAAGGCAAAACTGATCTCTTGATACTTGGCACCCACCAGAAGATAAAACAACTGAATGCTCAATACAGAAAATTTTAAATCAATAATACTCTTATCGAGATCTTAGATCATGTAAAAACATTGAGAATATTCATGGATTGGCTTCTCTCCTTTAAGAGACATGTGTCATACTTGAAATCCATCTGTGCTTTTTACTCTAACCTAATCCTGCAAATTTGCCCCCATCTCACCAAGGAAAATCTCGCCCTGATTGCTGGGGCCATAATAAACTCAAAGTTGGACTATTGCAATAGTCTCCTGATTGGCATTTCTACGAGCTATATCAAAAAAATGTAAACTATACAAAATGGAGCCATCCGAGCAGTCTATGGACTGAGTCAACGTGATAAAATATCAGCAGCTAGGAGGAAGCTTCACTGGCTTCCAGTCCAAAAAAGGATCACATTTAAGGGTACAGTTATGGTCTATAAATGCCTATCTGGTAGTGCTCCCAACTACCTTGCCAAAAAAATATTGAAGGCACCTCTTAGAAGAGACCTACGCTCCAATGGCAAAAAAGACCTACACCAACCTCACCAAATTGTTAAAAGTGTTGACGGCACTAATTTTGCCTTTTGGGCACCTATGATCTGGAACTCTCTGTCCTACATGGCCAAGAATAGTGTGCCTCTTACTGTGTTTAGGAAACAACTCAAGATACATCTGTTTGATGAGGGAGAAAATTAGTCAGAAGTGTACCCTCTCTACGCCCCAAATTTTAGTTAGAAGCATCAACTTGTTGTTATCTGTTGTTCATCTTTGTGAGTGTTCTGAGGCCCATGGGCGATTTTGCACTATACCAAGACAATAATAGATAGATAGATGCAGGTCAGTGCCTTGGCCTGTGACCCTCACGGGCCAGCTTGCTAAGTTTGGGCCAGTGATTAATTCCCCCGTGGCTGGCACCGCTCACATTCCCAGGCACCTTTCTCTCCCTCTCCCTCCCTCCTCCTGCCTCCCACCACCCCATAACCTGACTGGGAAGACCAGTATTCATTACACACCAGAGCAGGGCAGCTCCTGCCCGGGAGCCCACTTGCAGCTAATGTCCCCAATGCCAAGGGCAGCTCCAACAGAGGCAGCTCCAGTAAGTGTCAGCAGGGGAAGCCAATGGCCAGCCGTCAACCATCAACTACAAGGACCAGTAAGGTAGGAGTGGCCTGGGTCAGGAGTAGAGCAACTAACCTACCCTAGAATCCGAGCCACTTAGCAAACCCATATTAAACAAGGTGATTAGTCCCCACTGCATCCCTCTGCCTCACACTCAACTTAGACAAACGTAATCATTGTTTAATATTGTACTAATCTGACCTGCGAGGCACAGACCTCCTCACCTCTGTATAAACCTATACAGGTCTCTCAAATTTTAGCAGGGGTTCTGTCTCCAAAGTGCATTGTATGATATTTAGATTGCATTGATATGCCTATCTCCCACTATACGGGTCTCTCAAGTTTAGCAGGGGTTCTGTCTCCAAACTGCATTTTATGATATTTAGATTGCATTGACAGGCCTCTCTCCCACTATAAGGTCTCTCAAGTTTAGCAGGGGTTCTGTCCCCAAATTGCATTGTATGTTTTTTAGATTGCATTGATAGGCCTCTCTCCCACTATAAAGGTATCTCAAGTTTAGCAGGGGTTCTGTCTCCAAATTGCATTGTAAGATATTTAGATTGCATTTATAGGCCTCTCTGCCACTATACAGGTCTCTCAAGTTTAGACGTAGTTCTGTCTCCAAATTGCATTGTATGATATTTAGATTGCATTTATAGGCCTCTCTCCCACTATACAGGTCTCTCAAGTTTAGCAGGGGTTATGTCTTCAAAATGCATTGCATGATATTTAGATTGCATTGATAGGCCTCTCTCCCACTATACAGGTCTCTCAAGTTTAGCAGGAGTTCTGTCTCCAAATTGCATTATATGACATTCAGATTGCATTCATAGGCCTCTCTCCCACTATACAGGTCTCTCAAATTTAGCAGGGGTTCTATCACCAAATTGCATTGTACGATATTTAGATTGCATTGATAGGCCTCTCTCCCACTATACAGGTCTCTCAAGTTTAGCAGGGTTTCTGTCACCGGATTGCATTGTACGATATTTAGATTGCATTGATAGGCCCCTCTCCCACTACACAGTTCTCTCAAGTGTAGCAGGGGTTCTGTCACTGGATTGCATTGTACAATATTTAGATTGCATTGATAGGCTTCTCTCCCACTATACAGGTCTCTCAAGTTTAGCAGGGGTTTTGTCTCCAAATTACATTGTATGATATTTAGACTGCATTGATAGACCTCTCCCCCACTATACAGGTCTCTCAAATCTAGTAGGGATTCTGTGTCCAGATTGCATTAAGTGATATTTAGATTGCATTGATAGGCCTCCCCCAATATACAGGTCTTTCAAGTTTAGCAGGGGATCTGTCTCCAAATTGCATTGTGTATTATTTAGATTGCATTGATAGGCCTCTCTCCCACTATACAGATCTCTCAAATCTAGTAGGGATGCTGTGTCCAGATTGCATTGATATTTAGACTGCATTGATAGGCCTCACCCCGACTATACAGGTCTCTCAATTCACTATGCCTATGTTACTACATGTGTACCTTTGTATATTGGAAAAAACCTCATAATACAATGTTATTGGATGAATGCATTACTTAAGGCACTCCGCACCTCATGATATTTATTCCAATGATCCTTGACACTTTTTTATTGACATTACAATAAGAATCCCTTGTTCAGATTTTTCATGAAAGGTAAATGTACATGTGATGTCATCAGTGATGTCATCAATGATATTTGTGATGTCTTCTTCGATATCCTGGGTATTAGACTTAGCAGTGCACAGTGGTGGCACAAGTTATGGTTGCTTAGCTTACCATAACTGGTGAATTTGAGGGGGTTTTCGGTTTTACATGGAACCATAACGTCCCTTTAGCAAAGATTTTTCACTGAATTTGATAGGTTTTCTAGTAGCGCAACTTAACCATAACGTCCCTTCCACAACGTTTTCACTGAGTTTCAGAATTTCATTGGTTTTTAGTAGTGCAACCTAACCATAATGTCTACGAACATCTGACTTAATTTCAGACCTTCCGGAGAGTGGCATATAACCATATGCTAGCACGCGGCATGATGACGTGTCCGAGAACCCATACACACTTCAAAATAAGATCTGTGCTTTGCAGACAGTTCGGAACTTCTTTTTTTACTGATCTAGGAACTTTCAACTTCAAAATTTCCCTTGCACTGCTCCAACACCTATTCCTACTCATCCATTAACAATCTAGTACACAGTACATACTTTTAGCAAAACTGCTATTTATCTTAAAATGGCATCAGATAAGGCCATCCCTCCTTCCCAAGAGACACCACCACTGCTGTAATCAAGGAGCATGAGAAGCACTAGCTCCTATCTTAGAAATAACACACGCACAACAATTTCCCCTGTCCACCTACCCCTTCATATTAGTGTTTGGTGCCTCTTCCCTCATTTCCCTCCCCACCTTTCGTTCTTAGCTCTCCTGTCAAAAAAACAAAAACATACATCCAAAAACAACAAAAGAAATGTTCCTTTAGGAACCACCTTTCACAGTTGAAAAATAAAACTAAAAAAAGTATAGACTCCATCTACTTTATATTTCTCAGTAAAGTACATAAACTCAATAAGATTTTCAAACATTTCCATTTGCATTTTGTTTTCTATTAATGGCAATATTGGGGCGTTCATCCACCATTCCAAAAACTGGAACGGTAGATACCAGCCTAGCAACCCAAGTTATCAGCCCAAGCGAAGCAAGGGTGGATAACAAGATCTCTAGACCATTATCCCACCATTCAAGCCCCTGAAATCGGGGATGAAGTCCATTAGCAGCCTAGGTTCCCAAAGCGGGAACCTGTGGTACTAAATAAGAGGATTTTTGTGTCCTGGTTTAGGAAGGAAAATCCTTTTCCAAGATGGTCACCATGGAAAGGGAAGGCAGGGGTTCCATACAGGGCCCCTCTTCGCTTTCCATGGCAGCCTGCAGAAGGCAAAAAGAACACCCTATGACCATATTACCACAAGCACATTTTCCTTCCCTTTCACATCTATCCTAATTTCGAATAACTTTACCACAAAGCCAGTCCCAGGTGGACATGGCCACTTTAATCCTATGTTTTGTCCCTTCTGGTCATGGCCAGTAGCCAGATTGTCCGGATCATGACCTTATTCCATGACCCGGACATTCTGGCCACTGCCCATGGCCACAGGCTACCCCTCAGTCACTAACGCTATACCGCTATTTTTTTAACTACATTATGACACTTGTCAAATAAGAAAACACTGTCACATTCTTAGGCAAGTTTGTTGGAAATCCACCCATGTTTTATTTTTTCAAAAGTGTCAAGTGAATGCACATACAATCGTCATGTAAGCTCTGCACAAAATCCCACCAAACTTTGTAAACTCATTCGAAAACAGGTCAGAAATATCCCACCCCATCCTCATCAATCCTCACCTCCCCAGAGATTATTTCATAAGTTTGACCAGTGCAATGCTCAGAAAATTTTATTGTTCCGAGGGTTCGGCCATGTATTTTTATACATACGCTGAACTATCACAAACATTTCCAATGCACCTTATCTGACTTTTCCTCTTTTATAAACATGTGAAATCTGGCAGCAGGGCGCGTCCATCTTGTGCTATTCATATCCATTGCTACATCGGCCTAAGGTAAACTGCCCTGATGTCACTAAATCATATGCCCCACCCCTGAGCCTCACATCACCAAACCTAGTGATATTCTCCACCTTTATCTGTGATGTTCCTCGTCAGCGTAGCCAAACGCGCCCATAATTACCTACGTGATGTGATGCAGAATCGAAAATCAACACACATCGACTCACTACACAGCACGTCACAATTTGGAATATTTAACCATATTCTAAAAGAAAAGAACAACACTGTACAATTTGTAAAGTACTTTTATTTCACAATGAACGCTCCGAGAACATCCAACTATTGCCATATTCAATGAAATTGCAAATTTGTTTCTTCGCTCGCGATCCAAAATGTTTATCGTGAGGCACATGTTGTTCTTTTTGCGTACACATGGTGTTCGTTTTTGGTAAAAGAAGCACCTGTGTCGCACAGTGAATTCCAGTGCTTCTGCATCAATTTGGGCCTATACCACCATAAAGGATGTTATGTTGCTCGTAATCGCTAGTACAGCGTAAGGACATATGGGCCCATGGCGATCATCACAAAATATAGTCACTGTCATCCAGTTATTTACAACGATCTGCAGCGGCTGATTAAAAAAGCTGTCAGTTGGCACCTGGAATCGATGACAATAACAGAATGGCAAGATGTACCTGTTTCAAAAACATAACAGAAAATGTGGTTCACTACCCGAACCTCATTACAATTTATCTATTGACTTATTAATTCGGCCTACAGTTTAAACTAACGATCAGCACAGACATCAAACAATCTCAACAAAATGAAAACAACGTGGAAAGTGATACACAATTCGACATGGTCATACATGACATTTTAATGAAATATTAGCATTGACCCTGGGGGAACCGAGTGGTGGTCTACATGCACCTCGATGCTGAACTCCCCATAACCATGTTAAAAGGACAACTGCACACAAACATTATACTTGTGTTTCATTGCAATAAGCCACACAGAACAGATGAATAGAATGTAACCCAAAAATAATCTTCAGATAATAATAAGTTAATGATTGTTCCAGTATACAATCGTCGAAAATCAAACTTACATTATATTCACCATTTCCATTCTCTTGGCGTAATTCAGACTGCAACGCTCACTGCGTGCGCACCAACGATTCTTCATAAACTGAATTTAGATGTTCCTTACACACTTTTAGAATGCATAACCTTCTCATATCTTCATAATTACAAACCTCCTTTCATTGAATTCCTGTGGGAATAGTCCCTTTTTCTCAAGGTCAAAAAACAATTGAACCTTATACTATGTGTGCGATGCGTGAGCTTCATTAGCTCGCAACCAAAAATTCAAAGCTGGTGACCTTCACTCAGAATCAAAATGCATTCCTACTTCACAACAACTTGCCTCACCGCATCCATGAGAAGTGTTATTCTCATCTGCGTCCATCAGGCACTGCAGGTGGCTGCCTGACGTACCATGCTCTAGGGGTGCCACTCTGACTCCATTATTATTTTAATTACATTTTAACACAGACACATTAGCCCTTTATTTGCCGCGCTCTGGGAGTACCACCATCACATCAATTTATAAACATCAAGCGTTTTACTTAAGATTGTAAAATAACCTGAAATTGCTTCTATTTAATATAAATAAATATTGGGTAACCAATATCAACAACATAGAGGAACGGGCATTCGGAATGTAGTATTACTCTTTAATACCACAAGGCAAGGTTGGTATTGCAGACTGCAGAAGCAACAATCTACATTTACAAGTCCACAATTCCATGATTAAACATCTTCATTCCTTGAATGCCAATGTCTTTCACCTGTACCTTATGCACATATTGTGGAACAAATCCAAATGTACCGTGGGACTTTCATGACAAAAAACTCCCTTTGTTTGCTTCTTGCAGCCATATCCCATCCCATCCTCCTCACCCCTCACCTCTCCAGAAATTAGTTGATAAGTTTGACAAGTGCAATGTTTTTTTTTAATATGTTTTTACTGCGATGTCCGCGGACACCAAACATGGATCCAAGATGGCGGGCGCATCGGAACAATCTGACTCACTTCACGCTCTTCACCATCCAATCTGCGGACATGTCACATGTCCACGGACATGACGCGAGCTGATTAGCCAATCGGTATCCCATCCTTGGAGCGAACAGGGAAGTGCGTCCACGGAGCAGACATAGATATCACACATTCTTTGTGACCTACTTTTTGATCGTTTTCAAAAAAACTACTAGACGGATTTTCACAAAATTTACAAAAGCACGCTTTCGGGACCAAGCCGCTGCTCCTGCCACAAATTTGGTGAAAATCCATCCAGCGGTTTCGGCTCTAGGCATGCACACTTTTTTTCCCCAGAGGCAGCTCCAGTAAGTGTCAGCAGGGGAAGCCAATGGCCAGCCGTCAACCATCAACTACAAGGACCAGTAAGGTAGGAGGGGCCTGGGTCGGGCGTAGAGCAACTACTCTACCCTAGAATCCGAGCCACTTAGCAAACCCATATTAAACAAGGTGATTACTCACCACTGCATCCCTCTCCGTCACCCTCAATTTAGACAAATGTAATCATTGTTTAATATTGTACTAATCTGACCTGCTAGGCAAAGACCTCCTCATCTCTGTATAAACCTATACAGGTCTCTCATATTTTAGCAGGGGTTCTGTCTCCAAAGTGCATTGTATGATATTTAGATTGCATTGATATGCCTCTCTCCCACTATACAGGCCTCTCAACTTTAGCAGGGGTTCTGTCTCCAAACTGCATTGTATGATATTTAAATTGCATTGACAGGCCTCTCTCCCACTATAAGGACCCTCAAGTTTAGCAGGGGTTCTGTCCCCAAAATGCATTGTAAGATATTTAGATTGCATTTATAGGCCTCTCTGCCACTATACAGGTCTCTCAAGTTTAGACGGGGTTCTGTCTCCAAATTGCATTGTTTGATATTTAGATTGCATTTATAGGCCTCTCTCTGACTATACAGGTCTCTCAAGTTTAGCAGGGGCTATGTCTCCAAATTGCATTGTAAGATATTTAGATTGCATTTATAGGCCTCTTTGCCACTATACAGGTCTCTCAAGTTTAGACGGGGTTCTGTCTCCAAATTGCATTGTATGATATTTAGATTGCATTTATAGGCCTCTCTCCGACTATACAGGTCTCTCAAGTTTAGCAGGGGTTATGTCTCCAAAATGCATTGCATGATACTTAGATTGCATTGATAGGCCTCTCTCCCACTATACAGGTCTCTCAAGTTTAGCAGGAGTTCTGTCTCCAAATTGCATTGTACGATATTTAGATTGCATTTATAGGCCTCTCTCCCACTATACAGGTCTCTCAAGTTTAGCAGGGGTACTATCACCAAATTACATTGTACGATATTTAGATTGCATTTATAGGCCTCTCTCCCACTATACAGGTCTCTCAAGTTTAGCAGGGGTACTATCACCAAATTACATTGTACGATATTTAGATTGCATTGATAGGCCTCTCTCCCACTATACAGGTCTCTCAAGTTTAGCAGGGGTCCTGTCACCGGATTGCATTGTACGATATTTAGATTGCATTGATAGGCCTCTCTCCCACTATACAGGTTTCTCAAGTTTAGCAGGGGTTCTGTCACTGGATTGCATTGTACGATATTTAGATTGCATTGATAGGCCTCTCTCCCACTATACAGGCCTCTCAAGTTTAGCAGGGTTTCTGTCTCCAAATTGCATTGTATGATATTTACACTGCATTGATAGACCTCTCCCCCACTATACAGGTCTCTCAGGTTTAGCAGGGGTTCTGTCACCGGATTGCATTGTACGATATTTAGATTGCATTGATAGGCCTCTCTCCCACTATACAGGTTTCTCAAGTTTAGCAAGGGTATGTCTCCAAATTGCATTGTATGATATTTAGACTGCATTGATAGACCTCTCCCCCACTGTACATGTCTCTCAAATCTAGTAGGGATTCTGTGTCCAGATTGCATTAAGTGATATTTAGATTGCATTGATAGGCCTCCCAAACTATACAGGTCTTTCAAGTTTAGCAGGGGATCTGTCTCCAAATTGCATTGTGTATTATTTAGATTGCATTGATAGGCCTCTCTCCCACTATACAGATCTCTCAAATCTAGTAGGGATGCTGTGTCCAGATTGCATTGATATTTAGACTGCATTGATAGGCCTCACCCCGACTATACAGGTCTCTCAATTCACTTAACAACTCACTCTAAAAGTGAGACAGAACCCACCATTGAATTACTGTCGAGTGACACTCCGATTAGGGGCTCATGCCTCATAAGGTGTAAGTCCTAGCTGTGCCCCTCAAAGTCAACTAGTACATATCCTCTTAAGCCTACATAACTAACTCACCACAGTGAACTACGTTCAGGGAGACGAACACTAAAGAGAGCCACCAATAACACCCAACTATATAACCCTTCACCACCTCCCATACCCCTACCAAGACAGTGACTGAACGAATAGGCAACATCAGCCGGAACTACCACCAACAGACAGAGCCCAAAACCGGTTGCGGACAGCCCTCTAAACCCAGTAATACGCCACAAGACAACCAGACCAAAGCAGAACCAACTGGACATCAGCAAAGAAACAAAGACTAAACAATGCCATGCAAACGACCCATCCAGAGTGAAACAAAAAGAGAAGAAAGAACAAACACTCCGGAACTGCAACAAAGAACCACAACTACAGAACACACCCCCACAGACAGGAACAAAAAGCGAACACTGAGAGAAGAGACAAATCCCTCTACTTAACCGTATACCTCGCTGACAACTGGTCAGCAGACCAAACCAACCCAATGCTAAAAGCAGCAACATTAAACAACCAAACAAAAGCACACAGAAGAAGGATGAACAACACCAGAAACAACAAACACACAACCAATGCTATAACACCTTACATCAACAAAGCAAGAAGAACATCCAATCGACAACCACAACTCCTGGAAGACGAACCCGATGAAAACAAAAACCCAAGACAAAACATAGAAGAACTATTCAAAGACGCTGAAACCCCAAAACCTACACCTCAACAAGATCAGAAGATGACCCTAACAAGAAAAGGCAATCCAAACTACACCTCCAAAACTCCACTGCAATCTAAGAAATGCAAGATCCATGTCAAAACACTTTACAGAGATCTTCGACCTACTTGATGACAATGGCATTGACATCCTATTCATCACAGAAACATGGCTAGACGACAACTGCAAACATCACACTCCAAAGCTGCCTTCCAATCAACTTCAAATGCCTCCCAAATAAACAGGAAAATCAAAAAAGGAGGAGACATCGCAATAGCATTCAAAGAACACCTGAAAATAAAAACAGACAAACCACTCAAAATCATCAACTGTAAATCCATGGGTATGCACCTAACAGCGAGCCCAAAAACCAACATCACTTTCATCTTGGTGTACAGACCACCGACATATGATGCATCCTTCATCGACAACTTCATAGAAGCCATCACCAACATAGTCATCAACCACAAACACCGAATCGTCCTCGGGGACTTCAAGATCTAGTTCGAAAACAGTCACGCCAACTCCCAAAACTCACTGATTGAACAACACACTACCATGAAACTATGACAACTAGTAAAAGGGGAAACACACTCGGTAGGACACACCCTAGAAGCAATCTTTGCCAAGGAAAAACTCACCACCACCACAGCGCCGATACAAATACTGTGAAGTGACCATCTCATCATCCCATTTGTGATCACTCTGCCTACTCAAGTCTGCATCTAACCTCCTAAACTCAAAACCACTACAAAAAGAAACTGGAAAGATGTCAAAGAAAGCAATCTATTGGAACAACTGGAGTTAACCAAACCCTCAACTACAGAACTAGAGCTAGCTGACCTAGACGGGAAACGCAGAGCTATTACACAAATGGATTGCAGATACAATTGACAAGGTCGCCCCAGAAAAACCATTCACCACATCAAAAAAAAATAGCAATGGCAAAATGGTTCACCCCACTATTAAGCACAATGAAAAAGGAAAACAAAAAGATGGAACGGGAATAGAGGAAAGAATACAACCCAGACAAAACACACTGTTCCAGAAACAAATCTGCACATACAAGAAGGAAATTCAAAAGGCGAAGAGAAGGCATTATGATGACAGAATCACCAATGCCACCAACACTCAAAAATAAATATTTAGCATCATTAAATAAATGAGAAACCCACCGGGCTGTGATAACACCCCAACCCGCTCAGAGAAACTATGCAACGACCTGGCAGACCACTTCAAGAAAGAAATCAATGACATCCGACAAACCATTCAACAGAGACCAACCAACCACAACATAGAACCAAACAAACCTAACTCAGAACTGCAGCAAAAACTCATACTTTCCTGAAATATCAGCAGAGGCATTTGCAATGCTGGTAAAACACAGCAAGAAAGCTGGTTCACTGATGGATCCCTGTCCCCCAGACATCTACAAATCAATCCTCGCACAAGGAATGCCAGCAGAATATTACAGAAGCCTTCTCGATGCATCAAATGCAACAGGAACTGTACCGAGGACCTTCAAATCAGCATATATCAAACCACTTCTGAAAAACACAAGTGGCGATATAGAAGACCTCTCCAACTACAGACCAATCTCAAACATCCCCTCCTGGAAACCTACGTATACAAACTAACCCAAGAACACATAGAAAAACACCACCTGCTAGACCAAGCTCAAGTCGGTTTCAGACGCGTAAGAGGAACGGAAACAGCACTATTATCCATCTGGGACAACCTAAAAACTAACACAGACTCAAACACAACATCAGCCCTTATTCTGCTCGACCTCTCTGCAGCCTTTGACACAGTTAGCCATGACACCCTAAGAAAAAGTGTAGAAGACATAGGCATAACAGACACAGCACTATGCTGGACTAAATCATTCCTAGCAGACAGAACAGAAACCGTATCAATTAAACGACTGTGGAGTGCCACAAGGATCCTCATTATCACCACTGTACTTCAACATCTACCAGACCCCAGTTATCAGAATCTTCAAGAAATACAAAATTACATGCTACAACTACACAGATGATACTCAAATCATCTACAAAATCAAAGACACCCAAGCCGATCATTCAACCGTAATCGACTGTCTAAAAGAAGTCTTCAACTGGATGAATGCCAACAACCTGAAAATCAACCTAGGAAAAGCAGAAATCATGATCACATCCAAAGACCAAGAGAATGAGACCGCGATCCCAGGGCCAATGGAAATGGGAACCGCACCATCACCATCTAAGGTAGTAACAAATCTGGGAGTCCTGATGGGACAACACCCTAACCTTTGAACCACAAATAAATACAACAGTCAACAAATGTTTCTTCCTCCTCCACATGGCAAGAAGAATCCTACCTTTCCTTTCCTTCAAGCACAAAACACTCACTGCCGTCACCCTCATCAGCCTCTACCTCGGAATACTAGAATACCTCTTGAAGAAACTACAACTGATCCAAAATACAGCAGTCAGACTACTCCTCAGACTATCCAGAAGAGACCACATCACTCCTGCCCTAAAACACTTGACTGGCTCCCAGTAAAACATTGCATCACCTTCAAAACAATGTGCATAACACACAGGGCAATTTGTGGACAAGGAGCAGAATTCCTACAAAAGAAAATAACAATCTACAAGCCAACGAGACTCCTCAGGTCAAGCATCGAAATCCGCCTGGAACTAAAACCATACCTTAAGAAAAAACTTGGAGGCACCGCCTTCTATCACTTAGCCGCAAAAACCTGGAACAACATCCCAAAAGAAATAAGAAACACCAAAGATCTCCTAAAATTCTGAAAATTACTAAAAACCTGGCTCTTCAACACCACAGACTGAAACTGAAAACTGAAACAACAGAAAGGAAAAGAATGACTAAACTAGAAAGGACACTTACAAGCTCCCAGAACCGACTGACAAGCACCTATGGCATCTGGACGGGTGACGCCGGGTAGAGTGGAACACAGGCGACACCAATGGAGACGGAGTCAACAACCCCAGCCAATCCCAGCCAACATCTTCACTCGCCCCTTAGCTACTACAAGGCACCACAGTGTTGTGGAATTGTCGAGATATTACCAATCACCACACTGATTTGTGGACACCATATAGGTGGGAAGGAAGGACAGCTGGGGTTGTGAGGGAGGCTGGTGGAGTTGGGAGCGAGATGTGAAAGGGACCTTGAATGCCGGACGGTCCCAGATCAGGCCAGAGGCACAGGGTGCCCCACACCCCATCTGCAGAGATTACGCAAGCCCAACAGATCAATTCAGGATAGAGATGCCAACTAACCAATTCCACTAACAATTTCCCCCTCTGCATACATCTCTCAAACTCCAAACCAAACACAACCACAAACCTACAGCACAACAAACCGCACAAACTTCACTACACTGCAACAACAAAACAAAAAACACACATAGACTCGCACAACAGTATGCAACAACTACCGGCTGCAAACACCCCAGGCCCAGCCAACGGGCCCACCGGGCTGAGGCCGCCAACAGCACATCACTGCATTCTTGCACTCTTCCAGCTTCCTCCCACTAACTCACCCTCCATCCCTTTTTCAGAGCCGCCAGAGCGCTATGGGACCATTCCGGTGGTGATAGTGAATGGTACAAATGTCCTTTAACATTAACAATAACATAACAGTCAGAATTCAGTTGTTTGACATTTCTATATTCACAGCTGAATATATGTATAGTTCATGCTGCAATCTTGCATTGGTAAATATGTTTCAGGCAATAGGGCATTCATTCATTTGAATGAAACCAGCTTCCTAAATATTCTGTTGTCACAATTATTCAACTAATCCTGGAAAGGATTTGAGTTCTGTTTTAGCTAGGAGCATCCACTATGGCTTTTAGCTGGTCAATCTTTGTCTCAATTTCTTCTGCAGATATTGTGTACCATAGGTATTCCAACAACAAACCTCAAAGTGTCTCTGGTCTCTATCACTCTGGTCTTTCATGCGTTTCCTTACCACCATATCTACGAAACAGTTCTTTTATAGTTCAACAAAGAGCACATATATGAATACTTTTAATAGTATTACACGTTCTTACAATAGTGTGTAGCCTTTCTATTGAGAACCTCTGGTGCTGGATGAAGAAGAGGGAGTCCTTCAATGACTGGGGCTGTGGCCCTCTCCAGGAGTATTTCACTCTTAGAGTCTCATTAATATTGGCTTGTAACTTTTTTTCTGGACTGCTGCCTCCTCTCAGCATTTACTGTTTTGCTTGTGCGACCCCATGGTTAGTGGCAGTAACAACAAAAAAGTCCAGCCCCAGACAACTCACAAATGGTAGCATTACCAGCACCTTTTATGTGATGGCCCCAGCTCACCTGCTCTGCCTCCAGTGGCTTGCCGGTGAGCTGTAGGGAAGAAGAGACTGCCCCTACCCCTAGCGCCCTCTTCCTCTGTGTTGCCTGGATTCATCACATGTCTCCTGGTCTGCCCCCGGACCCACCCAACTGGCTGAGTCAGCCAATAGAGATTTATGGTGTGCCTTGAAGCCCTAGCTCTCCCAACCCAACTGGAGTTCGCCGGTCTGCTCCTTACCTCGGACCACCAGGAAGATTCTGCTCCACTGCAGCCTGAGCCTAGCAGGGGCCACCATGAAAGTCCCAAATGTAGAGACATAGCCATGTACGTCACCACTGACACTAAAGGAAGCTGCAAATGCAGCCAAAGAAACAGGTGGAGTTCAGGTTAGGCACCATCTTTGTACCCAGGGATGGAACGGGTGTCTGGAGGGGATATATGCAAAGACAATTGGCTGGAGGAAACTGGGTTGAAGTCTGCATCCTTCAAAGAGAAATAGACCTTGACGAGGAAGAAAGTTGTATGGAGGTAATGAAAAGAACACAAACACTTTACAGTGAGTCTGTATGGAACTGGCCAAGGGTGCTTTGCTGTAAATGAGCAGGTAATTTCTGACCCTTTCATCAACCTATTTCATTGTAAGATAAGTGGTCGGAACTGCTGGTGTCCCACTTGAATTCTTATCACTGAAAAGGAAATGCTTTTTAATTTTTTTCAGCATTTCACATTAAGTCATTGAGAAATGTGACCTGTTATTCATTAGAGTCCGAAGTGTGTTCCCAAAACGAATGTGTGGATGGAGTTGGCTAGCCCTTCATTTATGCTGCAGACCAGCCCCGTTCAAAGCTCACATTTGTTAATAAGGGGACCTGCACAGTTGCAGAAATCATGCATAAAGTGTACCTTCTTCTCTAAGGTTTATATGCACAATTTCTTGAAACACCAGTATATCTGCTGACTCAAGGTGCACTGAGAAACTGTACACCCACCTATTTCTTATCACACAACTCCACTTCCTTGGTTGAAGTGTATCAGGGGTGAACTGTCATGCCATTGGCGAGCATGTGACTACAAGGCATGGGAAAATATAGCATGATCATGTGACCGCTGGTGGCGTGGGGAGGGACTGAGAAAATAAAGTTTAGTTTAATACTGTGCTCTTTTTCACGTGGTTGCTGCTATCTCTGTCCCATTTCAGTGTGTGTGACTGACAGTGCGAGGGACGCAACAAGGGAATGTACTATTGTTACACAAGCATACCTCTGTGCTATCCTCAATCAAGGTGAATCCTCAGGTTTCCTTCAATTTCCTTCATGGACTACTCATTTTGTGGCACATACCAGTTCGGACTGAAGACAGGAGCACCACCGGATGCACCTCTGACAAGATAGCTCCAGCATGGCTACACCCCACTGTCCCCAAAGAACCAGAAGATGAACCTCATATAAGGAGCATATATTTGTTGAAGAAGTTTGATGTGTGCCAATGTATTGATAGCTGTCACTGCACTCTGGCTGCACAACTGGAGCAGACGAAGTACAGATTCCAGTTGGTGAAAAACACCTCTATCTTGAGTGGAGAAGTGAGGTGTTAGTGGCTCAGGGTAGCTTAGGATAGTTGAGAAAATTAGTTCTGAATCATCTCTTCATCTTTGTTTCTCACACCATAAATCAAGAACAAGCCACGTCATACACTCACTCTGCAAGTTAAATAGGAGCTTCCTGTTGCTGCCTTTGGGTTTCCTACGAGGCACTCTGTTACATTGTAAGCATAGAAATGTAAATTATAACAGTATTGTGTAAAAACAAGAGAGGTGATTTACCTAACTGGTCATTGGACAAGAAGGCCATTTAGTTCTTCCGCTGGATAAATGGTGTGAAATATATTAATTTATTAATAAAAGTAGATTTAAAAACTGATTTATAATATTGGTTTCATCATAGTTCATACTCACGTTATTGGTTGTCAAGAATGCAACAGTAAAGTTCCTGAGAAACAGCCACTAATGTGACCCACTGCTTACTCAAGGATACCATGCATAACTACACATGTATGTAGTTCTCTATTTGGAAGGTTGCTAACATGGTTAGGACATTTGTTATTGCACATTGAACATGCTAGTAGAAGCTGGCTGCAACTGTGGGGTTCTACTCTGGCATACAGTAACTATTCCAGGTATAAGATGGTATTAGTTTGACATGGGTGAAGTCTACAATGATTCCTTATGGGAACTCAGGACAACATACACGCTCTTAGCACTTAAGGGGTTTGGATGCGCTTGACATATGAGAGCCGACCCTCATAGGGTCTGCCAATTCGTTTTTGACAAGAAAAACCACATTGTCAGTGTCATACTTTCAACAATTATAAAACAATTATTGTTATTTCTTGCTTTAATATATATGCTATGTTGCAGCGCTATAATTGCTATCTTACAATGGTGTAATTGACAAGAGTACCTTCTTCTGTGGCAATAGGGTATCTCTCTGTCAGTATTCTTCCTCATGTTCACTCCTATAAAGTAATCTCTCACATTAGACCATTGACTGTGAGATGACCCTAGGATATTTTATAACAATGTATTTTCTCTCAGGATCTTTAATACCACTTTTCCCATTTCACAGCACTGCAAACAGTGCTTTAAGTGGGATGCAAAATCAAGTTGGGTGTGGCCAAAGTGGGCTGTATGTGGCCTTAAGGAGTGGCAGGTGGCTAAGGCAAGGGCCAACTGCCCCATATAATACATCATGAAACCGTGAACACGTGTTTTGGGTCGTCAGGGGATGTTGTGTACAGGAGGGTCCTTTTCCATCCCATCTATGGACTCTGACACTGGAAACTGGACAAAGGAGGAAAGGACATGCAGGTACAGGTTCATCTTTAATACAGGTTCAAAAATACATATTGGAAGGCACACAGAGCTGCTGCAATCAGCTTGCTTTTATATGCCGTTTTCAATGACACAATACTTTCATGCAAATTCAGGATACATTTCTGATTGTTCCCTTTCATCAGAGGAAAGCCCTCCCTATCCTTTGATTGGATGGCTTGTCTGTCACTCACAAAGCACACGTTAGCTCATGTTGGCAAGGACCGGCTGACTGAACACATAGACGGATAAGCTTATTTTAGACTCAGCTAAATAAAATGAATATGCTTCAACTTCTGCCAAGAACCAATCCTTACCTGCTTCTCGAGTTCTTGCCAAATTTAATTGGCAGCTCATACTGTGAAAACTTCATGAGCTCATTTTAATTGTTGCCAAGTAAGTAGCTGTTCTGTCTAATTGGTAGCTTCCCCATGCCTTTATCGGATTTACTGTCAATCTTGTCTGCTTTCCTTGCCAACATTTCTAAATATACCATCCCAGACGTGCTTATCTACAGTGAACTGCTGCCAAAGAATATCTACTATCTAATGAGTAAGGGCTTTGCACACCTGGTCTCATGACACCATTTTGTATTTGGCATTCATTTTAGAATCTATCTCAGCATGTTCAACCTCGCTACCAAACGGTAAGTCAATTTACTTCTGGGTATAACTCATTTTCTATCTAGTTTCCGGAATATATTTTTACATATTCATGATGTGCGTGTAATACCTAAGGCAATATTGTGTGAACTTATTTGTTGTTTGATTGAATGTGGTATAACTAATATATATATATATATATATATATATATATATATATATATATATATCAGTGAAAAAACTTTGCTTAAGGTACATTATGGTTCCAAGTAAAACCGAAAAACCCCTGAAATTTGCTAGTTATGGTAAACTAAGCAACCATAACTCGTGCCACCACTGTGCACTGCTAAGACTAACACCCAGGACATCAAAGATGACATCACAAATGTCATTGATGACATCACTGATGACATCACATGTCTAGCTCACTCTTTTTTCCTTTACTGACATATCTAGGCCAGTAACAGTCAGGGACTAAACATTCACTATACTATAGTACAAAGTACTATATTTGTAGACTTATACTTCAAATATGTTCTTACAGTAATTCACCTAGGGTCCACCCAAAGCACATGAAAAATATACAAAGGGGAAAACACAGACTTGGAAGACAGCAATGCTTTCTATGTATGAAGATGGTTAGTAAGGTTATCAACACTGTCTTATATTTCTGTTTTTTTTATTACTGTACTTTCCCTGGATAAGTTCATATTTGTACACATTGCACTTACACTACTGTCCTTTGGGTCTAGTCACAATATATAATAGTTATACATAGGGAAGTAGTAGCTTTGAAGCAGAGCAATCATTTCTGTGCATGAAGATAATCAGTTAGGTTATGAAGATTGTCGGGTAATACTGCTGTTTTTTTGTTTACTTAACTTTCCCTGTATATGTGTTGTTGTCTCTTTGTTTTTTGTGTGCAGTAATACAATAATGTAGTAAGTGGGTTTAATTAGGTACTTATTTAATGTTTCACAGTATGCAAGACTCTAATAAGAAAGCATTTATAATTTTAGTATTTAACATGGCAAGATTATTAATATTACATCTTCATCATGTCTGCTGCACACTATGCCTATGTTACTACATGTGTACCTTAGTATATTGGAAAACATTTCATAATACAATGCCATTGGATGAATGCATTACTTAATGCAATCTGTACCTCATGATATTTATTCCAATGATCCTTGATGCTTTTGTTATTAACATTACAATAAGAATCCCTTGTACAGATTTTTCATGAAAGGTAAATGCACATGTGATGTCATCAGTGATGTCATCAATGATATTTATGATGTCATCTTTGATATCCTGGGTATTAGTCTTAGCAGTGCATGGTGGTGGCACAAGTTATGGTTGCTTAGCTTACCATAACTGGTGAATTTGAGGGGTTTTTCGGTTTTACATGGAACCATAACGTCCCTTTAGCAAAGTTTTTTCACTGAATTTCATAGGTTTTTAGTAGCGCAACTTAACCATAACGTCCCTTCAACAACGTTTTTCACTGAATTTCAGAATTTCATATGTGTTTAGTAGTGCAACCTAACCATAATGTCTACGAACATCTGACTTAATTTCAGACCTTCCGGAGAGTGGCACGGAACCATATGCTAGCACGCGGCATGATGTCGTGTCTGAGAACCCGTACACACTTCACAATAAGATCTGTGCTTTGCGGACAGTTTGGAACGGCTTTATTTTACTGATCTAGGAACTTTCAACTTCAAAATTTCCCTTGCACAGCTCCAACACCTATTCCTACTCATCCATTAACAATCTAGTACACAGTACATACTTTTAGCAAAACTGCTATTTATCTTAAAATGGCATCAGCTAAGGCCATCCCTCCTCCCCAAGAGACACCACCACTGCTGTAATCAAGGAGCATGAGAAACACTAGCCCCTACCTTAGAAATAACACACGCACAACAATTTCCCCTGTCCACCTTCCCCTTCATATTTGTGTTTGGTGCCTCTTCCCTCATTTCCCTCCCCACCTTTCGTTCTTAGCTCTCCTGTCAAAAAAACAAAAAAATACATCCAAAAACAACAAAAGAAAATGTTCCTTTAGGAACCACCTTTCACAGTTGAAAAATAAAACTAAAAAAAAGTATAAACTCATCTACTTTATATTTCTCAGTAAAGTACATAGACTCAATAAGATTTTCCAACATTTCCATAAAGGTATAGACTCCATCTACTTTTTATTTCTGAGTAAAGTACATAAACTCAATAAGATTTTCAAACATTTCCATTTGCATTTTGTGTTTTATTAATGGCAATATTGGGGCGTTCATCCTCCATTCCAGAGACTGGAACAGTGGATACCAGCCCAACAACCCAAGTTATCAGCCCAAGCGAAGCAAGGGTGGATAACACGATCTCTGGACCATTATCCCACCATTCAAGCCCCTGAAATGGGGGATGAAGTCCATTAGCACCCTAGGTTCCCAAAGTGGGAACCTGTGGTAGTAAATAAGAGGATTTTTGTGTCCTGGTTTAGGAAGGAAAATCTTTTTCCAAGATGGCCACCATGGAAAGGGAAGGCAGGGGTTCCATACAGGGCCCCTCTTCGCTTTCCATGGCAGCCTGCAGAAGGCAAAAAGAACACCCTATGACCATATTACCACAAGCACATTTTCCTTCCCTTTCATATCTATCCTAATTTTGAATAACTTTACCACAAAGCCAGTCCCAGGTTTGCACATTGGCAAGGATCTACAAGCATGGTTTTGTAAATGTGGCAGTGTTTTCTTATTTGACAAAAGTGTCAAATGAATGCACATACAATTGTCATATAAACTCTGCACAAAATCCCACCAAACTTTGTAAACTGATTTGAAAACAAGTCAGACATATCCCATCCCATCCTCATCACCCCTACCTCCCCAGAGATTATTTCCTAAGTTTGACCAGTGCAAGGCTCAGAAAATGTTATTGTCCCGAGGGTTCGGCCATGTATTTTATACAGACGCTGAACTATCGCAAACATTTCCAATGCACCTTACCTGACTTTTCCTTTTTAATAAACATGCAAAATCTGGCAGCAGGGCACGTCCATCTCGTGCTATTCATATCCATTGCTGCATCGGCCTAAGGTAAACTGCCCTGACATCACTAAATCATATGCCCTGCCCCTGAGCCTCACATCACCAAACCTAGTGATATTCTCCACCTTTCTCTGTGACATTCCTCATCAGCGTTGCCAAACGCGCCCATAATCACCTACGTGACATGATGCAAAACCCAGAAATCAACAGACATCGACTCACTACAATGCACGTCACAATTCGGAATATTAAACCATACTTTAAAATAAAAGAACAACACTGTACAATTTGTAAAGTACTTTTATTTCACAATAAACGCTCTGAGAACATCCAACTGTTGCCATATTCAATCAAATTGCAAATTTGTTTCTTCGCTCGCGATCCAAAATGTTTATCGTGAGGCACACGTTGTTCTTTTTGCGCACACAAGGTGTTCGTTTTCGGTAAAAGAAGCGCTTGGGTCGCCCAGTGAATTTCAGTGCTTCTGCATCAATTTGGGCCTAGACCACCATAAGGATGTTATGTTGCTCCTAATCGCTAGTTCAGTGTAAGGACATATGGGTCCATGGCGATCATCCCAAAATATAGTCACTGTCATCCAGTTATTTACAATGATCTGCAGCTGCTGATTAAAAAAGCTGTCAGTTGGCATCTGGAATTGATGACAATAACAGAATGGCAAGATGTACCTGTTTCAAAAACATAACAGAAAATGTGTCTCACTACCCGAACCTCATTACAATTTATCTTTTGACTTATTAATCCAGCCTACAGTTTAAACTAACGATTAGCACAGACATCAAACAATCTCAACAAAATGAAAACAATGTGGAAAGTGATACACAATTCGACATGGTCATACATGACATTTTAATGAAATATTAGCGTTGACCCTGGGGGAACCGAGTGGTGGTCTACATGCACCTCGATGCTGAACTCCCCATAACCACGTTAAAAAGACAACTGCACACAAACATTATACTTGCGTTTCATTGCAATAAGCCACACAGAACAGATGAATAGAATGTAACCCAAAAATAATCTTCAGATAATAATAAGTTAATGCTTGTTCCAGTATACAATCTTCGAAAATCAAACTTACATTATATTCACCATTTCCATTCTTTTGGCGTAACTCAGACTGTAATGCTCACTGTGTGCGCACCAACGATTCTTCATGAACTGAATTTACATGTTCCTTACACACTTTTAGAATGCATAACCTTCTCATATCTTCATAATTACAAACCTCCTTTCATTGAATTCCTGTAGGAATAGTCTCTTTCTCTGAAGGTCAAAAAAACAATTGAACCTTATACTATGTGTCCGGTGCGTGGGCTTCCTTAGCTCGCAACTAAAAATTCAAAGCTGGTGACCTTCACTCAGAATCAAAATACATTCCTACTTCGCAACAACTTGCCTCACCGCATCCATGAGAAGTGTTATTCTCATCTGCGTCCATCAGGCACTGCAGGTGGCTGCCTGATGTACCAGGCTGTAGGGGGTGCCACTCTGACTCCATTATTATTTTAATTACATTTTAACACAGACACATTAGCCCTTTTTTTGCCGTGCTCTGGGAGTACCATCATCACATCAATTTATAAACATCAAGCGTTTTACTTAAGAGTGTAAAATAACCTGAGATTGCTTCTATTTAATATTAATAAATATTGGGTAACCACTATCAACAATATAGAGGAACGGGCATTCAGAATGTAGTATTACTCTGTAATACCACAAGGTAAGGTTGGGATTGCAGACTGCAGAAGCAACAATCTACATTTATAAGTCCACAATTCCATGATTATACATCTTCATCCCTTGATTGCCAAAATGCAATGTCTTTCACCTGTACTTTACGCACATATTGTGGGACACCTCCAAATGTACCGTGTGACTTCCGTGATAAAAAAACTCCAATTTTTTGCTTCTTGCTGCCATATCCCATCCCATCGTCATCACCCCTCACCTCCCCAGACATTAGTTGATAAGTTTGACAAGTGCAATGTTTTTTTTTTTATACGTTTTCACTGCGATGTCCGCAGACACCAAACACGGATCCAAGATGGCAGGCGCATCGGAACAATCTGACTCACTTCACGCTCTACACTATCCAATCAGTGGACATGTCACATGTCCGCGTCCATGACGTGAGCTGATTAGCCAATCGGTATCCCATCCACGGAGCGAATAGGGAAGTGCATCCGCGGAGCGGACATAGATATCACTAATTTTTTGTGACCTACATTTTGATCGTTTTAAAAAAATATCTACTAGACGGATTTTCACAAAGTTTACAAAAGCACGCTTTTGGGACCAAGCCGCTGCTCCTGCCACAAATTTGGTGAAAATCCATCCAGCGGTTTGGGCTCTAGGCGTGAGCACATTTTTTCCCCATTCAGTCTATGGAAAAAAAAAAAAATTGGGACCCCCTCTATAACTTTCCCCCCCATGGACCAAATCTCACAAAACTTTGCAAAAAATTCAGAGTACGCCATGTACTTTTTTTAGGAGAGTTTGGTGAGGATTCGTCCAGGGGGACCAAAGTTATAAGCCGCCCAAAAAGTGCTCTCCCTATGGGATTAGCAACTTAACCGTAACTACACAGCCACTACTGTGGCTGTGTACACAGCCACGGCAGTGGCTCTGTAGTTATGGTTAAGTTGCTGTTTCCATAGGCAGAGCAATTTTGGGTGGCTTATAACTCCGCTCCACTTGGAGGAATCCTCACCAAACTTTGCAAAAAAAAGTATATGAATCACTCTGAATTTTTGCAAAGTTTAGAGATGTTTGGTCCAAGGGGGGCAAAGTTATGGGGGGTCCCAAAACATCTTTTTTCCCATAGACTGAATGGGGAAAAACTTTGCGCATGGCTACAGGCCAAACCGCTGGATGGATTTCAACCAAATTAGCGGCAGTGGCAGGGGCTTGGTCGCAAAAGCGTGCTTTTGTAAATTTTGTGACAATCCATCCAGTAGTTCCATTAAAAACAATCAAAAAGTATGTCTCTACAAATTAGTGATATCTATGTCCGCTCCGCGGTCACACTTCCCTGTTCGCTTCCTGGAGAAGATTGTAATTTGCCATTCCATGGCGTGCTGGCCGTGACCATGTTGTGCTTTCACCGATTGGTTGTGGCACAGCGTGAAGTGCATCTTAATATTTCGATACGTCTGCCATGTTTACTTCATTTTCTGTTAAACTCGGACATCGCCGCTAATATACCTAAACGAAGAAGACACCAATGCACTTGTTACACTTATGGAACACTGTTTTGAAGGGTGAGTGTTAATGAGACTTGGTAGTAGAAACTGAAACATTGAAGTATTCTTGTTAGCACTGTCGTACAGTACAGTGAAACTTGCTACTCATTGTACGAAATGAACTTACTGCGTCCATTTTACGATACATAAACAACATTACTGCGGTCAGACTGGTGGGAATCTGAGGCAGCCACCTGCTCTATTTCGTACACACAGCAGTTCCGCGCGTGTACGGGAGTAGCGGTTCTCATGAATATCCACTGATATGGTGTTGCAAAATGAGAATGTATTTGCATTCGCAGTGAAGGCCACTTAATTTTCTGTTTGAAATACGAGCTCAGTACGGCCGCATATTTGTCGACAGCCATAAGGGTCAGTTGTTTTTTAACCTTGAGGTCCAGGCAAAGAGCAGAAAGAATGTAGGAAGTAACAGTTAGAAAAACATATTTTTTGATAAGGTTATGCTTCAAAAATGTTTGCACCAAACATGAAATATTAGTTACACTACTGTCTGAATGCAGCTAACGCAATGGAGCCGGTCCACATCATGTAAGTTTATTTTTCCCGCCTATATACCCAATTGACATTAAATGTTTACTTTGGGGGAAAAAATATTTTTTCCAACTGCATTACAAGGTTTACATGCCGTTGAATTTTTTTTCCACATTATGGACATTGCATATTGTTGCCGTTTGCAGGGTGCCAATACATTTCCCCAAATTAAATTATTATTTAGTAGTAAAAGTATGTCTTACAACTTTGTTTTGTGCAGAGTTTGCGTATTGATATACATTTCATTTATGCTTTTCCCCTGAGATACTTCCTTTCCTATTGTGATTGTCACGGATTACAGCTGCCAAATGACGCCTTTTTTAATCGTCAAATGCAACTGTTAATTACCGGTTGTCTGTGCGTCATATTGCACATTGTCGCCGTTTGTAGGGTGCCAGTACATTTCCCCAAATTAAATTGTTCTTTACTAATAAAAGTATGTGTTACAACTTTGTTTTGTGAAGAGGTTGCATATTGATATATGGTTTATTTACACTTTTCCCCTCAGATACTTCATTCGTATTGTGATTGTCTCAGAATACAGCTGCCGAGTGACAGCTTTTTTAACCGTCGAATGCAACTGTTCATTACCGGTTGTCTGTGCATTAAAATTGAGTGGGATGGTCGTGTTGGACCTCTCTGTCCATACGCTGCTGTCGCAATAAGAAGTAACATTCCATCCTTTCTGGTGGTGTAGTACCCAGTCGTTGATGTCGTTTTGCACATCAATGTGGGAGGAAAACGACTACTGTGGCAGCAAAGCTCACTTTCTGTGTGTGAAAGAAACCAATGTGCCCATTACCATTTTCATTGTCGACGAAAGACAGAAACTTACTACTTGTATGGAAATGTGCATAGGGCAATCATTTCGAAGAGTTCATTGTGAAACACAACCTCTTTACTAATTGCTTAGGGCGATGATTTCGCTTAGTTTATTGTGAAAAAAAAACTACTGTGCTAATTTTGAAATGTCAGCGTTTTTTTTACAAATGTACTCGCTGCTTTCACAATGTGACATGCTACGTTGCATGTTGTAATGTGTTCTTTTGTAGGTGCTACATCACGGCACGTACGTCAATATGGATGCATTTGTTTAAGCTGCCAAGGAATGTTATGGAGAAAGGTACTGCATACCCCACTTGCTTTGGCTATGGGAGGGTCAGGTCCATATCATATGCTTTAGTGCCTTCTGGCCAATTTCTGTCACCGTCAGACCAATTTCTGTCACCCAGATGCTCTATTAACCAACATTAGTTCAGAATACTTACTATCTTCTTAAAAGCGGGAAAATGAGGTAAGGTGCACTGAAAGTGTTTGGTGCACAGAAATGTTTGTAAAATAATACATGGTTACACCCTCCCAATACACATATCTTCACACCTTTTGACCTGTGCCACTTACGAAATTATGTGTCGAACGTTGAGTGGTAATTGTGTTGCTTCCAGTATTTCTAACGTCATTGCGCTTCCCATCACAGAGTTTGTTTCAGATTTTATGTAAATGTAAGTAGACTACTCCTTTGCGTTTTGTAAGCAAATGTTAACAGAAAAAAATTACTACATTTACAACACATGTAAGTAAAGGTCATTGCCAACACCCGCAAAGGTTTATGTTGTGTATGTGATAGTGTTTTGATATTTAACAAGTGTACTCATGTACATAACAAATCAACGGTACAGCTTCTGTCTCTGAGGGGTAACATCTATATATGGTTAGTGGCCACAATGTCGGGGATGTGGCTACTGGCTATTACTGGAAGGGACAAAACATTGCATTGAGGTTGCCATGTCCACCAAGGACTTCCTTTCTGGTAAAGGTGTTGCTTATAACCATACATTTCTCAAGGAACACAAATGTGGTGCTGCCTTTACGGTCACAAAGTTTCATTTTTGCTTTCTGTAGCCTCAATGGAAAGCAAAGAAGGGTTTCTATCCAACACCCGTCTTCCTTTTCTATGGTGGCCATCTTGAAAAAGGATTTGTTTTCTTCAGCCGGGAATGCCGGAGACGTTCCGGTTGAAGACAAAAAATCCTCTTTCTTGGTAGCACGGGTTACTGCTGTAAAATCTTGATTGCTTATGGCATTCATCCCCCACTGTTTTGGGAGGAATGGGGGTTAATGATCCAGATACATCGGTATGCACTCTTGCTTATATTGTGTTGCACGCTTGCCTTGTGGAGTTCTATGCTGGAAATGTTCAATTTTCAAGTTCGTACAAGAATATACAATGTACTTCTCTACTATCACCAAGTTACACATGTCATTGTGAAGTGCGTATGACTTTTTGAACATGCCCCCATGCTGTGCATCAGCATATGATAATGTGGAATTCTTCGGAAGGTGGGCAGTTACTTCAAATGTTCCTTTACAGTAGTAGGTCATCAATGATATTTGTGATGTCATCTTTGATGTCATGGGTGTTAGTCTTAGCAATGCACGTAGATGCTGCGAGTTATGGTTGCTGAGCTTACCATAATGGGGGCATGTGCAGTGTTTTTTGGTTTCACTGTGAAGTATAACATCCCTTTAACAAAGTTTTTTTACTGAATGTACATATATATATATAGAGCAGGGAACGAAAACAAAGGGGCTAAACATGTGATGTGGTCAGTGATGTCATCAGTTACATTTGAGATACATCTTTCATGTTCTGGGTGTGACTGTTAGCAGTGCACAGCGGTGATGGCAAGTATGGGGGCAAAGTCTGCCATAACTGGCAAATTTCAGGGGTTTTTCAGTTTTAATTTGAACCATAATGGGGAGGGCGAACATTTTTTATTTTAGTGAATTGCACAGGTTTTTCGTTGGGCAACTTAACCATAACGTCCCCTCAACAATGTTTTTTTTGTAGTGAATATATGTAAATAGATAAATATACATATTACAGGGTCTGCGGTAGCCACCCCATAGTTATGGTTAAGTTGCACAACCCATAGAAAGAACACTTTTTGGGAAGCTTATAACTTTGCTCCTCCTGGATGAATACTCACAAAACTTTGCAAAACAATATATATGGGCCATCAGATTGATTCTGCAAAGTGTGGTGAGGTTTTATTAAGGGGGGCAAAGTTATGGGGGGTCTCAAAATTTGAGAGACACAATGGAAAAAAATGTTGCTCATGACGACAGCCCAAACTGCTGCATGGATTGTCATCAAATTTGCGGCGGGAGCGGCAGCTTGATCCCGAAAGCGTGCTTTTGTAAATTTGGTGTAAATCCATCTAGTTTTTTTTTTAAAAGACCAATAAATAGGTAAAAACAAATGAGTGATATCTGGATTTGGTCTGTGGACAGGCCTCTGATTGGTCCAGGGGCTGACGTGAGGTCCGCTTGGCCTCGTACACACATTCTGATTTGATGTTAAAAAGTGTGAGGTGCATCATATTTTTGGAAATGCCCACTAAAATGGATCCGTGGACTGGAACACACATTTTGGGTTATTTGGTGGTAGACAGAGGGGCTGGAAAGGCTGGGGGAGTGGAAGAGGGATGAAATGGGGCTATTTTTGTAGGTGGAAAAAGGTCAGCTGGGTGTTGTAGCTGTCAGCAGACACTGGGATAGTTTGCGGACAGCAATGTGAATGGACAGCTTGGAAAATACATTTGGGTTATTTGATGGCTGAAAGACTGCGTAGAAATGGTAGAGAAGTGGAATTAAGGTAATGTGGGGCTTTTTTATAGGTAAAAAGGGCTTGGAAAGGTTGCCCAGACTGCAGTCCATTTCGGTGTCCACTGATATTATTTGGATTGCGGGGGGTCAGGGTGAGTTTTATTACTTGATGGTGTATCGTACATAATTCTTACATATTTAATCGTATTGTGGTGGTTGAGGCCAGTGGCCAGATTCTGGGGGCATGTCCCTGGCCACAACTACCACAGTAGTAATATGTGTACAGTAATTATAGGTAATTGTAGTAGGGGTATGGCCAGAATCACCATAGAAGTAATATGTGTATAGTAATTATAGATAATATAGTGGGAGTACACATTGTTTGTAATATGGAAGAATGATGTCATTGAACTGCATATGGTACTTATGATTGTAGTAATATTGAAGATAGTGCTCATAGAATACATATTTGATTATAATTGTTGTGGTTACTTAGTTTTATAGCGTTGTGAAGCTGGATTTTCTGGTTTATTTTCTATGAAAAACATGTACAATTTGTTAAGCAGGATCATTTAAAAGCTGTAGTTGTATATCATTTTACATATAGACTTTTTTAAACCCTCATAAACAGTACATTATTGGTACAACATTAGTGAATGACACACTGCTGTTGTTTTGACATTAAATAATCATTGGATCATTCGGAACAACTATCTGTACTGGATTAAAAAAAGAAACAATTACAGTTATGTGAGTGTAAGGGTAATAGTATGTTTGTTTGAAGTATGTTGTGATTAAGGGAATGCTTGAAGTAGTTAGACATCTGCTGGCATATTCTAACTACATTAGAAGTTAGAAGATGGTTTGTTGTATAACAATTGTGATGGTGTATTTGAAGTGTTTTGTAATGAAGGGTATTATTCAAGTAGTTAGATATCTGTTGGTGTACTCTAACTAGATTGACGTTC
Source organism: Ambystoma mexicanum (assembly GCF_040938575.1). NCBI lineage: Eukaryota > Metazoa > Chordata > Amphibia > Caudata > Ambystomatidae > Ambystoma > Ambystoma mexicanum. The sequence goes on along the minus strand of NC_090939.1, from coordinate 713,220,382 downwards.
AAAAGTACTATTGCAGTATTATGGATGTAGTTAGATACCTGCTGGCATAATCGAACTGTTAATTGTTTTACAGTGTAATGACTAAATTTGGGTTTAAGGAATATTATGTAGCCATTTGTTAAATTTGCTGGTAACCTATGTATTGGAGTAATGGAGGTATTGTTACATTCAAACCAACCACTTCTTTTTTTGACATATGCAGTGTATTGCCCTGAAGTGGTTTTGGCACCAGTGTAGTATACTATACCTACCTACTGTTGTGAAGGTTTATTTTCCAAGCGATCCTTGGCTGTGTGAAGCCTGTAAGCTTACAGTTATTTTTGGTATCATCTACAGTGTACCTTATAAGCATTAGTATGACATATTGGGTATGTGAGTTTATTTGTATTTTGGAACAATTGTCTGAATTGCATAATATGCCATGATTTGCATTCTGTAGTAGCTGGCGAAATAGAATGGATTCAGAATTTGGTAAAGATAAATATACACATTGTTCATTAGGGATGTGGTCTTGAGAAACATAGTTGCAGAGAGTGCATGTATGTTTCTACGTGTATGACATCTGGAAGATTTCATTTATAGGGATGTTTTGGTTTCCAGTACTTGTAGTAAGCACATTAGGAATTCTTATAGATTTTCCTATGTGTTTATGGTACATTTTTAAATTCCTGCATAGTAGTCCAATTCTTGCCTTATACATGAGACACTGTAAGTGTTGTCAGGATTATTTTTGGCATTTCTATGAAGGACAAGCATTTGCAAACACAACTGGTCTGAGCCGTTTAAGTAAATGCTGGGAACAATTGATGACAATTTAAAGAGAAGATTCATTGTCACATTCGCATAACAATTTACCCCAAATGTGTTGCTGAATTTAAATGGACCAGAGCTCTGTTTGTGGATCGTTTGATAGGCCTGCATATCTTTCTGGAGAGAAGACATTTGTGTCTTTCTTTTACTGATAAATGTGCAATTGAATTTGTACTAGACAGTTTTGTGGTTGTATTGTTTGATGCTGAAGTTGGTTGTTGTTTTTTAGCGGTAATTTTGGGAGATCTGCTATTGCTTCTGTTTGTATTACTTGTTTTTTTAAAGTTTTTTTTTAGGGACATGGTGCCTATCTAGATGGGGGCGCAGAGTGCACATAGCCTGTTGTATTCCACAATGCAAGGAATGTCAGCGTTGACTTTGTATCAAAGTTAACTAGGAATATAACATTGAGTGTACACATTCGTGAAAGTGTTACAAAACTCATTCCTTCATTAAAGACTGTGCTGGCAATGCCAATCAATGCTTGATCTAGGGTTAGACCTTGTGATTTGTGAATAATGACAGCATATACAAGAGATAGAGAAAATTGCTTTCTGCGTACGTATATGTCGTTGAAAAGAACAAAACATGCTATTGCCAGCCATTTTTTTTAACTTCTGCAAGTTTGTCAAAGTGGATGTTGACAAACTGAATGTTGTTGCCATGTGGATATGTTTGGAAGCCAACAACTGTACCAATTGCTACATTGACTAAATCTTGTTCTATGTCAAGTTTACATTTTAGAATTACTCTACAGTTTAGACACAATGTCAATATTTTCTCCAACCCAGTTGTGTTGGAGATACAGTTTTCTAAGATTTTTTGTTGTGCTGTTGCTTGTTGACACATAGGAAGTGTCATTCCTTGCACTTGTAGTTTGACTGTGAAGCTGATATGCAGTATGGGTTGAATTTTCTTTTTTCAACATTGTCTTGTTAAATTCAGTACAGCTTGCAAGGGTTGGCATTAAGGACACACATGTTTGATTATGTTGAGTTAATTGTTCCATAACATAAGGGGCAGATGTGTTTTGTCCATATTGCTCATGGATTAGTCTACTATTGGATTTTGCATCTTTAGTAAGCAGACCAGTTCTAAAATGTTAGCATAGGTGAGGTCTGGACACTGACATGTTTTGAGTTAGTTCTCTGTAGTCAAAATGTTGCCAGAGATTTACATTTCCAAAGCTGCCGAGGGTATTGCAGCATTGTTTGTGTCCTTTTGTTTTGAAATTAGGTTGACCTTTTCCTGGTGTTAACTGTAGGAGGTCCCTGAAAACAATAACATGTCTTCTTTCAAACAGTTCTTCATAGTCCGTGTTTAGGACTTCTTGCATTCTGAGATGAATTAAAGCCAACATGAGGTTGGAAACCAGGTTGGAATCCATGATTCCTTAATCTAACTGGAGCACTGTCATTTGTATGAGCATTCCATGAACTTCAGTAGCAGCTTCTGCTGATAATTTGTAGTATTCTCATTTGTTTTGGTGTACTACCAGGAGGAACAGTAGTTGTTGTAAAGTAAGACTTCCTATGTTGTAGGCAGCTGCACCTGTGGGGGCTGTCAATACAGCCGAAAGGTTGTTGTTTGTTAACTTTTGTAGACATTTGCTGATTAATTTAATTAAGAATGGTTTATCAGAACCAGCTTCACCACTTCCATAATGGAACAGAGGTTTATCATTTTTACATCTACAGATTTTAGTTTCATGTTTAAAACCATGTTCAATTTCTTGAGAGACGTCTAGATAAATGGTGAGTTATTCATCATTTTGCTGTGGCTCAAGCCCTGACAAGATTTCTTCAGATTTTTTTCATATTGATACATGGTATTTTCTACCTCAGTCATGGCTATTTCTGCTTCATTTAGAATGGGTGGTTCTCCAAGTGTTCTTGACTTCCTGTAAGGGATGTATGACTGCCCTCATGTCTAGTTGAGTTTCAATTTCTTCGTCTTGTTGGCGTTCATTGTCCAACATTTGTTTGTATTGTTTCAAATTGTCATTTGTTATAGTGCTTTTATTTGCTTTGAATGCAGCTTCAAATGAGTCATAGTCACCTAATATTTATTTATTTTTCTTTTCTATAAGGTTTAAATGCTGGAGTTGGGCCATGTAATACAGTTCTCTATGTTGTGGAGATATACTCGATAACTATATATGATAAATTAGACTGGGTTTGGTGAATTTCACTAGGCTTCCTTCACAAGTTGAGACTGAATATTTGCCAGTTGTGTCATTTGGTGTATCATTGTTTTATAGGTGTAGTTTTGATCAATGTCGTACAGACACAGGTTTTCCAAAGCAGTACTTCTGTTTGGGTAGTATGTGTCAATTACATTGTGTTTTAAAATGTCCTGGCTGTTGGGATCATGCAAAACTATGTTTTCTATATCTTGGTAGGATTTTAGTAGTCTTTTTCGGGATGAAGCTGATCCAAGGTTCAGCCAGACAATGTGTTCAGATTTGCCATGGAAGGCTGTACCTGTTAAATGGTCTGCAGCATTGTAGCACCCACAGTATCTATGGCAGAGCATTTTTTTACCGAAACTGTACAATTTTTGTTATAGTTTTTTGTCAGATGATATGTCATCCCAGAGGTCTTTTAGCTCTAATTTCTCAGCTTTGGTGAAATAGGCTGTGACATATCTTGCATCTGCATCTGCAGGGGAATTGTCTGCAATGTATTGTATGTCTATGTTTGCATTCTACAACAGGGCAATTATTGCATTGTAATCATTGATGTACTTGGATGCTTTATCCCTTTTAATGTTGTATACATTTTTAGGGGATTTGCCTTTTACTCTGTGTCTAACAGAAGACATTTGTCTATTTACAAACTGGTCTTGGGAAGCCAAAGTGACATTTGGTATATTATTTGACTTAATTTGTATATCTATATCTGCAGTATTTGCCACACCTATGTTTTTGGAAGCCTAAGGGCCTCATCACGAGTTGAGCACTAACCCCAGTGGTATTACCGCTGGGGCTCTTAGCCCTACGGCCAAACTCCCGGAGCTATTAGCGCCATATCACGGGTTTATCACAATGTTAAGTCCCCATTCCCCATTGGGCCAATACAGGAATTTCCCATTCCCTAGTGATCCCAATGTGGAATGTTCGGCGCTATTACCACTGGTGGTTTTACCACCGGTGGTAATAGCACAGAAAATTGGCAAAATTGCGGCAGATTTGCCCCCAGCTCAGAGCTGGGGTAAATCCGCCAAGCCTGTGATTTGGCAGACCCTTAAATGCGGCAGTAATACCGTTACCACCGCATTTAAGGGTTACCGCCAAACTTGTGATGAGGCAGTAAGACTTGTGCGTGTATGTCAATATCTGTGGTTTCTGAAGGGATGTTGCAGGTAATATATTTTTCAATAAACTGTAAAACAGTGGCATCACTATCATGGCCACATTTAGGAGCATTTTGTACTCACAAAAGCATGTGGATGTTTGGTGCTCCTCTGGATTGATATTCATTTCTCCAAAAGAAGTGTTGCACTTCTCCGAGCAGAGGGGTTGTTTTATTGCAGATAGAAAGCAGCATGGCAATGAAGCGATGGTGAAAGTACCTTGATACATTGGGCCTCATTATAAGTTTGCCGGTCTGGTAATAATGGTACCAGTAAGATTGCCGGTACCGTTGTTACCGGACCGGCAAACTACGAGTTCTGCTCACGGGTGCCTTCCCGCCCGCCAGGTCTGAACTTGCAGGCATACCAGCACCTGTGAGCAGAACATGTTGGATATATCAGGCTCAAATGGGTATGGGAAGCATTTTATTCCGGCGCCCGCACATGGGCAATTACCAGGTCTGCCGGGTGTCGGAAAAATGTGCAAGTTTGGCGGCAGTCTGCCAGTTTTACTGGCAAGACTACTGCCAAACGTGTAATGAAGCCCATTGACAGGGTCAAGAGAACAGAGTTCTCCTGGTGATTTTATATCAATTCCATCTTTAATTTGGTTTGCAGTGCATAAGAAGTAATGCAAGTCATTCCATGCATACTCTGCACAACTTAAAGTAACAAACCATGTGGGGGGACCTATGCTCCTTAGCATAACATGTACATCAGCTTGACATTGAAACCAGTCTTCTTTTGTACCACACATGTTTGCCTAGAGATTTGTGATGCTTGACTGCAAAACTACACCTTTGCCTGAAGCAGTGGGTAGCGAATATGTTTCAAAAGCTAGAGCCTGTTTTTAATGTGTGTGCCACTCCATAACATAGAGTTGCTTGTTCACTTTCAAAGAGGAGAAGGAAAATGTATTCAACATTTTGTCTGAATCTGGGGTCTTCAGAATACATTCTTAAAGAGCGATGTTCTGATGCACTAATTTGCGTGGACCTTTCAACATATCTTCCTCCTTTTACCATATACATTCTTAAAGAGCGATGTTCTGATGCACTAATTTGAGGGACCTGTCATCATAACTTCCTACTTTTACCATACTAAAGAGTAGAGGAAATGAACAGACGTCTACACTGTCTTCCCATGTGCTCATTGGGGATCCTTTGGCTTGATGCATTTGAAATGTTTGTACTGCATCATCAATGGTGTCTTTGGAGTGTAGTGGGTGATTTGTATTCTGGTCTAAAATGTTGCTGCAGTAACAGGATCTACGCATTCAAATTGATCAGTCACTGGTGAGTCTTGAATAATTTTGGTGGCTTCTTTTAAGTTTTCCTCTATGTTTATATCTTTGTAATATTCATTATTTTCTTTTAGATATTGCAGGGCTTATCTAACTTTGTTTAAGTCGACTAGTTGTTGTCAAATTTTTTGGTATTTTGTTGGCATATCATTAACTAGTATAATCAAAGATTGATCTGTTGGTCATCGTACACCTAGAGTTTGTGCATTTTCTTTTAGATCTAATGACAAATATATGACTTTGCCACGGATGCCCGTGATAGCATATGGTTATTATCAAGCTTTGTTTTACAGTACGTTTAAACTGTGAAGGGGTAAGTTATTTTATATTTAGTTTCTACTGTTTGATATAAAGCTAATTGGAACCATTGGGGTTCTTCATTGTTTTATATTTTGTAGGCTCGATCTACTATTTTTGTGTTCTTTTATAAAGCGTTCTCTGACAACAGACACATATTGGGTATGGTATTTCAGCAGATGTGTTTTGAAACTTAGCTATTTCTTTTTTTATGTCTTTGTTAGGATGTTGGTGTATATGTAGTTTTTGGTAATGTTTTCTGAAGGTAAAACATTTTTTAAGTCAACTTTAGTTCCAAAGTATTTCCCGTTGGATGTGCTCTATTTCTTGAAGCAGTTCTTTGGCTGTATCATGTAGAAGAATGTTATTTACATTTTGCAGTTCTAGAGCAGGACTTATTCCATAGTATTGTCAATGCACAAGATTCTGTATAGTAAAATGGTGTGTCGCTAAAATTTTGATCTGGTGGAAAGTGCTTTTGCAAGCAGTTCCTAAAATGCAGACTAATGATTCTCCACACAAAGCAGTGTGGCTGCGTACTGGACATGAGTCTATGGTTTGTTAAGTTTTCATTTACTTTTGTATTTTAGTTTCACATAGTGATTGAGAAATTGTTGAAAAGTTTTAAAGGATTGTTGGCGTATATTACACTTTGAGCTGCATGTCCATTTGTACACTGGACAGTTTGTTGGGTGAAAAGAGCATTCGGTTCAATGTTTTTCAGGGACTTTTTTTCTATAAGGGATTCTTCTGCCATAATGGTGTGCTCCACCATTTCATAACCTCAACCATTATTGTCTATGGCAATTGTTCTTTGTTGTTCTTGTTTATAAGCTTCTTCATTGAATTATGTTTCTGTGATGCTTGTGAGAATCGATTCACCATTACAGAAGTTTGAAAAGGTTTGTATATTGACACTGTACATGTTTAGAAGTAGTTTTTGTAATGTATTGATTAATATAGTTAGTGGTTTCATTCTGTTTGAAATCAATACAAACAATAATCTCTTTAGTAGAAAACCACTGTCAATTAGATCTTGCAGGATTAGTCTCCTGCAGTAGTTTTTAAGGGTAGATTGTGACTTTTCAACTGTTTTCATTAGTAGGTCTGCTTTTCTTTGTGCATCATGTTTTACTTTTCATTTTTGCAAGAGGGGCCTTACCTTTTTTAGTCGTGGCTGTTTTAGTTTTGCTGAGTGAGGTTACAAGCTCTTTTGTTTTAATGTTTTATATAAATTGTTTTAGAGGTGGATGACTATATGGTGTAGTTTTATTCTTATCTGCTCAATTTGTCTTTCTTTTCTACGGAGTTACTTTTTAGTAGGCATTTTGTTGTGCGTGTTGAGAAAAGAGAAAGTTTGCATTAGAATGTTGTGTGATGTATATGCCTTAAAGGATGCATGGGTTTGTGGGTGTGGGTGTGGTTGTAGAGATGAATAGGGTGCTGTTTCATTGTGAGGTGGTATTAGCAGTGGTTAGGAAGGTTGTGAGAGTAAGAATCTGCAGAGGTGTGATGGTGAGGAAGGGAGTGGTGGTGTGTGGATGGGAATAGAAAGAGTGTGAATGAAGGAATAGAATGGGCTAGAGGGAAGAAATGTTGGTTTGAAAAGAATAGTGGAACTGTGTTGCTGTAATTACATACATATGAATGGTGCATTAATGTACTTACTTTGTTGGATGCAAAGGGTATTCGTTTTTCAGTTGTTGTCTTCGGTAATGTGCTTCTGTCTGGTAATTGTAAAAGAAAGTTAGTGTGGATATGTGATAATGGCGACATACTTTTAGTCAGCAAGGTTGATATTCATGAAGGAAGGAGGAGTGGTGGGGAAAACAGCTAACAAAATTGGTGGACGCTTAAAACTGGTTGCTTTCAGGAGAATTTCCATTAAAGTTAAGAAATGTGTATGTGCATATGTAGAAGCTCTAACGTTTTGTGAAATAGAAGAACAGTTGATGGAAAAGATTTGTAGTACACTTTTAAATGGCAGTTGGTGTGTGGAAGTTTAATATGTTAGCAGTATATGAATACTTGCCAACATGATGCAGTCTAATCTGTAGGTGTTTATGTAGTTATAGATTTTTTGTTTGCATTCTGGGACTTGTAGTTCCACTTTTCCCATTGTGAAAGTTGGAGTATAAACCACAGAATGGAGAGAAAAAAGTACAAATGAATAAGCAGCTGAAAATTGGAATGGGTTATATTAGGAAGTATACATGTATTGTCAATATATTAAACTGGCACACACTGAGTGCCAATTACAAATGGTGTACACATGTATTGTATCTGTTTTTACTTTCTTTTATGAAAAAGTAACACAGTGCTGCTGTGAATGCAGACATGTATTTATGAACTTTCTTCAAAATGCTTCCAAGAAATATATATTTTCAAAAGCACAGAAATGTATATATTTTTTGATATACATTTCAAAGTTTTGAATCTGAAATTAAGTTGCCTTTTTTTCTTTGCATTGCATTCTGGGACCTGTAGTTTGAGTTTTATAATGGGTGAAGTTAATTGGAAGTAACAGAATGCAAAGAAAAAATAAAGACTTAATAAGCACCTAAAGATTGGAATGGGTAATGCTGGGATGTATGCATGCGCTGCCAACATATTAAACTTGCAGACACTAAATGCCACTTTAAAAAGGTCTAAAGATCTATTTTATCCGATTGTCCTTTATTTTATAAAACGGTGACACAAGGCTGCCATACACGCACATATGCATTTTTTAACTTTCATCACAATGATTGTAAATGGAAAAATTTTGAAGTTCAGAGCATTTTAATAGTTTGCAGCTTCATGTGAGCAGGTGATGAATGCTGCAATGCATGGCATTTGTTGGAGTAGATAAAAAAAGAGAATGTGCTTATTGAGAAGCATATTACAGGGTAAGTAGCAGGAACCCTCTCTCTCTATATATATATATATAAATATATATATATGTAATGAAAATATGTATTATTAAGGGGACGTTATGGTTAAGTTGCACTAATGAAAACCTATGAAATTCAATGAAAAAACTTTGTTAAAGGGACGTTATGGTTAAGTTGCACTACTAAAAACCTATCAAATTCAGTGAAAAAACTTTGTTAAAGGGACGTTATGGTTACAAGTAAAACCGAAAAATCCCTGGAATTCGCCAGTTATGGTAAGCTAAGCAACCATAACTTGTGCCACCACCGTGCACTGCTAAGAATAACACACATGACATCACTGATGACATCACATATCTAGCCCCTTCTTTTTTGTTCACTGACATATCTAGGCCAGGTGAGTTTATTCACTGACAGTCAAAAACTTAAAATTCAAAAGGTATTACATTTGTAGACATTGCTATTCTCACGTGTTCTTACAGTACTTTCCTTAGAATTCAATCTGTGGGTCTGTGGGGAAAAAAAATCCATGTTGGATTAAAAAAAAAACTTTTTTTTGTTATGCAACTATCTATTTGTTTGTTTGTTTTCAGTGTTCACTTGTTGTTCATGGCTAATGTTCCATATGTTGGCTTGTTGCAGATTTTTGGAGCAGTTAGATATCTGTTGACATATTGTAACTCTCTATTTTTTGTGATAATGAAGTGGTATTGATTTATCTGTTTGGATATTGTAAAATCTTGGGGCAGTTAGATACCAGTTGGCGTATTCTAACTGTCTATTTTTTGTTATAATGTAGTGGTATTGATTTATCTGTTTGGTTATTTTAAAATCTTCGGGCAGTTAGATGCCAGTTGGCATATTCTAACTGTCTATTTTATGATATAATTTAGTGGTATTCATTTATCTGTTTAGTTGTTGTAGAATCTTAGGGCAGTTAGATAGCTGTTGGCATATTTTAACAGTTTATAGTTTTTTAATAGAAGTTTGTTTTCTTAATGCTTAAGTACAGTTTAGTTAATACATTTTGGTTTTAAGAAGATTAAGAAAGTGTTTGTAAGATTTGGAGGTAATCTCTGCTTTAGAGTAATGGTACTATCATTACATTTGAACCATCCACATTTTTTTTATATATGCAGTATAGTGACCTGCATTGGTTGTGGCTCCTGTGTGGTAGATTATACCTATTGTTGTGAAGGTTTTCTTACCAAGTGATACTTGACCATGTGTGAATCCAGTCAGTTTACGGTTGTTTTTGGTACCATCTGCATTGTAACGTAGAAGCATTAGTATTACGTATTTACTATGTGTTTGTATTAGTAAGGTGGAGCGATTATCCGAATTGCAGGTAGTACATAATCTACCATGGTTTGCATTTTGTACAAGTTGTTGAAAAGGAACGGATTCACAATTAGGTAGTGATACATACATGAAGCGCTCATTGGGGATTTGTTCTTGTGTCACATTGTTGCAGAGAGTGCATGTATGTTTCCACATGTATGAAATCTGGAAGATTTCATTTATAGGTATGTTTTTGTTTTCCAGTACTTGTAGTAAGTACATTAGAAATTCTTGTGGATCTTCCTGTGAGTTTATAGTGAATTTCTCCATTCCAGCACAGTAGTCCAATTGTTGTCTTATTCCATAAACACTATGGGCCTCATTACGACTCTGGCGCCAAGGGATTACCGGTACTGGTAAGGGTACCCGTACCGGTAATCCCTTAGTGCCTGATTACGAGGTCCCTTTGCGGGTTGGAGACTTTAACGCCTGCTTTTTGCAGGCGTTAAAAACCAACCTGCAAAGGGACCTTGGTGCTAAGTACGGTGCCGCAATTTGCGGCACCGTACTTAGCGCCTTCCCCATTTCCATTGAGCCCTATGGGGCAAAAATGGGAATGGGGAAGGGCCATGGCGGCATGGGGATTTACCGCCCCGCCAACCTCAGAATGGGGCGGTAATTCCCCATTCCGCCATGGCAGAGTCAGTAAGTTACCAGCATGGACCATGGTGCTGTTAGCAACATGGTCCAATGCCAGGGTCGTAATGAGGGCCTAAATGTGTTGTCAGGATTGTCTGTTGCGTTTCTATGATGTACTAACATTTGCAAACACAATTGTACTGTGTAAGTAAATGTTATCAACAATTGGTGGTAATTGAAATAGAATATTCATTGCTACATTTGCGTAGCAACTTACACCAATTACATTTGAAAGTTTAAATGGACCAGGTAGTTCTGTATCTGGGTGGTTTTTTTTTTTAGTTTGTCTTCCTTTTTTGACGAAGTAGCTGGTTTACTTTCCCTAATAGTTTCTTTTTTGTTTGTGGTACTTGATGAAGTATTATTTTTTTTTATTCTCTTTGGATGGAGGATTTGCAGTTACATCCTGTTGCACTTCTGTTTGATTTAGTTTTCTTTTACAACATTTTACATTTTGTGGAACAGGATATGTTTATAGATGGGGGTGTATAGTGACCGAAGTCTATTGTATTCTAAAATGCAAGAATATCAGTGTTTACTTTACTTGCATCAAAGTTGATTAGAAACAGACCGTCAAGTGTACCTAAGCGTGATAGGGCTACGTTGCTCATGCCTTCTTTAAAGACTGTGTTACTAATGTCTATCAATGCTTTGTCTAGGGTAAGACCTTGTGATTTATGAATGGTGATTGCGTATGCAAGAGTTAGAGAAAATTGTTCTCTGCGTACATACATGTCTTTGAAGAGAAGGAATTGAGCTGTTGAGTGTCCTATCCTTTTCATTTCTGAAAGTTTGTCAAAGAGAATATTGACAAACTGAATGTTGTTGTCACATGGGTATGTTTGAAAGCCAACAACTGTACCCAGTGCTCCATTAACTAGTCCTTGATCCACGTCAAGGTTACGTTTAAGCATTACTCTGCAATTTAAGGATAATTTTAATATTTTTTCCAATCCAGATGTGTTGGAGATTGAATTTTCTAGACTATTTAGTCTTGTTGTGGCTTGTTCACACATGGGTAGTGTCATACCATGTATGTCTAGTTTGTCTGTGGCGCTAATTTCAATTATTGGTTGCATTTCTTTTTTTAACATTGTTTCATTGAATTTGAAACAGCTTGCAAGAATGTGCCGGGTTTTCAATATTGCTTGTGCTTCTTGAGATAGTATACCAACTCTAATACTTTTTAAGATTTTGGCATACGTGAGATCTGCAGATTGCCGCATGTTTTCTGTTAATTCTCTGTATTGGAAATGTTGCCAAAGGTTGACATTTCCTATGCGGCCAACAGTTTTACAGCAGAGTTTGTGTCCTAAGGTTTTAAAAATAGGCTCACCGTTCACTGGTGTCAATTGAAGAAGATCTCCGAAAACAATAATGTGTTTTCCTCCAAAGAGCTCTTCGTAGTTTGTTTTGAATACTTCTTGTAATCTGAGGTGAATCAAAGTCAACATTAGGTTGGAGACCATGCTTACTTCATCTATTAGTAGCATTTTAATTTGTTTTAATACTCTGTATAGTTCCATTGCAGCTTCTGTAGAAAGTTTGTAATAGTCTAATTTGTTTTGGTGTTCTACTGGCAGGAGTAGTAATCGGTGTAAAGTGACACCGCCGATGTTGTAGGCAGCTAAACCTGTGGGGGCAGTGGCAACAGCTGACAGTTTGTTGTTTGTCAATTGTTGAAGGAATTTATTGATGATTTTGATTAAGAATGTTTTGCCAGAACCAGCTTCACCACTGACATACAGTAGTATAGGTTTGTAATTTTGGCAGGTGCATTCTTTTTTTTCATGTTGTACACATGTGCAATTTCTTTTGTTACTTCTTGAAAAATGCTATGTTGCTCATTGTTTAGTTTTGATTGTAGTATAGTTAAGTCTTCTTTATCTTCATACTGACACATGGGGTTTTCTACTTGCGTCACAGCTAATTCTGCCTCATTTGTTATTGGTGGCTCTCCCAGTGGTTCTTGGCTTCCTGTTACAGAAGGTTGACTACTGTCAGGAGTGTTCTTATCTAGTTGTGCCTGGAGTTCTTCTTCGTGTTGCTGTTCATTGTGCAACATTGTTTTGTACTGTGTAAAATTTACATTGGTTATAGTGCTTTCATTTGCTTTGAAAGCGTCTTCGTAGGAGTCATAGGGCCTCATTACATGGTAGGCGGTAAGGGTTTACCGGTACCAGTAAGGGCACTGGTACCTTTAAACCCTTACCGCCTTACTACGAGGTCCCTTTGCGGGACCCAACCTTAACAGCTGGTGTAGACCAGCCGTTAAAGTTGGGACCCGCAAAGGGAACTTGGTGCTAATTACGGTACCGCAATTTTCGGTACCGTAATTAGCCCCTTCCCCATTCCCATTGAGCTCTATGGGGCAAAAATGGGAATGGGGAAGGGCCATGGAGAAAGGGGGAATTACCACCCCGCCAACCTTGGAATGGGGTGGTAATTCCCCTTTTCTCCATGGTGGTACCGGTATGGTACCGGCGGCAACCATGGTGCTAATAGCACCATGGTTTACCGCATAACGTGTAATGAGGCCCATAGTTATCTAGTATTTCTTCTTCTTTTCTCCATGGTTTAAAGAGTTGTAGCAGGGACATGTAATATAGTTCTTTATGTTGAAGAGTCTTTAATGACAATTTGATATGATTAATTAAATTTGGTTTGGCGAGTTTTACTAAGCTGCCTTCACAATTTGATACTCTGTATCTACCTTTTTTTATCGGGTTTTATATTATTTTTGTATGTGAAGTTTTGGGCTATGTGGTATAGACACATGGTTTCTAAAGTGGTACTTCTGTTTGGGTTGTATGTGTCCAGCAAATTTTTTTTTTAAATGTCTTGGCTGTTGGGATCATGTTTGACTATTGTTTCTATATTGTCGTGATTTCAGAACTCTTTTTCTAGATTTAGCAGGATTTAGCCATACTATATTTTCAGATTTTCCATACAAAGCAGTACCGGTTAAACGATCTGCTGCTTCATAGGAGCCACATTGTCTATTCGGAGAGCATTTTTATGCCCAAGGTGTATAATTTTTGAGACAGTGTTTTGTCTGATGACAGGTCATTCCAGAGGTCTTGGAGCTCTGTTTTTTCTGCTTTGGTTAAGTATGCTGTAACATATCGTACAACTGCAGTGGAATTGTCTATAATGTACTGCACATCTATGTTTGCATTCCATAAGTGGGCAATGATTGCATTGTAATCATTGATATATTTGTCTTCTTCTGTTCTTTTTATGTAATATGTATTTTAGGTGATTTACCTTTAACACTATGGGCCTCATTACGATCCAGGTGGGAAACCATGGTGCTAGTAGCACCATGGTCCATGCCGTTAACTTACCGACTCCACCATGGAGAAAGGGGGAATTACCACCCATTACAAGGTTGGCGGGCGGTAATTCCCCCTTCCTCCATGGCCCTTCCCCATTCCCATTTTTGCCCCATAGCGCTCAATAGGAATGGGGAAGGCGCTAAGTACGGTACCACAAATTGCGGTACCGTACTTAGCACCAAGGTCCCTTTGCGGGTCCCTACTTTAAGGGCTGGTGTAGACCAGCCGTTAAGGTCGGGTCCTGCAAAGGGACCTCGTAATCAGGTGCTAATGGGTTAACGGCGCTGCAGCCTTTTACGGCGCTGTTAACCCATTAGCGCCAGGGTCGTAACGAGGCCCTATGTCTAACTGAAGACATGAAGTTGTTTACTTGACCTGTTTTTGTAACTGGTCTAGGGAATCCAAAGCGGCATTTGGTGTAGTATTTTGTAATAATGGATGTCCGGACGTGCAGGTAAGTTACAGGTAAGTCCTTAATGTCTCCAGATACAGATGAACATACGGAGAACAGACACCGGCTTCCTACCCGGCAGGCACACTCCAACCGACTCCTCCAGAACACTCGCACGTCACCCAAATTACAACAATACATTCCGTGAGCTTGTGCCTTCCATTCCATTACAGATGACTCCACAAGCACAGATCACAACACTTCTCCCCCCTTTGGTTAATCAACAATTCAAAGGAGACCAAGATTCACAACCACAAAAATGCACATCATGTGGCCATCATGACGTGCACTCCACAACCTCCCTAAAAATTACAAAGCCCGCAAAACTAATGCTGCCAACAAACATCCACACTGCCGTGAAAAGAAGCCAATGTGCCAAAACACTATACGTGAAAACAATCCAGTGCCAAGACACGTGTACCTTACATCACTTATTCATCAACCTATACCCACCTAAGCACCACACCAACTACACTACAGAACACCAGTCCATGGACCATCGTTCCTAAAACTACAACCCAGGACTAACATGCAAGAACACCAACCCTTACACTAACCATACACGAGCTGCCCCTCAGGTAACAGGCCTGCCACACCTGACACTCAAGACCAGACCAACGCTCACAACCAACTGTGCACTATTCACCTTCTGCCCCAGGCTGCCACCCCAGACCCTCCAGCCTGCCACACCAGAGCACCAGCCATAGGAATTGAACCCACCCGGCCCTCCAAAACCCACAACAACCAGCACCACAAACAGTCCAGCCACCACAGAAAACCACAACCAAACACCCACAGGCACAAAAAGAAAACATACCACCTGCACTAGACACAACCAACAACACAAGACCCAACAACAACCCGCAAGCCACCATGTCCAAGCAAAACAAGGCTAAACTGAACATTAACATGTAAATTTGCAAAACAGAACCCAACTCCAACTGAATCCAAGGCCCGGCCGGTACCCAAAACTCTGCGGAGAAACGCCATCACCCGAATAGACCACCCGGCCATCAATTAGGTAAAGACAAAGTTATATAATACGTAACTCATATAGACCCTCCAGGCCATCTTCTGATTAAACAACCCAAAGAGGTTGCACGGAAACCAAGGACCCACCCGGCCATCCCTTTGCAAAAACACAAGAAGTGAAATAGCTCATCACAATGCAGGAAACACTACCAAAACGGAGAACCTAAAACCACTCCACCCCATAGGCCCACATGGCCATCAATGGGTAAGGTACAAGATACATGTCGGCTAAACCTGCATTAGCTGCATGGAAACCAAAGGATCGCTAAACCTGCATTAGTTGCATGGAAACTAAAAGACCCACTAGGCCATCCATTGACAAAACAACCTAAAGAAGTCACACAAAAACCAAAGGATCCACCCGGCCATCCATTTGGCAAACACCTGAAGTGAATTAGCACATCAAATAGCAGAAATTACTATCAACATAAAGAAATCCATGACCCTCCACCCCATAGACCCACCCGGCCGCCTATGGAGTAAAACCAAGACGCCAAACACTAATCCTGCAGTAGACAACCTAAACCCAAACAAAGTAGGTTATGAACAAAAACTGCAACCTGCGATGAGCCAAACTTGATACACTCAAAACACCGCTGCGCTGAGAGTAAAGAAGTACTCGCCCAGAAACACTCACAGCCCATACGCACCCAAAAGGAATACACGTTCCGTACACTCGGGAACACGCCCACTCCACATACAGCACTGACAATGCTTGTAACACATAACAATTCATAAGCAATATAAACTGTTAAGTTGTTGGACATTCCCTACAGTTCAGGCCCCAGTCCACGACCTGGCGAAACCGTTCATAAATTGAAAACGGTAACATTTCAAAATCACTAAACCCTCGATGAACAAAAATCCCTTGCCGCCCTCGAGTCCGACCCTTCCCAACAACTTGAAATAAACCCACGCACCTGTAAAGGTAAAATTACATGTTAAACAATGCAAAGGCAATCAAACATATTTTAGGCAAAGCAGCAAAATGTGTAAAATGCATTGCACCGTAGAGCAAAATACACATAACACTGGGCCACTACATGTAGGAACACACACGTAGCACAACACCACATCCACACGACCCATACAACGACACTACGGAGGCCACAAACACCGCCACTCGCACACATACATACTGGCCTGAACAACGTGAACAAATCAATCCTCATTCAAAGAGAGTTCCTTCAAGCTGACATAAAAGTCATGGAGATCAGGATCAAAACCCTCCAGGATGCCAAGAAGGGAAACACGTCTCTGGCAAAATTTTCCGTCGTCACTTTGTTCATCTCCACACAACATGCACCCATGTTTACAAGTCCTCTTAGGATGCTTAACAAACCTGTCTCCTTCCAGCTCAGTACGTCTCTTACGGGAGGGATGATGAAAAACAGAAACCACTACAACTCCCAACTGAGGCACCACCCGTTTACTGGTATCACCTGAACTCTCCTTCCCTGCCTCACGCAGTACCTCCAAATGGTCCCTGTGATTCTCCTTGGAACCACTGGCAACCAGCCTGGTTAGAGTGAGTTCCTGGCCAATGATGGTAACAGCAGGGAAACCCAATGCCTCAATGACACCATGCTCCTTACACGAACCTGGACTGTTTTGGAGACGTTGAGCCATGGTAACTGGCAGGAAGGAAGGTCTGCAACCTCAAAAACGAAAGAGCTCCAAATACAGTGGAAACAGCACAGGGAGTGCTCATCAGCCCCGACGGACGCGCACCACAGCGCCACCTGCAGGTTGCAGGGGAAGATAGCACTCTGATGGAAACAAAATCTTCAAAACACACCAGAGGAAGATCCCATGGCTGCGCAGCTCCTACAAACAGCCACGGATCACCGCCCAGCTATGGCTGCAGGACTGCAGTTACTGTAAGGGGCCGTAGTTCAACCCTTGCTGCTGACCACAAAACTCCATGGAATCTCCCGAGAAGCTCTCGATGGGCCACATCAACTGACAGGTCAGTCACAAAACAAAAGCTCTCCAGAGCCCCGAACAGGCGTTGTCCGGCGTCGGACCCAGGGACATTAACTTCCCCGCTACGAACGCCGTAATCCTCTCATCACGGGACAATCCGGCTCCGGACCCATGGGGCACAGGAAACACTCCCCTGCTGCAGACCGCCAGAGATCACACACTATGCCTCGGTCCAGCTCTGGACTCAGGAGGCACTGGAAGTACTCCCCTGCTGCAGGTCACCGGAGATCGCCGACTGCGCCTCGGTCTTCGCTGCAACACAGCCACGGAGCAGCAACAGGACCAGTAACGGTTCGATTTGCTGGACGGTGCCCTGCCGGGTAGGATTGGACATTGAGGGCAGTGTCTTCTCCAGTTGTGCTGCTCCCTCCGCAGCAGCCTCAAACCTCGTCGCCAGTGTAATAATGGATGTCCGGACGTGCAGGTAAGTTACAGGTAAGTCTTTAATGTCTCCAGATACAGATTAACATACGTAGAACAACGCCGCTTCCCACCCGGCAGGCACACTCCAAACGACTCCTCCAGAACACTCGCACGTCAACCAAATCACAACAATACATTCTGTGAGCTCGGGCCTTCCATTCCATTACAGATGACCCCACAAGCACAGATCACAACATATTTCCCTTTGTTTTTGTATTTGCGACAACAATATTTGCCACATTTGTGTCTTTGAAATTGTCAAATTTGTACATGAAGATCACTATTTGTTGCTTCCGATGGAATTTCACAAGTGACATATTTTTCGATAAACTGTAACACAGTAGCATCATTGTCTTGACCAAATTTAGGAGCATCTTTAATCCATAAAAGCATGTGGATATGTGGTGCTCCTCTGGCTTGGTATTGTTTTCTCCAAAAGAAGTGTTGCACTTCTCTAAGGTGAGGAACAGTTTTATTACAAATAAAGTGTAGCATAGCAATGACGCGATGGTGAAAATATCTTGAAATATTAACAGGATATAGAGAACAAAGTTCTCCAGGTGTTAGTATATCTATGTTTGTTTTGTTTTTGTTTGATATGCGTAGGAAATCATGTAAATCTTCCCATGCATATTCTGCACAGCTTAATGTAACAAACCAAGTGGGTGGGCAAAGATTTCCTATCATACAACGTACATCTCCATGACGCCGGAACCAGTACTCTTTAGTACCAAGCATGTTTGCTAATAGATTTGTAATACTTGATTGTAAAACCTCATCTTTTTGTTGCACTTTTTGTAATAATTGTGTAGCTGACATATTTTGAAAGTGGGTTCCTGATTTTAATGTGTGTGCAACTCTATAACATAGAGTTGCTAGTTCACTTTCAAAGAGTAGGTGGAATATGTATTTCACATTTTGTCTAAATCTGGGACCTTCAGAATACATACGTAACGAGCGGTATTCTGATGCTGTTATTTGAATAGGTCTATCATCGTACCTTCCTCCTTTGCCACTAGGAAAAAGTAAAGGAAAAGCATGTGCTTCTATACTTTCTTTTCCCATATGCTGATTGGTGATCCTTTTGTTTGTCGCATTTGGTACATTTCTAGTGCATCTTCTACGGTGTCATTAGAGTGCAATGGATGAATTGTATAATGGTCTAAAGAATTGGATACTGTAGCAGGATCTAGAAGCTCAAATTGACCAGCTTCTGGTGACTCTTGAATTATTTCAGTGGTTTCCTTCCAGTTTTCTTCAATATTAATTTCTTTGTAGTATTCATTGTTGTCTTTTAGCTATTGCAAGGCTTGTCTAACTTTATGTAAATCTTATTATTATTATTATTATCTTTATTGTTTTGGTTTGTTTAAACCTTTACAATTTTTACAAAATCAACCAACAATTGCGAAATTTATCAAAGTTCTCCACAATTCATCAAAATACATCAAATAAAAGAATAAAACAAGTAACATTCCTAATAGACATAGCACATGAGTTCATAATTGTCTTAGTTTTTAGACTCAAGTAGATATAATAGCGTATGAATAAAACTGAAGTTTAAAACAGTCTACTATAAAATTCTTCTCCATAATTCTCTACATTTTCAGATGAGGTCATCTATCAGAAGTACCTTCATAGACTTGCATATTAGTATTAAGCCAGAAATTAAAAAAAAGAACACTGATATGACTTAAATCAACCCTTGTCCTTCATTCCAAGGCACATATATCGTATAAAAATGTGTGAATTTTCATTATTAAGGCAGGTGTGTTTCCATGTAGCATTTCCTTCCACAATTTGTCACGGTCAACATTGGCTGTATCTAGTACACATTTTGAAAAACAATCCATTCTTTCTAGGGCTAATTTAGGACACACCAATAATAAATGCAGCAAGGTTTCTTTTTCTTCTGTTACCTTACAACATCTACAGCCAACTTTCTGTATATTTAGGCTACGGATTGTTAAAATTTCATTAGTACTTAAGACATTGAATCTGAATCTCATCGTTCTGTTTCTAAATTTCCTCGATGGATATTTTGCAATATATTTTTCAGGCATTGGGAACCATTTCCAAAATGATACTATTTGACAATATAAACTTGAGTTCAGCAGAATAACATTGTTTTCTAACCAATCATACGCTTTTACTGTTTCTTTGACTTTCTCGTAGTTATTCAACATAGTTTCCACTGTTAGACCCACTTTCATCAGTATTGTTTCACAAGCTGTTGTTAGATCTTCCAGGCTTGTCTAACTTTATGTAAATCTACCAGTTGTTGCCAAATTCTTTTGTCTTTTGTAGGTACACCATTTACTAAGATAATTAAAGATTGCTCCATTGGACATTGCACTCCCAGAGTATGCACATTTTGTTTTAGATCTAATGGTAAATACACTACTTTTCCACAAATGCTTTTCACCAATTCAGAGGGAAGTAATTTTGCTGTTTTTGGTTGAAGGCATATTATTGCTTGAAAGGGGTGGTCTGTTTGAATTATGATGCTGTCATATAAATTGAGTTGTTGTAGGGATTCTGGTAGTGGAAATAATTCCAAATTATGTGTGTTAGCACGTGAAGGAGTTTGATTGTCGTCAAGTTTTGTAGTGCAGTAACTGCAAAGTATTAAGGGGTCAGTTATTTCGTATTTGTTTTCTGCTATAAGGTAGAGAGCTAATTCAAACCATTTAGAATCTTCGTTGTCTTCTATTTTGTGTGTTTGGTCTACAGTTTTTGTGTTACTTTTATAAAAAGTTCTGCGGCAAAATCCACACACATGGTTTGGTACTTCAGCAGATGTACTTTTAAATTTCAGTATTTATTTTTTGTTTGTGTGTAGTAGAAGGATGCCATGCATAGAATTGTTGCTAATTTGTTTTAAAGCTATTTCATTCTGTAAGTGGCTTTCACTTCCAAAATATTTTTTCTGGATATAGTCGATTTCTTCAAGTAGGTCTTTTGCTGTACCATGTAGAATAATGTTATTTAAATTGGCTATTGCTAAAGCAGGACTTTTAACATAGTACAGTTTATAAACTAGATTTCTTATAGTTGAATGATGTGTTGATATCATTTTGATATGATGGAAGGTGGTTTTGCAAGTAGGTCCTGAAATGCAGGCCAATGAATGTCCTTGTAGTCCCGTGTACTTGCGCACTGGACAGGTATCCATATTTTGCAGTAGTTTAATTTTGATTTTGTCTTTGCCTTTCACATACTGATTGAGGAATTGGCGTAAAGACTTGAAAGATTTTTTGGGAATGTTACACATTGACGTGCATGGCCATTTGTATACTAGACATTCTGGTTCAGTTGAATTGAGAGGTAATCCTAAATTTTCTGGGGATATTTTTTATAAGCAGTATTTCTTGTTCCATTATGGTATTATTAACTTTTTCATAACCTTGTCCACTGCTATGTATGGCAATAGTATTTGTTTGCTTTTGTTTGTATGCTTCTTCATTAAAATATGGTTCTGTTCTTGTAGTGTGACTCCACTCACCTCCGCAGATATTTAAGAAGTTATTTTTGTTGACATTTCGTTGATTGAGAAGTCTTTTTTGTAATTTAGTCATTAGTTTTGTTAGTGGTTTCATTTTGTTTAACACTAAAGTAAATAATTTTCTTTTGCGAAGGATTGCACTGTTTATCAAAGCTTCTAAGATTAATTTCCTACGGTAGGTTTTAAGGGTTGTGCATGATTTCTCTCCTATTTTTATAAGATTTTGAAGGACTGTGTGGCAGAACATTTTTGCTAAAATACTTTTTTTGGTATGCTTACTTAGCATTATATCAAGATTTATAGGAGCAGTTTTATCGGTAGTGGTAGCTGAGTTCTTGTTAATTGTTTTCTGTTTCGTTTTACATTTTGATAGAGGAGGCAAAGTTTCTGTACTTGAAGCTTGTTTTGTTTTGCTAAATGACTGTATTAGCTGTTTTGTTTGAACTGTTTTTACAAATTCTGCTAGAGATGGATGCTTATTTTGGACACGTCTATTTTCATTTGCTCTACTTCTGCGTTGCTTTCTACGGACTTGATTTTTGGTAGGCATTCTTTATGGTCTGTTGAAAAAAATAAAGAAGGTATGGGTTGGGGTGTTCTGCAATGTATGTGTGCTGTGTGCATGAGTGTCTGAGTATGATGATAAAGATGTATGTGATGGTGTGTGATTGTGCATTGGGCAACTACAACTAGTTGGGATGGGTATTCTTGAATTTATGTGTTACTAAACTGGGGTTCAGATTACAGTAGAAAGTATGCTAGTGGTGAGGAGAAGCACACATAATAAATCTAATGGTATACAATTAAAACAGTTGTTTGTTCTATAATATCAAAATTCTAGGGGGTGAGTTGTGTTATTTGTGCGCCGAAAAATGGGAATTTGTGCGCCATTTTGCGTGTAAATCTCTGTTTAACAAATGGAGATTTGTTGACAGAATGGTGCACAATCTCTGTTTTTAGGTGCAGAAATAGCATGAATTAACCTTACAGTATGTTTGAGTAATAGTACAAATATTATGGTGGTATTTAACTTACTTTTTTTGTGGAATGAGCTCGTTTCTTCTTAGTTGTTGTTTGTACTTCAAATTCTGCTGCTGCTTTTCAGGAGAGTGTTCTTCACTGCAATTGTAAAGGAAACAAATTAGTAATTTTGTTTGTATATAGCACTGATGTTAATTTAGACATTGATTTTTATGTTTTTGTACAAGTATTGTTGTTTGATATAGTGTGTGCATGCAATTGTGTTTGACTATGTGAACTCTTTATATTTTACCTGTAAATATGTTAGTTCAACATGCTTTGCAAATGTGTGTGTAAAATGAAATTAAATAGCAGATAGGTTTGGAAGTGACAGTCGATTATAGCAGATTGGAAAAATGACAGTAAGTTCATTTTATAGGTTATAGAAGCTAAAAGTCAGTTAATCTGTTTATATGAATGTATAAGAATTGTACATGTACTATACAGAAAATATGCATACCTGTAGTTTGTGTTCATGCATATGGATATGCATGCAGCTGCAAGTAGACTTGTACAGTATTTCTTGTAGAAGGTGCTTTCCAATGATATGACACTTGTACTGAGAGGGATTAACAGTATATTTGAAGTGCTGATATATGATGATGGAGTTAGATGTAGAGGTCTTGGATGTGATTGGTGGATGGTCATGTGACTGCTTAGCTATATCCAATGAGAGAATGGCACAGATAGTGAAATGGAAATGGTATATGGACTGTCCATGTTATGATATGTCCGCGGACATGGCGGAAGTCCGTGGACATCGCGTCTTACGTCCAGGGATTTTGGGGTGGGGAGGCATGCACATGAGAATGAGCAGAGCAAGGGATTTGTCAGTAAAGTTTAGTGGGTGTGTTGTGCCAGGAGAGAGTTTGTCATATACTCTTTTTCCTGAGAGAAGAACAGATAGCTGTGGCTGTGTGTTTCAGAAAATAGATTGTTTGGATTTTAGGAGACTCGTGGATACCTTGGTTGATAGTGCATGCAGAAAGCTGTGGAGTAGCTGTAGATCTTGGATTCCCACATGTGGAAGTGCACTGGCATGGAGTACGTGGAATGAAGTTGTTGGACTTGCTACCTCTCTGTGCTACTTTGGAGACGGAGCATCATCCAGACATAATTGTAATTCATTGTGGAGGGAACAGTTTAGGACATGTGTCTGGAATTTCTTTGCAATTTGCAATGAAAGAAGGACTTGGGAAGGTCATGGACATGTTTCCAAATTCTCAAGTAATTTTTTCTCGGATTGCGCAGAGACAAATGTCACTGCGTTCTTCTTCATTTGGTCCACAAATGGAGAAAGCAAGGCGCAATGTCAATGAGGCTATTTGTGCCTTTCCAAGAGATGTTGGCATGTCCTCTTTTCACAATTAAAATATTATGTTTCATAGCACATACATTTTTCGCAGAGATGGAGTCCATCTTGCTTATGCTGGCAATCAGAATTATCTGAGAAATGTACAAAATGCATTGCAACCTTTTTTTGGAATTACAGCATCCATTTTGTAGTAGATGTTGAGCATTTCAAGTTTTTCAAACACAAACAAACACCACCACTTCCTCCCAGACAAAAATGCAATGGTTATGATAGGGCAGAACCCCAAAATTGTAGATGTTCACGGACTGTCCGCGGACTTCTAAAAAATACACAAGGCCCTGCTTCATTTCTTTTCACCTCTATTTTTAAACTGTGAAAGGCGGCTCTGAAAAGAGACTTTTTTATTTTTGTTTTTTATATTTTTTGGGGTTTTTTACACACGACACACTAGGAGAGGAGGTAAAAGGAGGGTAAGGGGGACTCCAACCACAGGGATAAGAAAGAGCGGGTGGAGAGAGGAAGATGTAGGCCGGGCCTTACTAAGGTAGTGAGCAGGTCTTCTTGTGCTCTGAGACCAGAGTCTGAAAAGAACTTCGTATTCTCTCCCCCCTGCAGAGTACTGCATCACAGTACATACACAAAATAGTGACCCTCGAAAGGTAAGGGTCATCAGCATTGTGAATGGCCTGTGAGGAAGCTGGAGGAATACGCTGTCCCACAGGAGTGTTCCTTGTGGTTACAGGATTGGAAGCAGAGGATGTAGTAGATGAAGTCAACCTACTACGCTCCTCGCAAGGTACAACATTGCGAACGGCCCCCGCGTGGAACGACTTTAGGTATCGCTTCATAGTAGTTGACTTTAGGTGTCGCTTCATAGTAGTCGTACCAAAGCTGTACGAACCAGGCCTCCCGTGACTCAGTACCATTTTGCACTGGTTGCAGGTGACTTGGTTCGCACGCGCCTTAGGTACGTTACCATGAATGGTAAATAACCGCCACACCCAAGACTCACGGCGAGTGCTGGTAGTAGGGACTTCCACTACCTCATTCTCATCATCCTCTTCATCTTCCTCTACATCGTCGCTCCTGTTCCCCTCTTCAGGTCCTTGGGGAGGTGGTGGTGGTGGAGGGGGTGGAGGGGGTGGAGGTGGTGCTGGGGTGGTGCTGGGGCAGATATAGCACCAGGTGGCAGTAGTGCAGCCACGGATGCCATCAGGTTTCAGAAATAAATCTGGAAAATTGGCAGCAGAAATGCACTGTGTTCTGTAAGATAGCCAGAAACACAATGAGGATGAGCTCTGGGGTGTGGCCTTTTATAGGGGTGCTTCGAACACCAAAGAAAGGTTCAAAAAGTCCCAAAAAGTATGTAGAAAGTCAGGATTACTGTCTGGGACTTGTGCTATGGTGATTTATTATTGAAAAATATTGTGGATTGCCTGAAAAGTTAGTTTTAAATTGTTCGGGGACATGTCCGCGAAGGGAAGCGGTGTCCATTTTGTTTATTTACGAACATCCCCGAACACTTGATGTGTTCTTAGAACAGTTTCAACCTGCCTACGAACTGCACTGACAGGTCTAGCGTCCTCCGGACACCCCTATTTTGTTTATTTATGAACTTTTCAGGACACCGCGTGTGTTAGTTTGATTACGGACATCTCGGACACCGAATGTGTTCTTAGAACAGTTTGGACTTGTTTGCAAATATTACTGACAAGCATAATCTTCTTATAATATGTCCATTTTGGTTAATTGTGGATATCCCGGACATCTTGTGTGTTTTTAGAACAGTTTCAACTTGCTAGCAAACAGTACGAACAGGTATAGTGTTCTTAGGACACCTCCATTTTCATTTCTTCACGGACATTCCGGACACCTGCGCTGTCAGCGGACACCTCAACTGCTTTTAAAAAAAAAAAAAAGAAATTAATTAGGACACAATATAATAATTTTACTTTATTATATATGGATGTTAAATTTATGACAGAGAAGGTGAAGCAGAAACTGAGACAAACACAGGAGAATTGGGGGTTTCAAGAGGATTCATATGAGGTGAAGAAGGGATGGAAGTCTCATCAAAATGTTTTTGTTCATGGAGAGGGTTTGGGGATAATTGACAGGGATATGGTGAGGGGGGACAGGTACATGTGGGACAATGGCATCTAGTTTTTTGTTTCAAGTGATCGTCCACAAAGTTTTTTAAATTGTTGAAATTTCCCATGAGTAGGTCAATTTTTTCTTCCATGTGCTGGAGAGTCTTATCCAATATTTCTTTTTGTTTACTATTTTCAATGTTTGTATGGTCTGTACAAAATAAAATGTATATGTTAAATGTATATAAAATAATATTTATGAATTGGTTTATATAGAAAAGTGTCTACCATTAGGTTCACTATCTTCAGACATTTCCTCACGTGGGAAATGCTCTTCTAGCCACTCCAGAGTACTAGACATTTCTGTGAGAAAAAAAATAATAATATTACTTTCTTTGTATCTAATACAGAAATTTTAGAAATATATGAGTACAATGAAGTACACTTACTAGCTTCTGGTAAGGTGTGTTCTTACTGGTCTGTAGATCTGCTTTTGCTCTTAGTTGTGGAGTTTCTGTGAGGTAATCATGTTAGAAGCCTATCTTTCTTCTTTTGGTATATTCCATTTTAGAACATATTGGGCCTCATTCCGAGTATGGCGCTAACCAATGGCGCTATTAACGCCTTGGTTGACGCCGTACCCGGACCGGCAGCGCCTTGGTGGATGGCGGAATTACCGCCCCATTCCAAGGTTGGCGGGGCGGTAATTCCCCAATCCCCATTTACCCTTCCCCATTCCCATTCTTGCCCCATAGGGCATAATGGGAGTGGGGAAGGCGTCAATTACGCCACCGTAAATTACGGTGGCGTAATTAACATCAAGGTCCCTTAGCGCCATGGTTTTTAACACCTGCTAAAAGCAGGTGTTAAAACCACCATGGCGCAAAGGGAACTCGGAGTATGGCGGTAAGGAATTACCGCCACCGCTCTCGTTAGCGGTGGCCGCTATCCCTTACCGCCATACTCGGAATGAGGCCCATTGTATTTAAATGAATGGTTGATGTGTTATATATATGGGTTACACTTCTTATTTATTACTACATATAATGTGTATGTGTGCTGGTTTGTGAATTTGTGCAGAGTTCATATGTTATTATATAACAATTAAAGTACCCCCCAGACTTTTTGGGTAGTGCTGCTGTTGTCCGCACATGTCCGCGGACATTAGAAGAGTTCGCGGACTTCAAATTCAGTACAGATGGTTCAGTATGTTCCAAGTTACATGTACATAAAGTCAGAGATATTATTGTTAAATTGCGCTACTAAAAACCTATGAAATTCAGTAAAAATATTTGTTAAAGGGATGTTATGGTTCAAAGTAAAACCAAAAAAAAACCTGAAATTCGCCAGTTATGGTAAGTTAAACAAACATAACTCGTGCCACCACTGTGCACTGCTAAGACTAACACCCAGGACATCAAAGATGACATCACAAATGTCATTGATGACATCACATGTGCGAATACTTTACATAAAAAGCCTGTGCAATGCATTGTTATTATAATGTTCATAAATATCATGAGCTGCTTAGTGCATTAATCAATACATTGGGGGTCATTATGAGGTGGGCGGTAAGAGATTACCTGCACCGGTAGGGGCACCGGTGCCGGTAATCCCTTACCACCCTACTACGAGTTCCCTTTGCGGGTCCTCCCTTAACGCCTGGTTTTACCAGGCAATAAGGACGGTACCCGCAAAGGGACTTTGGATCTAATAACGGTACCGCAATTTGCGGTACCGTTATTAGCCCCTTCCTCATTCCCATTGAGCACTATGGGGGCTCAAATGGGAATGGGGAAGGTCCCTGGTGAATGGGGAATTACCGCCCCGCCAACCTTGGAATGGGGCGGTAATAGCTCCATTCACCAGGGCGGAGTTGGTAAAGATTTGGAGGCAGCCATGGCGCTAATAGCGCCATGGTTACCTCCAACCTCATAATGTGGCCCAATGATATAAATACATTCTATTATAAATTCTATCAAGTATACTAACCTACTCATGTAGAAACATTCGCAGTGTGTGCAGCATACATGATGGAAGTGTAATATACATCATTTTGCGATATTCAATACTGAAATGATTACTTTCTTATTACAGTTTTGCATACTGTTAAATATGTAATAAGTAGCTAATAAAACATACTTACTACCGACAAAACACAAATAAATAACAACACATACAAATATGAGTATATACATGGAAAGTGAAATAAGCAAAAAAACAATAGCAGTAGCAGAAAGTGTTCATAACCTAACTAATTATCTTTTTGTCGAGAAATTATTATTCTGTTTCAAAGGTGCAATTTACCCTATGTATCACAGAATGTGACTGCACGCTGAAGAAAGTAGTGTGAGTACAATGTATACAAATATGAATATATACAGGGAAAGTATAGTAAAAAAAAAAACTATCAGAAAGTGCTGCTAACCCTACTGATTATCTTCATGCACAGAAACCATTGCTGTCTTTCAAGCCTGTGTCTTCCCTTATATATATGTTTCATATGATATGACTGGACCCTAAGAGAATTACTGTAAGAACATACTTGAGGGATAACTCTATAAATACAGTACTTTTTCAATTGTTATTTCCTGCCTGCTACTGAAGAAAACCATGTGCCCTAGATATGTCAGTAAAGGAATGAAGGGGGAGCCAGACATGTGATGTCATCAGTGATGTCATCAATGACATTTGTGATTTCATCTTTGATGTCCTGGGTGTCAGTCTTAGCAGTGAACAGTGGTGGCGCGAGTTATGGTTGTTTAACTAACCATAACTGGCAAATTTCAGGGAGTTTTCGGTTTTACTTTGAACCATAACGGCTTTTTAACAAAGTGTTTTGCTGAATTTCATAGGTTTTTAGTAGCGCAATTTAACCATACCGTCCCTTTAACAAAGTTTTTTTACTGAATATATATATATTTGTGAAATAGTTGAAGAAAACAGTTCTTTAAATATAAGTATACCTGTACTATGTTGTGTTAGATGCAGATCTTGTTGAATCTGGAAATAGAAATCTTGGACAGTTGCACAGTAATTTTTCATGCAGATGCCTTACATTAACAGGAGATATGTACTCTGAGTGTTCAAGTGTACATCCGAAGTGTTGAAGTGAGATGGCAGAGTTAGGTGTCGAGGTTTTGGATGTGATTGGTGGATGGATGTGTGCCTCTTTGAAAGCAGCCAATGAGGGAGTGTTGAGAACATGAAAGTGGAAAGGGTAGAAAGGCTAACATGGAGATGTCAAAGAAACCCTTTTAGTCCACAAATTGAAGAATCAAGGCAGCTTGTCAATAAAGAAGTATCTGCTTTTGTCTATACTTTAGAAATGTCATCTTTTGATAATGACAATATAAGTTTTATTGTGATGGTATGATTTTCTTTTGTCAAGATGGATTTCACTTTACAGATGCCGGAAATGCAATTTTCCTTTACAATGTTAGTTATGCTTTGGAAAAGTTCCTGTAAGAAAATGCCCCCGGGCTGTGTGAGGGCTTTAAAAATGCAAATAAAATAAATAAATAAAGTTTTAAAGGAAGATGAAGAGCATACAGTACTACTGTTTATAAAAGCAAAACAAGTTTATTTTCAGAGCCACCACTGTAGATGAAGTAACTTAAATTGTGTTTAATTTTCCCACCCACCCCTTTCAGTGGCCGTAACGTCCATGGACACTATGGTATTCCGCAGATGGCATGTACCAAAACTGGTACTTTTAAGAGTGCTTGGCATGGAAAGGGGACTGCGGAGACCGCAGACAGTAGTGGTTGTCTGTAGACATTGGGGGATCAGCCAATCAGGTTTCCTGGGTTTGGTGTATAGGAAGAGAGGATTGCGGGAGTTTTGTTAGTAGGAGTTGTGAGAGGATTGAAAAGGGCCATGGCAATATCTTTCAGCAGCCAGAGCATTTGGATTTTGGGTCACTCTTGGATTCATTTTTTGAAGGTGTATGCTGAGCATTATGGAATAGCCACAAATCGTGGATTCCCTGAATTGAAAGTGTTCTGGTATGAAGTGTAAGGCATGAAGTGGGTTGACTTGCTCCCATTTTGTGCAAATATGGTTGAATTGAAACATTTGGACATTATTATTGCTCATTGTGGAGGGAACAGTTTGGGGAACGTGACTAGAATTTCATTGCATTTTGCAATGAAGGAGACATTTGTAAAGTTGAAGGAAATGTTCCCTAATTAAAAAATAATTTTTTCATGCATTTCCAAGAGACACATGTGGATGCGTATGTGTTTGTTTCGTCTGCAAAAGGGAAAAGTGAGGTGCATCATCAATAAAGCTATGTGTGCTCTTGTTTGAGATGTTGGCATGACATTGTTTCATAATGAGAACATTAAATTTGATAGGGCCAAGATCCATCTAACTGATGTGGGTAATAAAATACATTTAGCAGCTTTTGTGAAAGTGAGAAGAAGTAATTAAATCCAGTGAAATGTTTTCTTAGTTCAGTTTGTAAAACCAAAAATTAAAAAATAAATAAAAGCCAAAAACACAAAAAAGGTTCATTTAAGAAGCATCCTTTATGAACGCAAAATCATTTAAATGATTTCAACTGTCCCGCCCCGCACCTGGAAAGTTTTAGATGTCTGCAGACTATCGCGCTGTGGACTATACAGGCTGCACAGTGGCCTGTGACGTTTTTCTCACTTCTATTTCTTTTCTGTGAAAGGTGGCTCCTAAAGGAACCATTTTAGTGTGTTTCTGATTTTTTTATTTTTGGGCTTTTTTTCAGGGGAGGCAAGGTAGGTGAGGGAAGGGAAGGAAGGGACACCAACCACAGGGATGAAGGAGCATGTCGAGAGAGGAAGATGGTGGGTGGGCCTTAATCAGGTAAGTGACAGTGCTTCTCATGTTCCTTGACCACAGCCTCAAATGCACTCTGACAATACTCCCCCCTACAGATCGGTGCTTCACAGTCCATGCATAGCATTGTGACCCTCGAAAGGAAACATCATTCTGAATGGCCTGTGAAGCCACTGCTGGGATCCTCTGCACCAAAGGAGTATCCTCTGTGATGAGAGGAGCAGATGAAGATGATGGGGGATAGGAAGTCAACCTGCTCTTACCTGAGAACAGTATTGCCTTTCTCAGATCAGTTGTGTGGGTCGATTTGGTGTGGTGCCTCATGGAAGCGGTCCCATAGGAATACAAGCGAGGTTTCTCTCGATTCAGTGCATTGAACATTGCTTGCACGAACCTTTGGGACATTTCCAACATTTATGAAAAATTGCCACACCCTGGACTCACTCCGAGTACTGGTGACAGGGACTTCTTCCACTTCATACTCTTCTTCCTCTTGATTTTCCTCTTCTGTATCACTGCACCTGTTCCCCTCTCTAGGCTCTCCAGATGATGATGGTGGTGGTGGTGGTGGCGGTGGCTGGGAAGAAGCAATAACCATAAGAGATGCCATGGTCTCCAAGAACAACCTCTGCTAAGAAATGTACACAGCTATGAAGCAGATGCTCTCTCCTGGACAGCCAGATTGAGAATGAGTAAAAGTAATGGGTAGGTCCCTTTAGAGGAATCGTCCGCGGACAGTTGTACTGTCTGCCAACTACTGAGTTGAAAATAGCCCTTGAAACATTGTAAAAAGTTGCCAGATCAATGTAGAATGGGTCTGGGAGCTGTGCAAGTGTACACTTTCTGCTTGAAACACCTTAGATTGGCTGGAAAAGTACGTTTAAACTGTTCACAGCCAAAAACATCATTCGTAGACACCGCCATCACGCCAGGTGGGTGCGGTCACTGATGGCCATCCGCAGACACCCTTCGGGTGGGAATCGCAGGGTACATGCGCTGGATGTCCGTAGAACAGGCTCAGTGTCCATTGATACATTTAAAAAATGTGTCATGCAATTATGGACATGTCCGGACATCGTGCCTGTCCGGGGCACCTCCATTTTGAGTGCAGACACCCCAGACAGTTGTAGTGTCCGCGGACTCATAATGGGAGTTTAAAAAAACAGGAAATATCACACAATAAACAAAACATTTATAGTACAAAAAATGTATTCAAGAAAGGGATGGGGCATCGGAATGGGAAACATAAATGGGAGAATTAGGAATTCATGTACAATAATTATGAGGGGAAGAAGTGAGTAAGCATTCATCAAAGCGTCTTTGATTAACCCTTTAAGTGCCAAGGACGAGGTATCTCGTCCTTGGAAGTGCACACGCAGTGCCAAGGACGAGATAGCTTGTCCTTTTCGGCACCTTGTTTTGAGCGATCCCTGCAAAGCAGGGATCGCTCAAAACTGTAATCCAACCCCCGGGCTATGTGAGGGGGAGGTCCCCCCTCACTGCCCGGGGGTTGGATTTCCTTCAGTTTCACGCCGACGTGCGTGACGCACGTCGGCGTGAAACGGAAAGCAATTCCACCGCAGCAGCCATTTTCGGCTGCTGCGTTGGAGAGAGAAGGTGAGTGCCCTTCTTGTTCCGCCTCGATCTCCGGCTGCATTTCAAGCCGGAGATCGAGGCGGGTATCGTTGGAAAGGGGAGATCTTCCCCTTTCCAACGGTACCCATTGTGTGACTTTGCTGCCCGCGGATCGGGCGCAGGGCGCCTCGATCCGCGGGCAGCAACGTCACGGATCAAACGAAGATCCTTTTGTGACGCGTGGGGGAGGGGGGGCTGCTTACTAGGTAAGCGGCCCCCTTCCCCCGTGGCCCCAAAGCATGGGGCCACAGCGCCAGGGACCCCTGGGGGCAGATGATCACTGCCCCCAGGGGTGGGAAAAAAAAAAAAAAAATGTCGAGGGAAGGAGGGTGGTGGGTGGGGGCCACCAGGGATTGACCTAAAAGTGGTGTCCCTGGAAAGGGGACTTTCTCCCCTTTCCAGGGACACCACTCATATGCCGCATTGCTGGTCACGGATCAGCGCAGAGCGCTGATCCGTGACCAGCAACCCACTGAACCACCATGGATCTGTTTGTGAGTTGGGGGGGAGGGGGGCTGCTTCAGGTAAGCAGCCCTCTCCCCCCCCCCGGCCCCCAAAGCATGGGGACACATGAAAATGAACCCTGGGGGCAGATGGCTGACCATCTGCCCCCAGGGAAATATATAAAAGAAAAAAAAATAATAATCCGAGGGATGGGGGGAGGTGGGAGGGGGTTTGGGGTCCTGGGGCCCACTAGGCCACCAGGGATTGAGCAGAAAGTGGTGTCCCTGGAAAGGGGACTTTCTCCCCTTTCCAAGGACACCACATATGAGGCATTGCTGGTCACGGATCGGCGCAGAGCGCTCGATCCGTGACCAGCAACCCACTAGACCACCATGGATCTCTTTGTGAGGTGGGGGGGAGGGGGCTGCTTCAAGTAAGCAGCCCTCTCCCCCCTCCCGACCCCAAAGCATGGGGGCACGTGCATGTGAACCCTGGGGCAGATGGCTGACCATCTGCCCCAAGGGAATGTAAAATAAAAAATAAAAATGAAATGATGGGAAACAGGGTTGGGGGAAGGGGTGGGGGCCACTAGCCACCATGGATTTTTTACTGAATGAAAGGGGGGGGTGTCCCCCCATGGGGGGGGTGCCCCCCCAACCGAAGTAGAAAGGGGGCACCCCTTGTAACCCTCCCTGGGGGCAGATATCTGTTCCTAGGAAGGGGCATCTGACCCCAGGGAGGGATGCATGAGGTGGGCCCCCCCTATCTGCCCCCAGGGAGGGTTGCATGAGGTGGGGCCCTCCATTTGGGGTGGGGGGGGTTGAGGGCCACCCCCCGTTGCGGTACATCATGCGCTGCCAATTTAGGGTGGCCCTCAGCCCCCCTAAAAAGCAGCCTGTGATTTTGTATATTTTTTTTGTTTACCCAACTTGGCTTGGTGCAGATGGGCCCATTAGTGTGGCTATCTGCCCCCAGGGTGCCCAAACCCTACTGCCCCATCTATTGGGGGTCCTGCCCCACCTTTTGGGGTGGCCCTCTCCCCCCTCACCCCAAATGGAGGTGGGGTGTACCTCACGCAGCCGTTTGGAGGAGGCCCAGGGAGGCCTGCATGAGGTGTGTCCCCCAGCCATTGGGGGTGGGGTGGGGGGGCACCCCAAAAGCTGGGGCAGGACCCCCAATAGATGGGGCAGTAAGGTTTGGGCACCCTGGGGGCAGATAGCCACACTAATGGGCCCATCTGCACCAAGCCAAGTTGGGTAAACAAAAAAAAATATACAAAATCACAGGCTGCTTTTTAGGGGGGGCTGAGAGCCACCCTAAATTGGCAGCGCATGATGTACCGCAACGGGGGGTGGCCCTCAACCCCCCACCACCCCAAATGGAGGGCCCCACCTCATGCAACCCTCCCTGGGCGCAGATATCTGCTCCTAGGAAGGGGCATCTGACCCCAGGGAGGGATGCATGAGGTGAGGCCCCCCCTATCTGCGCCCAGGGAGGGTTGCATGAGGTGAGGCCCTCCATTTGCGGTGGTTGGGGTTGAGGGCCACCCCCCGTTGCGGTACATCATGCGCTGCCAATTTAGGGTGGCCCTCAGCCCCCACTAAAAAGCAGCCTGTGATTTTGTATATTTTTTTTTGTTTACCCAACTTTGCTTGGTGCAGATGGCCACATTAGTGTGGCTATCTGCCCCCAGGGCGCCCAAACCCTACTGCCCCATCTATTGGGAGTCCCGCCCCACCTTTTGGGGTGGTCCTCTCCCCCCTCACCCCAAATGGAGGTGGGGTGTACCTAACGCAGCCGTTTGGAGGAGGCCCAGGGAGGGCTGCATGAGGTGTGTCCCCCAGCCATTGGGGGTGGGGTGGGGGGGGGCACCCCAAAAGGTGGGGCAGGACCCCCAATAGACGGGGCAGTAGGGTTTGGGCACCCTGGGGGCAGATAGCCACACTAATGGGCCCATCTGCACCAAGCCAAGTTGGGTAAACAAAAAAAATATACAAAACCACAGGCTGCTTTTTAGGGGGGGCTGAGGGCCACCCTAAATTGGCAGCGCATGATGTACCGCAACGGGGGGTGGCCCTCAACCCCCCCCACCCCAAATGGATGGCCCCACCTCATGCAACCCTCCCTGGGGGCAGATATCTGCTCCTAGGAAGGGGCATCTGACCCCAGGGAGGGATGCATGAGGTGAGGC
Source organism: Ambystoma mexicanum (assembly GCF_040938575.1). Classification (NCBI taxonomy): domain Eukaryota; kingdom Metazoa; phylum Chordata; class Amphibia; order Caudata; family Ambystomatidae; genus Ambystoma; species Ambystoma mexicanum. The sequence goes on along the minus strand of NC_090939.1, from coordinate 713,185,520 downwards.
CCCCCCTATCTGCGCCCAGCGAGGGTTGCATGAGGTGGGGCCCTCCATTTGGGGTGGGGGGGGTTGAGGGCCACCCCCCGTTGCGGTACATCATGCGCTGCCAATTTAGGGTGGCCCTCAGCCCCCCCTAAAAAGCAGCCTGTGATTTTGTATATTTTTTTTTGTTTACCCAACTTTGCTTGGTGCAGATGGCCACATTAGTGTGGCTATCTGCCCCCAGGGTGCCCAAACCCTACTGCCCCATCTATTGGGGGTCCCGCCCCACCTTTTGGGGTGGCCCTCTCCCCCCTCACCCCAAATGGAGGTGGGGTGTACCTAACGCAGCCGTTTGGAGGAGGCCCAGGGAGGGCTGCATGAGGTGTGTCCCCCAGCCATTGGGGGTGGGGTGGAGGGGGGCACCCCAAAAGGTGGGGCAGGACCCCCAATAGACGGGGCAGTAGGGTTTGGGCACCCTGGGGGCAGATAGCCACACTAATGGGCCCATCTGCACCAAGCCAAGTTGGGTAAACAAAAAAAAATATACAAAACCACAGGCTGCTTTTTAGGGGGGGCTGAGGGCCACCCTAAATTGGCAGCGCATGATGTACCACAACGGGGGGTGGCCCTCAACCCCCCCACCCCAAATGGAGGGCCCCACCTCATGCAACCCTCCCTGGGGGCAGATATCTGCTCCTAGGAAGGGGCATCTGACCCCAGGGAGGGATGCATGAGGTGAGGCCCCCCTATCTGCGCCCAGGGAGGGTTGCAGGAGGTGGGGCCCTCCATTTGGGGTATGGGGGGGTTGAGGGCCACCCCCCGTTGCAGTACATCATGCGCTGCCAATTTAGGGTGGCCCTCAGCCCCCCCTAAAAAGCAGCCTGTGGTTTTGTATATTTTTTTTTGTTTACCCAACTTTGCTTGGTGCAGATGGCCACATTAGTGTGGCTATCTGCCCCCAGGGTGCCCAAACACTACTGCCCCATCTATTGGGGGTCCCGCCCCACCTTTTGGGGTGGCCCTCTCCCCCCTCACCCCAAATGGAGGTGGGGTGTACCTCACGCAGCCGTTTGGAGGAGGCCCAGGGAGGCCTGCATGAGGTGTGTCCCCCAGCCATTGGGGTGGGGTGGGGGGGCACCCCAAAAGGTGGGGCAAGACCCCCAATAGATGGGGCAGTAGGGTTTGGGCACCCTGGGGGCAGATAGCCACACTAATGGGCCCATCTGCACCAAGCCAAGTTGGGTAAACAAAAAAAAATATACAAAATCACAGGCTGCTTTTTAGGGGGGCTGAGGGCCGCCCTAAATTGGCAGCGCATGATGTACCGCAACGGGGGGTGGCCCTCAACCCCCCCCACCCCAAATGGAGGACCCCACCTCATGCAACCCTCCCTGGGCGCAGATAGGGGGGGCCTGACCTCATGCATCCCTCCCTGGGGTCAGATGCCCCTTCCTAGGAGCAGATATCTGCCCCCAGGGAGGGTTGCATGAGGTGGGGCCCTCCATTTGGGGTGGAGGGGGGTTGAGGGCCACCCCCCGTTGCGGTACATCATGCGCTGCCAATTTAGGGTGGCCCTCAGCCCCCCCTAAAAAGCAGCCTGTGGTTTTGTATATTTTTTTTTGTTTACCCAACTTTGCTTGGTGCAGATGGCCACATTAGTGTGGCTATCTGCCCCCAGGGTGCCCAAACCCTACTGCCCCATCTATTGGGGGTCCTGCCCCACCTTTTGGGGTGGCCCTCTCCCCCCTCACCCCAAATGGAGGTGGGGTGTTTGGAGGAGCCGTTTGGAGGAGGCCCAGGGAGGCCTGCATGAGGTGTGTCCCCCAGCCATTGGGGGTGGGGTGGGGGGGGCACCCCAAAAGCTGGGGCAGGACACCCAATAGATGGGGCAGTAGGGTTTGGGCACCCTGGGGGCAGATAGCCACACTAATGGGCCCATCTGCACCAAGCCAAGTTGGGTAAACAAAAAATAATATACAAAACCACAGGCTGCTTTTTAGGGGGGGCTGAGGGCCACCCTAAATTGGCAGCGCATGATGTACCGCAATGGGGGGTGGCCCTCAACCCCCCCCACCCCAAATGGAGGGGCCCACCTCATGCAACCCTCCCTGGGGGCAGATATCTGCTTTTAGGAACGGACGCCTGAGCCCAGGGAGGAGTGCAGGACAACCCCCCCCTATCTGCCCCCGGGGAGGGCTACATTTTGCTGGTGTGACCGTAGGTAACACATGTTCTTTGTTTTGTTTACAGCTTTTTCTACCCGAGCAGCTGCAACGTTATGTGAGTACTTTTTTTTATTATTCTATGATTAGGGCCCACTGTCAGTGGGGTGGGTGAGACTGGGGCTGGATTGTTGGAGGTGTGGGTGGGAATGGCCCGTCTGGGCAGATCACCTCCAACTGTCCTGGAGTTGCGGCTGGGCTGCATTACAGCTTTTCCCTTCGGGGAGGTATTGGCACACTGCCGAGACTCCTTGGTGGGGAGAAGCTGTAACGCAGGGCAGCCAGGGCTCCAGCAAAGTCGGCGGTAATATCCCTGGCCTTGGGCACCCTTCTCCCATGTGGGTCTTTGCTGGTGGTTCTGGGTATTACATTCTGGGCCAATTTGCGTAAGTTAGACCTCTGTGGATTCCCACGGGTGTCCTCTTTTGGGAAATGCATGGGGTTCCCTGTTTCCCTTGCTGGCTGCGACACCCTAGGCCCAAATCTGTAGGTTGCCCACATGAACAAAATATCTGCTCCTAGGAAGGGGCATCTGACCCCAGGGAGGGATGCATGAGGTGAGGCCCCCCCTATCTGTGCCCAGGGAGGGTTGCATGAGGTGGGGCCCTCCATTTGGTGTGGGGGGGGGTTGAGGGCCACCCCCCATTGCGGTACATCATGCGCTGCCAATTTAGGGTGGCCCTCAGCCCCCCCTAAAAAGCAGCCTGTGATTTTGTATATTTTCTTTTGTTTACCCAACTTTGCTTGGTGCAGATGGCCACATTAGTGTGGCTATCTGCCCCCAGGGCGCCCAAACCCTACTGCCCCATCTATTGGGGGTCCCGCCCCACCTTTTGGGGTGGCCCTCTCCCCCCTCACCCCAAATGGAGGTGGGGTGTACCTAACGCAGCCGTTTGGAGGAGGCCCAGGGAGGGCTGCATGAGGTGTGTCCCCCAGCCATTGGGGGTGGGGTGGGAGGGGCACCCCAAAAGGTGGGGCAGGACCCCCAATAGACGGGGCAGTATGGTTTGGGCACCCTGGGGGCAGATAGCCACACTAATGGGCCCATCTGCACCAAGCCAAGTTGGGTAAACAAAAAAAAATATACAAAACCACAGGCTGCTTTTTAGGGGGGGCTGAGGGCCACCCTAAATTGGCAGCGCATGATGTACCGCAACGGGGGGTGGCCCTCAACCCCCCCCCACCCCAAATGGAGGGCCCCACCTCATGCAACCCTCCCTGGGGGCAGATATCTGCTCCTAGGAAGGGGCATCTGACCCCAGGGAGGGATGCATGAGGTGAGGCCCCCCCTATCTGCGCCCAGGGAGGGTTGCATGAGGTGGGGCCCTCCATTTGGGGTGGGGGGGGTTGAGGGCCACCCCCCGTTGTGGTACATCATGCGCTGCCAATTTAGGGTGGCCCTCAGCCCCCCCTAAAAAGCAGCCTGTGGTTTTGTATATTTTTTTTTGTTTACCCAATTTTGCTTGGTGCAGATGGCCACATTAGTGTGGCTATCTGCCCCCAGGGTGCCCAAACACTACTGCCCCATCTATTGGGGGTCCCGCCCCACCTTTTGGGGTGGCCCTCTCCCCCCTCACCCCAAATGGAGGTGGGGTGTACCTCACGCAGCCGTTTGGAGGAGGCCCAGGGAGGCCTGCATGAGGTGTGTCCCCCAGCCATTGGGGTGGGGTGGGGGGGCACCCCAAAAGGTGGGGCAGGACCCCCAATAGATGGGTCAGTAGGGTTTGGGCACCCTGGGGGCAGATAGCCACACTAATGGGCCCATCTGCACCAAGCCAAGTTGGGTAAACAAAAAAAAATATACAAAATCACAGGCTGCTTTTTAGGGGGGCTGAGGGCCACCCTAAATTGGCAGCGCATGATGTACCGCAACGGAGGGTGGCCCTCAACCCCCCCACCCCAAATGGAGGGCCCCACCTCATGCAACCCTCCCTGGGCGCAGATAGGGGGGGCCTGACCTCATGCATCCCTCCCTGGGGTCAGATGCCCCTTCCTAGGAGCAGATATCTGCCCCCAGGGAGGGTTGCATGAGGTGGGGCCCTCCATTTGGGGTGGAGGGGGGTTGAGGGCCACCCCCCGTTGCGGTACATCATGCGCTGCCAATTTAGGGTGGCCCTCAGCCCCCCCTAAAAAGCAGCCTGTGGTTTTGTATATTTTTTTTTGTTTACCCAACTTTGCTTGGTGCAGATGGCCACATTAGTGTGGCTATCTGCCCCCAGGGTGCGCAAACCCTACTGCCCCATCTATTGGGGGTCCCGCCCCACCTTTTGGGGTCGCCCTCTCCCCCCTCACCCCAAATGGAGGCTGGGTGTTTGGAGGAGCCATTTGGAGGAGGCCCAGGGAGGCCTGCATGAGGTGTGTCCCCCAGCCATTGGGGGTGGGGTGGGGGGGCACCCCAAAAGCTGGGGCAGGACACCCAATAGATGGGGCAGTAGGGTTTGGGCACCCTGGGGGCAGATAGCCACACTAATGGGCCCATCTGCACCAAGCCAAGTTGGGTAAACAAAAAAAAATATACAAAACCACAGGCTGCTTTTTAGGGGGGGCTGAGGGCCACCCTAAATTGGCAGCGCATGATGTACCGCAACGGGGGGTGGCCCTCAACCCCCCCCACCCCAATTGGAGGGGCCCACCTCATGCAACCCTCCCTGGGGGCAGATATCTGCTTTTAGGAACGGACACCTGAGCCCAGGGAGGAGTGCAGGACAACCCCCCCCCCCTATCTGCCCCCGGGGAGGGCTACATTTTGCTGGTGTGACCGTAGGTAACACATGTTCTTTGTTTTGTTTACAGCTTTTTCTACCCGAGCAGCTGCAACGTTATGTGAGTACTGTTTTTTATTATTCTATGATTAGGGCCCACTGTCAGTGGGGTGGGTGAGACTGGGGCTGGATTGTTGGAGGTGTGGGTGGGAATGGCCCGTCTGGGCAGATCACCTCCAACTGTCCTGGAGTTGCGGCTGGGCTGCATTACAGCTTTTCCCTTCGGGGAGGTATTGGCACACTGCTGAGACTCCTTGGTGGGGAGAAGCTGTAACGCAGGGCAGCCAGGGCTCCAGCAAAGTCGGCGGTAATATCCCTGGCCTTGGGCACCCTTCTCCCATGTGGGTCTTTGCTGGTGGTTCTGGGTATTACATTCTGGGCCAATTTGCGTAAGTCAGACCTCTGTGGATTCCCACGGGTGTCCTCTTTTGGGAAATGCATGGGGTTCCCTGTTTCCCTTGCTGGCTGCGACACCCTAGGCCCAAATCTGTAGGTTGCCCACATGAACAAAATGGGCAGTGGCGAATGGCTTGGGGTTCCCAGTCGGTTACCCTTTTCCTTTTGCGCCCCCGGTAGATGCACCCACACATGTGAGGTACCGTTTTCATCGGGACACGTGTGGGGACACGGGAAGGTAGGCCACGTGTTGTTGGCGGTGTGTTTCGGTGGGTGGCCAGAGCGAAATGTCTGAGAATTGTCTTCATTTCCGGCCAATTTCAGAGACATTTCCCTGTGTCCACTCACCGAAACACGTCGCCAACAGCAGATGTCATACCTTCTTGTGTTCCCACAGGTGTCCCGACGAAAAAGGTACCTCGCATGTGTGGGTGCACCTACCGGGGGCGCAAAAGGAAAAGGGTAACCCGCTGGTAACCCCAAGCCTTTCGCCACAGAACAATTTGTTCATGTGGGCAACCTACAGATTTGGGCCTAGGGTGTCCAAGCCAGCAAGGAAAACGGGGAACCCCATGCATTTCCCAAAAGAGGACACCCGTGGGAAAGCACAGAGGTCTGATTTGCGCGAAGCGGGCCAGAATTTATTACCCAGAACCCCAGACAAAGTGAACATTGTGTTTTTTCCCCACCAAATATCACACTTTGTCGGGGATTGTGGCTAATAAAAACTGGGGCAATTTGCGCAAGGCAGACCTCTGTGGATTCCCACGGGTGTCCTCTTTTGGGAAATGCATGGGGTTCCCTGTTTCCCTTGCTGGCTGCGACACCCTAGGCCCAAATCTGTAGGTTGCCCACATGAACAAAATGGGCAGTGGCGAATGGCTTGGGGTTCCCAGTCGGTTACCCTTTTCCTTTTGCGCCCCCGGTAGGTGCACCCACACATGTGAGGTACCGTTTTCATCGGGACACGTGTGGGGACACAGGAAGGTAGGCCACGTGTTGTTGGCGGTGTGTTTCGGTGGGTGGCCAGAGCGAAATGTCTGAGAATTGTCTTCATTTCCAGCCAATTTCAGAGACATTTCCCTGTGTCCACTCACCGAAACACGTCGCCAACAGCAGATGTCATACCTTCTTGTGTTCCCACAGGTGTCCTGACGAAAAAGGTACCTCGCATGTGTGGGTGCACCTACCGGGGGCGCAAAAGGAAAAGGGTAACCCGCTGGTAACCCCAAGCCTTTCGCCACAGCACAATTTGTTCATGTGGGCAACCTACAGATTTGGGCCTAGGGTGTCCAAGCCAGCAAGGAAAACGGGGAACCCCATGCATTTCCCAAAAGAGGACACCCGTGGGAAAGCACAGAGGTCTGATTTGCGCGAAGCGGGCCAGAATTTATTACCCAGAACCCCAGACAAAGTGAACATTGTGTTTTTTCCCCACCAAATATCACACTTTGTCGGGGATTGTGGCTAATAAAAACTGGGGCAATTTGCGCAAGGCAGACCTCTGTGGATTCCCACGGGTGTCCTCTTTTGGGAAATGCATGGGGTTCCCCGTTTCCCTTGCTGGCTGCGACACCCTAGGCCCAAAACTGTAGGTTGCCCACATGAACAAAATGGGCAGTGGCGAATGGCTTGGGGTTCCCAGTCGGTTACCGTTTTCCTTTTGCGCCCCCGGTAGGTGCACCCACACATGTGAGGTACCGTTTTCATCGGGACACGTGTGGGGACACGGGAAGGTAGGCCACGTGTTGTTGGCGGTGTGTTTCGGTGGGTGGCCAGAGCGAAATGTCTGAGCATTGTCTTCATTTCCGGCCAATTTCAGAGACATTTCCCTGTGTCCACTCACCGAAACACGTCGCCAACAGCAGATGTCATACCTTCTTGTGTTCCCACAGGTGTCCCGACGAAAAAGGTACCTCGCATGTGTGGGTGCACCTACCGGGGGCGCAAGAGGAAAAGGGTAACCCGCTGGTAACCCCAAGCCTTTCGCCACAGCACAATTTGTTCATGTGGGCAACCTACAGATTTGGGCCTAGGGTGTCCAAGCCAGCAAGGAAAACAGGGAACCCCATGCATTTCCCAAAAGAGGACACCAGTGGGAAAGCACAGAGGTCTGATTTGCGCGAAGCGGGCCAGAATTTATTACCCAGAACCCTAGACAAAGTGAACATTGTGTTTTTTCCCCACCAAATATCACACTTTGTCGGGGATTGTGGCTAATAAAAACTGGGGCAATTTGCGCAAGGCAGACCTCTGTGGATTCCCACGGGTGTCCTCTTTTGGGAAATGCATGGGGTTCCCTGTTTCCCTTGCTGGCTGTGACACCCTAGTCCCAAATCTGTAGGTTGCCCACATGAACAAAATGGGCGGTGGCGAATGGCTTGGGGTTCCCAGTGGGTTACACTTTTCCTTTTGTGCCCCCGGTAGGTGCACCCACACATGTGAGGTACCGTTTTCATCGGGACACGTGTGGGGACACGGGAAGGTAGGCCACGTGTTGTTGGCGGTGTGTTTCGGTGGGTGGCCAGAGCGAAATGTCTGAGAATTGTCTTCATTTCCGGCCAATTTCAGAGACATTTCCCTGTGTCCACTCACCGAAACACGTCGCCAACAGCAGATGTCATACCTTCTTGTGTTCCCACAGGTGTCCCGACGAAAAAGGTACCTCGCATGTGTGGGTGCACCTACCGGGGGTGCAAAAGGAAAAGGGTAACCCGCTGGTAACCCCAAGCCTTTCGCCACAGCACAATTTGTTCATGTGGGCAACCTACAGATTTGGGCCTAGGGTGTCCAAGCCAGCAAGGAAAACGGGGAACCCCATGCATTTCCCAAAAGAGGACACCCGTGGGAAAGCACAGAGGTCTGATTTGCGCGAAGCGGGCCAGAATTTATTACCCAGAACCCCAGACACAGTGAACATTGTGTTTTTTCCCCACCAAATATCACACTTTGTCGGGGATTGTGGCTAATAAAAACTGGGGCAATTTGCGCAAGGCAGACCTCTGTGGATTCCCACGGGTGTCCTCTTTTGGGAAATGCATGGGGTTCCCTGTTTCCCTTGCTGGCTGCGACACCCTAGGCCCAAATCTGTAGGTTGCCCACATGAACAAAATGGGCAGTGGCGAATGGCTTGGGGTTCCCAGTCGGTTACCTTTTCCCTTTTGCGCCCCCGGTAGGTGCACCCACACATGTGAGGTACCGTTTTCATCGGGACACGTGTGGGGACACGGGAAGGTAGGCCATGTGTTGTTGGGGGCGTGTTTCGATGGGTGCGTCGAGCGAAATGTGCGGAAAAAGTGTTTTTTCCCCCACATTTCGGACTTTGCAGGGGTGTCTGGGTAAAAAAACCTGGGGCGATGTGCGCAAATCACACCTCTGCAGATTCCCACGGGTGTCCTCTTTTCGGAAATGCATGGGGCTCCCTGTTTTCCTCGGTGGCTTGGACACCCGAGGCCCATATCTGTATGTTGTGCCGGTCGGCAGAATGGCTGAGATTCCCCTCGGCAAACAGACTGGGGGTTGCTTGTGTTTTCGGCTTGCCCCTTGCCGGCCAGGTAGGTGCACCCACGCATGTGAGGTACCGTTTTCATCGGGACACCTGTGGGAACGGGGGACGGTAGGCCATGTGTTGTTGGGGGCGTGTTTCGATGGGTGCGTCGAGCGAAATGTGCGGAAAAAGCGTTTTTTCCCCCACATTTCGGACTTTGCAGGGGTGTCTGGGTAAAAAAACCTGCGGCGATGTGCGCAAATCACACCTCTGCAGATTCCCACGGGTGTCCTCTTTTCGGAAATGCATGGGGCTCCCTGTTTTCCTCGGTGGCTTGGACACCCGAGGCCCATATCTGTATGTTGTGCCGGTCGGCAGAATGGCTGAGATTCCCCTCTGCAAACAGACTGGGGGTTGCTTGCGTTTTCGGCTTGCCCCTTGCTGGCCAGGAAGGTGCACCCACGCATGTGAGGTACCGTTTTCATCGGGACACCTGTGGGAACGCGGGACGGTAGGCCATGTGTTGTTGGGTGCGTGTTTCGATGGGTGCGTCGAGCGAAATGTGCGGAAAAAGCGTTTTTTCCCCCACATTTCGGACTTTGCAGGGGTGTCTGGGTAAAAAAACCTGGGGCGATGTGCGCAAATCACACCTCTGCGGATTCCCACGGGTGTCCTCTTTTCGGAAATGCATGGGGCTCCCTGTTTTCCTCGGTGGCTTGGACACCCGAGGCCCATATCTGTATGTTGTGCCGGTCGGCAGAATGGCTGAGATTCCCCTCTGCAAACAGACTGGGGGTTGCTTGCGTTTTCGGCTTGCCCCTTGCCGGCCAGGTAGGTGCACCCACGCATGTGAGGTACCGTTTTCATCGGGACACCTGTGGGAACGCGGGACGGTAGGCCATGTGTTGTTGGGGGCGTGTTTCGATGGGTGCGTCGAGCGAAATGTGCGGAAAAGGCGTTTTTTACCCCACATTTCGGACTTTGCAGGAGTGTCTGGGTAAAAAAACCTGGGGCGATGTGCGCAAATCACACCTCTGTGGATTCCCACGGGTGTCCTCTTTTCGGAAATGCATGGGGCTCCCTGTTTTCCTTGGTGGCTTGGACACCCAAGGCCCATATCTGTATGTTGTGCCGGTCGGCAGAATGGCTGAGATTCCCCTCTGCAAACAGACTGGGGGTTGCTTGCGTTTTCGGCTTGCCCCTTGCCAGCCAGGTAGGTGCATCCACGCATGTGAGGTACCGTTTTCATCGGGACACCTGTGGGAACGCGGGACGGTAGGCCATGTGTTGTTGGGGGCGTGTTTCGATGGGTGCGTCGAGCGAAATGTGCGGAAAAAGCGTTTTTTCCCCCACATTTCGGACTTTGCAGGGGTGTCTGGGTAAAAAAACCTGGGGCGATGTGCGCAAATCACACCTCTGCGGATTCCCACGGGTGTCCTCTTTTCGGAAATGCATGGGGCTCCCTGTTTTCCTCGGTGGCTTGGACACCCGAGGCCCATATCTGTATGTTGTGCCGGTCGGCAGAATGGCTGAGATTCCCCTCTGCAAACAGACTGGGGGTTGCTTGCGTTTTCGGCTTGCCCCTTGCCGGCCAGGTAGGTGCACCCACGCATGTGAGGTACCGTTTTCATCGGGACACCTGTGGGAGCGCGGGACGGTAGGCCATGTGTTGTTGGGGGCGTGTTTCGATGGGTGCGTCGAGCGAAATGTGCGGAAAAAGCGTTTTTTCCCCCACATTTCGGACTTTGCAGGGGTGTCTGGGTAAAAAAACCTGGGGCGATGTGCGCAAATCACACCTCTGCGGATTCCCACGGGTGTCCTCTTTTCGGAAATTTATGGGGCTCCCTGTTTTCCTCGGTGGCTTGGACACCCGAGGCCCATATCTATATGTTGTGCCGGTCGGCAGAATGGCTGAGATTCCCCTCTGCAAACAGACTGGGGGTTGCTTGCGTTTTCGGCTTGCCCCTTGCCGGCCAGGTAGGTGCACCCACGCATGTGAGGTACCGTTTTCATCGGGACACCTGTGGGAACGCGGGACGGTATGCCATGTGTTGTTGTGGGCGTGTTTCGATGGGTGCGTCGAGCGAAATGTGCGGAAAAAGTGTTTTTTCCCCCACATTTCGGACTTTGCAGGGGTGTCTGGGTAAAAAAACCTGGGGCGATGTGCGCAAATCACACCTCTGCGGACTCCCACGGGTGTCCTCTTTTCGGAAATGCATGGGGCTCCCTGTTTTCCTCGGTGGCTTGGACACCCGAGGCCCATATCTGTATGTTGTGCCGGTCGGCAGAATGGCTGAGATTCCCCTCTGCAAACAGACTGGGGGTTGCTTGCGTTTTCGGCTTGCCCCTTGCCGGCCAGGTAGGTGCACCCACGCATGTGAGGTACCGTTTTCATCGGGACACCTGTGGGAGCGCGGGACGGTAGGCCATGTGTTGTTGGGGGCGTGTTTCGATGGGTGCGTCGAGCGAAATGTGCGGAAAAAGCGTTTTTTCCCCCACATTTCGGACTTTGCAGGGGTGTCTGGGTAAAAAAACCTGGGGCGATGTGCGCAAATCACACCTCTGCGGATTCCCACGGGTGTCCTCTTTTCGGAAATGCATGGGGCTCCCTGTTTTCCTCGGTGGCTTGGACACCCGAGGCCCATATCTATATGTTGTGCCGGTCGGCAGAATGGCTGAGATTCCCCTCTGCAAACAGACTGGGGGTTGCTTGCGTTTTAGGCTTGCCCCTTGCCGGCCAGGTAGGTGCACCCACGCATGTGAGGTACCGTTTTCATCGGGACACCTGTGGGAACGCGGGACGGTAGGCCATGTGTTGTTGTGGGCGTGTTTCGATGGGTGCGTCGAGCGAAATGTGCGGAAAAAGTGTTTTTTCCCCAACATTTCGGACTTTGCAGGGGTGTCTGGGTAAAAAAACCCTGGGCGATGTGCGCAAATCACACCTCTGCGGATTCCCACGGGTGTCCTCTTTTCGGAAATGCATGGGGCTCCCTGTTTTCCTCGGTGGCTTGGACACCCGAGGCCCATATCTGTATGTTGTGCCGGTCGGCAGAATGGCTGAGATTCCCCTCTGCAAACAGACTGGGGGTTGCTTGCGTTTTCGGCTTGCCCCTTGCTGGCCAGGTAGGTGCACCCACGCATGTGAGGTACCGTTTTCATCGGGACACCTGTGGGAACGCGGGACGGTAGGCCATGTGTTGTTGGGGGCGTGTTTCGATGGGTGCGTCGAGCGAAATGTGTGGAAAAAGCGTTTTTTCCCCCACATTTCGGACTTTGCAGGGGTGTCTGGGTAAAAAAACCTGGGGCGATGTGCGCAAATCACACCTCTGCGGATTCCCACGGGTGTCCTCTTTTTGGAAATGCATGGGGCTCCCTGTTTTCCTCAGTGGCTTGGACACCCGAGGCCCATATCTGTATGTTGTGCCGGTCGGCAGAATGGCTGAGATTCCCCTCTGCAAACAGACTGGGGGTTGCTTGCGTTTTCGGCTTACCCCTTGCCGGCCAGGTAGGTGCACCCACGCATGTGAGGTACCGTTTTCATCGGGACACCTGTGGGAACGCGGGACGGTAGGCCATGTGTTGTTGGGGGCGTGTTTCGATGGGTGCGTCGAGCGAAATGTGCGGAAAAAGCATTTTTCCCCCCACATTTCGGACTTTGCAGGGGTGTCTGGGTAAAAAAACCTGGGGCGATGTGCGCAAATCACACCTCTGCGGATTCCCACGGGTGTCCTCTTTTCGGAAATGCATGGGGCTCCCTGTTTTCCTCGGTGGCTTGGACACCCGAGGCCCATATCTGTATGTTGTGCCGGTCGGCAGAATGGCTGAGATTCCCCTCTGCAAACAGACTGGGGGTTGCTTGCGTTTTCGGCTTGCCCCTTGCCGGCCAGGTAGGTGCACCCACGCATGTGAGGTACCGTTTTCATCGGGACACCTGTGGGAGCGCGGGACGGTAGGCCATGTGTTGTTGGGGGCGTGTTTCGATGGGTGCGTCGAGCGAAATGTGCGGAAAAAGCGTTTTTTCCCCCACATTTCGGACTTTGCAGGGGTGTCTGGGTAAAAAAACCTGGGGCGATGTGCGCAAATCACACCTCTGCGGATTCCCACGGGTGTCCTCTTTTCGGAAATGCATGGGGCTCCCTGTTTTCCTCTTGGACACCCGAGGCCCATATCTATATGTTGTGCCGGTCGGCAGAATGGCTGAGATTCCCCTCTGCAAACAGACTGGGGGTTGCTTGCGTTTTCGGCTTGCCCCTTGCCGGCCAGGTAGGTGCACCCACGCATGTGAGGTACCGTTTTCATCGGGACACCTGTGGGAACGCGGGACGGTAGGCCATGTGTTGTTGTGGGCGTGTTTCGAAGGGTGCGTCGAGCGAAATGTGCGGAAAAAGCGTTTTTTCCCCCACATTTCGGACTTTGCAGGGGTGTCTGGGTAAAAAAACCTGGGGCGATATGCGCAAATCACACCTCTGCGGATTCCCACGGGTGTCCTCTTTTCGGAAATGCATGGGGCTCCCTGTTTTCCTCGGTGGCTTGGACACCCGAGGCCCATATCTGTATGTTGTGCCGGTCGGCAGAATGGCTGAGATTCCCCTCTACAAACAGACTAGGGGTTGCTTGCGTTTTCGGCTTGCCCCTTGCCGGCCAGGTAGGTGCACCCACGCATGTGAGGTACCGTTTTCATCGGGACACCTGTGGGAACGCGGGACGGTAGGCCATGTGTTGTTGGGGGCGTGTTTCGATGGGTGCGTCGAGCGAAATGTGCGGAAAAAGTGTTTTTTCCCCCACATTTCGGACTTTGCAGGGGTGTCTGGGTAAAAAAACCTGGGGCGATGTGCGCAAATCACACCTCTGCGGATTCCCACGGGTGTCCTCTTTTCGGAAATGCATGGGGCTCCCTGTTTTCCTCGGTGGCTTGGACACCCGAGGCCCATATCTGTATGTTGTGCCGGTCGGCAGAATGGCTGAGATTCCCCTCTGCAAACAGACTGGGGGTTGCTTACGTTTTCGGCTTGCCCCTTGCCGGCCAGGTAGGTGCACCCACGCATGTGAGGTACCGTTTTCATCGGGACACCTGTGGGAACGCGGGACGGTAGGCCATGTGTTGTTGTGGGCGTGTTTCGATGGGTGCGTCGAGCGAAATGTGCGGAAAAAGCGTTTTTTCCCCCACATTTCGGACTTTGCAGGGGTGTCTGGGTAAAAAAACCTGGGGCGATGTGCGCAAATCACACCTCTGCGGATTCCCACGGGTGTCCTCTTTTCGGAAATGCATGGGGCTCCCTGTTTTCCTCGGTGGCTTGGACACCCGAGGCCCATATCTGTATGTTGTGCCGGTCGGCAGAATGGCTGAGATTCCCCTCTACAAACAGACTAGGGGTTGCTTGCGTTTTCGGCTTGCCCCTTGCCGGCCAGGTAGGTGCACCCACGCATGTGAGGTACCGTTTTCATCGGGACACCTGTGGGAACGCGGGACGGTAGGCCATCGTGTTTCGATGGGTGCGTCGAGCGAAATGTGCGGAAAAAGTGTTTTTTCCCCCACATTTCGGACTTTGCAGGGGTGTCTGGGTAAAAAAACCTGGGGCGATGTGCGCAAATCACACCTCTGCGGATTCCCACGGGTGTCCTCTTTTCGGAAATGCATGGGGCTCCCTGTTTTCCTCGGTGGCTTGGACACCCGAGGCCCATATCTGTATGTTGTGCCGGTCGGCAGAATGGCTGAGATTCCCCTCTGCAAACAGACTGGGGGTTGCTTGCGTTTTCGGCTTGCCCCTTGCCGGCCAGGTAGGTGCACCCACGCATGTGAGGTACCGTTTTCATCGGGACACCTGTGGGAACACGGGACGGTAGGCCATGTGTTGTTGGGGGCGTGTTTCGATGGGTGCGTTGAGCGAAATGTGCGGAAAAAGCGTTTTTTCCCCCACATTTCGGACTTTGCAGGGGTGTCTGGGTAAAAAAACCTGGGGCGATGTGCGCAAATCACACCTCTGCGGATTCCCACGGGTGTCCTCTTTTCGGAAATGCATGGGGCTCCCTGTTTTCCTCGGTGGCTTGGACACCCGAGGCCCATATCTGTATGTTGTGCCGGTCGGCAGAATGGCTGAGATTCCCCTCTGCAAACAGACTGGGGGATGCTTGCGTTTTCGGCTTGCCCCTTGCCGGCCAGGTAGGTGCACCCACGCATGTGAGGTACCGTTTTCATCGGGACACCTGTGGGAACGCGGGACGGTAGGCCATGTGTTGTTGGGGGCGTGTTTCGATGGGTGCGTCGAGCTAAATGTGCGGAAAAAGCGTTTTTTCCCCCACATTTCGGACTTTGCAGGGGTGTCTGGGTAAAAAAACCTGGGGCGATGTGCGCAAATCACACCTCTGCGGATTCCCACGGGTGTCCTCTTTTCGGAAATGCATGGGGCTCCCTGTTTTCCTCGGTGGCTTGGACACCCGAGGCCCATATCTGTATGTTGTGCCGGTCGGCAGAATGGCTGAGATTCCCCTCTGCAAACAGACTGGGGGTTGCTTGCGTTTTCGGCTTGCCCCTTGCTGGCCAGGTAGGTGCACCCACGCATGTGAGGTACCGTTTTCATCGGGACACCTGTGGGAACGCGGGACGGTAGGCCATGTGTTGTTGGGGGCGTGTTTCGATGGGTGCGTCGAGCGAAATGTGTGGAAAAAGCGTTTTTTCCCCCACATTTCGGACTTTGCAGGGGTGTCTGGGTAAAAAAACCTAGGGCGATGTGCGCAAATCACACCTCTGCGGATTCCCACGGGTGTCCTCTTTTTGGAAATGCATGGGGCTCCCTGTTTTCCTCGGTGGCTTGGACACCCGAGGCCCATATCTGTATGGTGTGCCGGTCGGCAGAATGGCTGAGATTCCCCTCTGCAAACAGACTGGGGGTTGCTTGCGTTTTCGGCTTACCCCTTGCCGGCCAGGTAGGTGCACCCACGCATGTGAGGTACCGTTTTCATCGGGACACCTGTGGGAACGCGGGACGGTAGGCCATCGTGTTTCGATGGGTGCGTCGAGCGAAATGTGCGGAAAAAGTGTTTTTTCCCCCACATTTCGGACTTTGCAGGGGTGTCTGGGTAAAAAAACCTGGGGCGATGTGCGCAAATCACACCTCTGCGGATTCCCACGGGTGTCCTCTTTTCGGAAATGCATGGGGCTCCCTGTTTTCCTCGGTGGCTTGGACACCCGAGGCCCATATCTGTATGTTGTGCCGGTCGGCAGAATGGCTGAGATTCCCCTCTGCAAACAGACTGGGGGTTGCTTGCGTTTTCGGCTTGCCCCTTGCCGGCCAGGTAGGTGCACCCACGCATGTGAGGTACCGTTTTCATCGGGACACCTGTGGGAACACGGGACGGTAGGCCATGTGTTGTTGGGGGCGTGTTTCGATGGGTGCGTTGAGCGAAATGTGCGGAAAAAGCGTTTTTTCCCCCACATTTCGGACTTTGCAGGGGTGTCTGGGTAAAAAAACCTGGGGCGATGTGCGCAAATCACACCTCTGCGGATTCCCACGGGTGTCCTCTTTTCGGAAATGCATGGGGCTCCCTGTTTTCCTCGGTGGCTTGGACACCCGAGGCCCATATCTGTATGTTGTGCCGGTCGGCAGAATGGCTGAGATTCCCCTCTGCAAACAGACTGGGGGATGCTTGCGTTTTCGGCTTGCCCCTTGCCGGCCAGGTAGGTGCACCCACGCATGTGAGGTACCGTTTTCATCGGGACACCTGTGGGAACGCGGGACGGTAGGCCATGTGTTGTTGGGGGCGTGTTTCGATGGGTGCGTCGAGCTAAATGTGCGGAAAAAGCGTTTTTTCCCCCACATTTCGGACTTTGCAGGGGTGTCTGGGTAAAAAAACCTGGGGCGATGTGCGCAAATCACACCTCTGCGGATTCCCACGGGTGTCCTCTTTTCGGAAATGCATGGGGCTCCCTGTTTTCCTCGGTGGCTTGGACACCCGAGGCCCATATCTGTATGTTGTGCCGGTCGGCAGAATGGCTGAGATTCCCCTCTGCAAACAGACTGGGGGTTGCTTGCGTTTTCGGCTTGCCCCTTGCTGGCCAGGTAGGTGCACCCACGCATGTGAGGTACCGTTTTCATCGGGACACCTGTGGGAACGCGGGACGGTAGGCCATGTGTTGTTGGGGGCGTGTTTCGATGGGTGCGTCGAGCGAAATGTGTGGAAAAAGCGTTTTTTCCCCCACATTTCGGACTTTGCAGGGGTGTCTGGGTAAAAAAACCTAGGGCGATGTGCGCAAATCACACCTCTGCGGATTCCCACGGGTGTCCTCTTTTTGGAAATGCATGGGGCTCCCTGTTTTCCTCGGTGGCTTGGACACCCGAGGCCCATATCTGTATGGTGTGCCGGTCGGCAGAATGGCTGAGATTCCCCTCTGCAAACAGACTGGGGGTTGCTTGCGTTTTCGGCTTACCCCTTGCCGGCCAGGTAGGTGCACCCACGCATGTGAGGTACCGTTTTCATCGGGACACCTGTGGGAACGCGGGACGGTAGGCCATGTGTTGTTGGGGGCGTGTTTCGATGGGTGCGTCGAGCGAAATGTGCGGAAAAAGCATTTTTCCCCCCACATTTCGGACTTTGCAGGGGTGTCTGGGTAAAAAAACCTGGGGCGATGTGCGCAAATCACACCTCTGCGGATTCCCACGGGTGTCCTCTTTTCGGAAATGCATGGGGCTCCCTGTTTTCCTCGGTGGCTTGGACACCCGAGGCCCATATCTGTATGTTGTGCCGGTCGGCAGAATGGCTGAGATTCCCCTCTGCAAACAGACTGGGGGTTGCTTGCGTTTTCGGCTTACCCCTTGCCGGCCAGGTAGGTGCACCCACGCATGTGAGGTACCGTTTTCATCGGGACACCTGTGGGAACGCGGGACGGTAGGCCATGTGTTGTTGGGGGCGTGTTTCGATGGGTGCGTCGAGCGAAATGTGCGGAAAAAGCGTTTTTTCCCCCACATTTCGGACTTTGCAGGGATGTCTGGGTAAAAAAACCTGGGGCGATGTGCGCAAATCACACCTCTGCGGATTCCCACGGGTGTCCTCTTTTCGGAAATGCATGGGGCTCCCTGTTTTCCTCGGTGGCTTGGACACCCGAGGCCCATATCTGTATGTTGTGCCGGTCGGCAGAATGGCTGAGATTCCCCTCTGCAAACAGACTGGGGGTTGCTTGCGTTTTCGGCTTGCCCCTTGCCGGCCAGGTAGGTGCACCCACGCATGTGAGGTACCGTTTTCATCGGGACACCTGTGGGAACGCGGGACGGTAGGCCATGTGTTGTTGGGGGTGTGTTTCGATGGGTGCGTCGAGCGAAATGTGCGGAAAAAGCGTTTTTTCCCTCACATTTCGGACTTTGCAGGGGTGTCTGGGTAAAAAAACCTGGGGCGATGTGCGCAAATCACACCTCTGCGGATTCCCACGGGTGTCCTCTTTTCGGAAATGCATGGGGCTCCCTGTTTTCCTCGGTGGCTTGGACACCCGAGGCCCATATCTGTATGTTGTGCCGGTCGGCAGAATGGCTGAGATTCCCCTCTGCAAACAGACTGGGGGTTGCTTGCGTTTTCGGCTTGCCCCTTGCCGGCCAGGTAGGTGCACCCACGCATGTGAGGTACCGTTTTCATCGGGACACCTGTGGGAACGCGGGACGGTAGGCCATGTGTTGTTGGGGGCGTGTTTCGATGGGTGCGTCGAGCGAAATGTGCGGAAAAAGCGTTTTTTCCCCCACATTTCGGACTTTGCAGGGGTGTCTGGGTAAAAAAACCTAGGGCGATGTGCGCAAATAACACCTCTGCGGATTCCCACGGGTGTCCTCTTTTCGGAAATGCATGGGGCTCCCTGTTTTCCTCGGTGGCTTGGACACCCGAGGCCCATATCTGTATGTTGTGCCGGTCGGCAGAATGGCTGAGATTCCCCTCTGCAAACAGACTGGGGGTTGCTTGCGTTTTCGGCTTGCCCCTTGCCGGCCAGGTAGGCGCACCCACGCATGTGAGGTACCGTTTTCATCGGGACACCTGTGGGAACGCGGGACGGTAGGCCATGTGTTGTTGGGGGCGTGTTTCGATGGGTGCGTCGAGCGAAATGTGCGGAAAAAGCATTTTTTCCCCCACATTTCGGACTTTGCAGGGGTGTCTGGGTAAAAAAACCTGGGGCGATGTGCGCAAATCACACCTCTGCGGATTCCCACGGGTGTCCTCTTTTCGGAAATGCATGGGGCTCCCTGTTTTCCTCGGTGGCTTGGACACCCGAGGCCCATATCTGTATGTTGTGCCGGTCGGCAGAATGGCTGAGATTCCCATCTGCAAACAGACTGGGGGTTGCTTGCGTTTTCGGCTTGCCCCTTGCCGGACAGGTAGGTGCACCCACGCATGTGAGGTACCGTTTTCATCGGGACACCTGTGGGAACGCGGGACGGTAGGCCATGTGTTGTTGGGGGCGTGTTTCGATGGGTGCGTCGAGCGAAATGTGCGGAAAAAGCGTTTTTTCCCCCACATTTCGGACTTTGCAGGGGTGTCTGGGTAAAAAAACCTGGGGCGATGTGCGCAAATCACACCTCTGCGGATTCCCACGGGTGTCCTCTTTTCGGAAATGCATGGGGCTCCCTGTTTTCCTCGGTGGCTTGGACACCCGAGGCCCATATCTGTATGTTGTGCCGGTCGGCAGAATGGCTGAGATTCCCCTCTGCAAACAGACTGGGGGTTGCTTGCGTTTTCGGCTTGCCCCTTGCCGGCCAGGTAGGTGCACCCACGCATGTGAGGTACTGTTTTTATCGGGACACCTGTGGGAACGCGGGACGGTAGGCCATGTGTTGTTGGGGGCGTGTTTCGATGGGTGCGTCGAGCAAAATGTGCGGAAAAAGCGTTTTTTCCCCCACATTTCGGACTTTGCAGGGGTGTCTGGGTAAAAAAACCTGGGGCGATGTGCGCAAATCACACCTCTGCGGATTCCCACGGGTGTCCTCTTTTCGGAAATGCATGGGGCTCCCTGTTTTCCTCGGTGGCTTGGACACCCGAGGCCCATATCTGTATGTTGTGCCGGTCGGCAGAATGGCTGAGATTCCCCTCTGCAAACAGACTGGGGGTTGCTTGCGTTTTCGGCTTGCCCCTTGCCGGCCAGGTAGGTGCACCCACGCATGTGAGGTACCGTTTTCATCGGGACACCTGTGGGAACGCGGGAAGGTAGGCCATGTGTTGTTGGGGGCGTGTTTCGATGGGTGCGTCGAGCGAAATGTGCGGAAAAAGCGTTTTTTCCCCCACATTTAGGACTTTGCAGGGGTGTCTGGGTAAAAAAACCTGGGGCGATGTGCGCAAATCACACCTCTGCGGATTCCCACGGGTGTCCTCTTTTCGGAAATGCATGGGGCTCCCTGTTTTCCTCGGTGGCTTGGACACCCGAGGCCCATATCTGTATGTTGTGCCGGTCGGCAGAATGGCTGAGATTCCCCTCTGCAAACAGACTGGGGGTTGCTTGCGTTTTCGGCTTGCCCCTTGCCGGCCAGGTAGGTGCACCCACGCATGTGAGGTACCGTTTTCATCGGGACACCTGTGGGAACGCGGGATGGTAGGCCATGTGTTGTTGGGGGCGTGTTTCGATGAATGCGTCGAGCGAAATGTGCGGAAAAAGCGTTTTTTCCCCCACATTTCGGACTTTGCAGGGGTGTCTGGGTAAAAAAACCTGGGGCGATGTGCGCAAATCACACCTCTGCGGATTCCCACGGGTGTCCTCTTTTCGGAAATGCATGGGGCTCCCTGTTTTCCTCGGTGGCTTGGACACCCGAGGCCCATATCTGTATGTTGTGCCGGTCGGCAGAATGGCTGAGATTCCCCTCTGCAAACAGACTGGGGGTTGCTTGCATTTTCGGCTTGCCCCTTGCCGGCCAGGTAGGTGCACCCACGCATGTGAGGTACCGTTTTCATCGGGACACCTGTGGGAACGCGGGACGGTAGGCCATGTGTTGTTGGGGGCGTGTTTCGATGGGTGCGTCGAGCGAAATGTGCGGAAAAAGCGTTTTTTCCCCCACATTTCGGACTTTGCAGGGGTGTCTGGGTAAAAAAACCTGGGGCGATGTGCGCAAATCACACCTCTGCGGATTCCCACGGGTGTCCTCTTTTCGGAAATGCATGGGGCTCCCTGTTTTCCTCGGTGGCTTGGACACCCGAGGCCCATATCTGTATGTTGTGCCGGACGGCAGAATGGCTGAGATTCCCCTCTGCAAACCGACTGGGGGATGCTTGCGTTTTCGGCTTGCCCCTTGCCGGCCAGGTAGGTGCACCCACGCATGTGAGGTACCGTTTTCATCGGCACACCTGTGGGAACGCGGGACGGTAGGCCATGTGTTGTTGGGGGCGTGTTTCGATGGGTGCGTCAAGCGAAATGTGCGGAAAAAGCATTTTTTCCCCCACATTTCGGACTTTGCAGGGGTGTCTGGGTAAAAAAACCTGGGGCGATGTGCGCAAATCACACCTCTGCGGATTCCCACGGGTGTCCTCTTTTCGGAAATGCATGGGGCTCCCTGTTTTCCTCGGTGGCTTGGACACCCGAGGCCCATATCTGTATGTTGTGCCGGTCGGCAGAATGGCTGAGATTCCCCTCTGCAAACAGACTGGGGGTTGCTTGCGTTTTCGGCTTGCCCCTTGCCGGCCAGGTAGGTGCACCCACGCATGTGAGGTACCGTTTTCATCGGGACACCTGTGGGAACGCGGGACGGTAGGCCATGTGTTGTTGGGGGCGTGTTTCGATGGGTGCGTCGAGCGAAATGTGCGGAAAAAGCGTTTTTTCCCCCACATTTCGGACTTTGCAGGGGTGTCTGGGTAAAAAAACCTAGGGCGATGTGCGCAAATAACACCTCTGCGGATTCCCACGGGTGTCCTCTTTTCGGAAATGCATGGGGCTCCCTGTTTTCCTCGGTGGCTTGGACACCCGAGGCCCATATCTGTATGTTGTGCCGGTCGGCAGAATGGCTGAGATTCCCCTCTGCAAACAGACTGGGGGTTGCTTGCATTTTCGGCTTTCCCCTTGCCGGCCAGGTAGGTGCACCCACGCATGTGAGGTACCGTTTTCATCGGGACACCTGTGGGAACGCGGGACGGTAGGCCATGTGTTGTTGGGGGCGTGTTTCGATGGGTGCGTCGAGCGAAATGTGCGGAAAAAGCATTTTTTCCCCCACATTTCGGACTTTGCAGGGGTGTCTGGGTAAAAAAACCTGGGGCGATGTGCGCAAATCACACCTCTGCGGATTCCCACGGGTGTCCTCTTTTCGGAAATGCATGGGGCTCCCTGTTTTCCTCGGTGGCTTGGACACCCGAGGCCCATATCTGTATGTTGTGCCGGTCGGCAGAATGGCTGAGATTCCCATCTGCAAACAGACTGGGGGTTGCTTGCGTTTTCGGCTTGCCCCTTGCCGGACAGGTAGGTGCACCCACGCATGTGAGGTACCGTTTTCATCGGGACACCTGTGGGAACGTGGGACGGTAGGCCATGTGTTGTTGGGGGCGTGTTTCGATGGGTGCGTCGAGCGAAATGTGCGGAAAAAGCGTTTTTTCCCCCACATTTCGGACTTTGCAGGGGTGTCTGGGTAAAAAAACCTGGGGCGATGTGCGCAAATCACACCTCTGCGGATTCCCACGGGTGTCCTCTTTTCGGAAATGCATGGGGCTCCCTGTTTTCCTCGGTGGCTTGGACACCCGAGGCCCATATCTGTATGTTGTGCCGGTCGGCAGAATGGCTGAGATTCCCCTCTGCAAACAGACTGGGGGTTGCTTGCGTTTTCGGCTTGCCCCTTGCCGGCCAGGTAGGTGCACCCACGCATGTGAGGTACCGTTTTTATCGGGACACCTGTGGGAACGCGGGACGGTAGGCCATGTGTTGTTGGGGGCGTGTTTCGATGGGTGTGTCGAGCAAAATGTGCGGAAAAAGCGTTTTTTCCCCCACATTTCGGACTTTGCAGGGGTGTCTGGGTAAAAAAACCTGGGGCGATGTGCGCAAATCACACCTCTGCGGATTCCCACGGGTGTCCTCTTTTCGGAAATGCATGGGGCTCCCTGTTTTCCTCGGTGGCTTGGACACCCGAGGCCCATATCTGTATGTTGTGCCGGTCGGCAGAATGGCTGAGATTCCCCTCTGCAAACAGACTGGGGGTTGCTTGCGTTTTCGGCTTGCCCCTTGCCGGCCAGGTAGGTGCACCCACGCATGTGAGGTACCGTTTTCATCGGGACACCTGTGGGAACGCGGGACGGTAGGCCATGTGTTGTTGGGGGCGTGTTTCGATGGGTGCGTCGAGCGAAATGTGCGGAAAAAGCGTTTTTTCCCCCACATTTAGGACTTTGCAGGGGTGTCTGGGTAAAAAAACCTGGGGCGATGTGCGCAAATCACACCTCTGCGGATTCCCACGGGTGTCCTCTTTTCGGAAATGCATGGGGCTCCCTGTTTTCCTCGGTGGCTTGGACACCCGAGGCCCATATCTGTATGTTGTGCCGGTCGGCAGAATGGCTGAGATTCCCCTCTGCAAACAGACTGGGGGTTGCTTGCGTTTTCGGCTTGCCCCTTGCCGGCCAGGTAGGTGCACCCACGCATGTGAGGTACCGTTTTCATCGGGACACCTGTGGGAACGCGGGATGGTAGGCCATGTGTTGTTGGGGGCGTGTTTCGATGAATGCGTCGAGCGAAATGTGCGGAAAAAGCGTTTTTTCCCCCACATTTCGGACTTTGCAGGGGTGTCTGGGTAAAAAAACCTGGGGCGATGTGCGCAAATCACACCTCTGCGGATTCCCACGGGTGTCCTCTTTTCGGAAATGCATGGGGCTCCCTGTTTTCCTCGGTGGCTTGGACACCCGAGGCCCATATCTGTATGTTGTGCCGGTCGGCAGAATGGCTGAGATTCCCCTCTGCAAACAGACTGGGGGTTGCTTGCATTTTCGGCTTGCCCCTTGCCGGCCAGGTAGGTGCACCCACGCATGTGAGGTACCGTTTTCATCGGGACACCTGTGGGAACGCGGGACGGTAGGCCATGTGTTGTTGGGGGCGTGTTTCGATGGGTGCGTCGAGCGAAATGTGCGGAAAAAGCGTTTTTTCCCCCACATTTCGGACTTTGCAGGGGTGTCTGGGTAAAAAAACCTGGGGCGATGTGCGCAAATCACACCTCTGCGGATTCCCACGGGTGTCCTCTTTTCGGAAATGCATGGGGCTCCCTGTTTTCCTCGGTGGCTTGGACACCCGAGGCCCATATCTGTATGTTGTGCCGGACGGCAGAATGGCTGAGATTCCCCTCTGCAAACCGACTGGGGGATGCTTGCGTTTTCGGCTTGCCCCTTGCCGGCCAGGTAGGTGCACCCACGCATGTGAGGTACCGTTTTCATCGGCACACCTGTGGGAACGCGGGACGGTAGGCCATGTGTTGTTGGGGGCGTGTTTCGATGGGTGCGTCAAGCGAAATGTGCGGAAAAAGCATTTTTTCCCCCACATTTCGGACTTTGCAGGGGTGTCTGGGTAAAAAAACCTGGGGCGATGTGCGCAAATCACACCTCTGCGGATTCCCACGGGTGTCCTCTTTTCGGAAATGCATGGGGCTCCCTGTTTTCCTCGGTGGCTTGGACACCCGAGGCCCATATCTGTATGTTGTGCCGGTCGGCAGAATGGCTGAGATTCCCCTCTGCAAACAGACTGGGGGTTGCTTGCGTTTTCGGCTTGCCCCTTGCCGGCCAGGTAGGTGCACCCACGCATGTGAGGTACCGTTTTCATCGGGACACCTGTGGGAACGCGGGACGGTAGGCCATGTGTTGTTGGGGGCGTGTTTCGATGGGTGCGTCGAGCGAAATGTGCGGAAAAAGCGTTTTTTCCCCCACATTTCGGACTTTGCAGGGGTGTCTGGGTAAAAAAACCTAGGGCGATGTGCGCAAATAACACCTCTGCGGATTCCCACGGGTGTCCTCTTTTCGGAAATGCATGGGGCTCCCTGTTTTCCTCGGTGGCTTGGACACCCGAGGCCCATATCTGTATGTTGTGCCGGTCGGCAGAATGGCTGAGATTCCCCTCTGCAAACAGACTGGGGGTTGCTTGCATTTTCGGCTTTCCCCTTGCCGGCCAGGTAGGTGCACCCACGCATGTGAGGTACCGTTTTCATCGGGACACCTGTGGGAACGCGGGACGGTAGGCCATGTGTTGTTGGGGGCGTGTTTCGATGGGTGCGTCGAGCGAAATGTGCGGAAAAAGCATTTTTTCCCCCACATTTCGGACTTTGCAGGGGTGTCTGGGTAAAAAAACCTGGGGCGATGTGCGCAAATCACACCTCTGCGGATTCCCACGGGTGTCCTCTTTTCGGAAATGCATGGGGCTCCCTGTTTTCCTCGGTGGCTTGGACACCCGAGGCCCATATCTGTATGTTGTGCCGGTCGGCAGAATGGCTGAGATTCCCATCTGCAAACAGACTGGGGGTTGCTTGCGTTTTCGGCTTGCCCCTTGCCGGACAGGTAGGTGCACCCACGCATGTGAGGTACCGTTTTCATCGGGACACCTGTGGGAACGCGGGACGGTAGGCCATGTGTTGTTGGGGGCGTGTTTCGATGGGTGCGTCGAGCGAAATGTGCGGAAAAAGCGTTTTTTCCCCCACATTTCGGACTTTGCAGGGGTGTCTGGGTAAAAAAACCTGGGGCGATGTGCGCAAATCACACCTCTGCGGATTCCCACGGGTGTCCTCTTTTCGGAAATGCATGGGGCTCCCTGTTTTCCTCGGTGGCTTGGACACCCGAGGCCCATATCTGTATGTTGTGCCGGTCGGCAGAATGGCTGAGATTCCCCTCTGCAAACAGACTGGGGGTTGCTTGCGTTTTCGGCTTGCCCCTTGCCGGCCAGGTAGGTGCACCCACGCATGTGAGGTACCGTTTTTATCGGGACACCTGTGGGAACGCGGGACGGTAGGCCATGTGTTGTTGGGGGCGTGTTTCGATGGGTGTGTCGAGCAAAATGTGCAGAAAAAGCGTTTTTTCCCCCACATTTCGGACTTTGCAGGGGTGTCTGGGTAAAAAAACCTGGGGCGATGTGCGCAAATCACACCTCTGCGGATTCCCACGGGTGTCCTCTTTTCGGAAATGCATGGGGCTCCCTGTTTTCCTCGGTGGCTTGGACACCCGAGGCCCATATCTGTATGTTGTGCCGGTCGGCAGAATGGCTGAGATTCCCCTCTGCAAACAGACTGGGGGTTGCTTGCGTTTTCGGCTTGCCCCTTGCCGGCCAGGTAGGTGCACCCACGCATGTGAGGTACCGTTTTCATCGGGACACCTGTGGGAACGCGGGACGGTAGGCCATGTGTTGTTGGGGGCGTGTTTCGATGGGTGCGTCGAGCGAAATGTGCGGAAAAAGCGTTTTTTCCCCCACATTTAGGACTTTGCAGGGGTGTCTGGGTAAAAAAACCTGGGGCGATGTGCGCAAATCACACCTCTGCGGATTCCCACGGGTGTCCTCTTTTCGGAAATGCATGGGGCTCCCTGTTTTCCTCGGTGGCTTGGACACCCGAGGCCCATATCTGTATGTTGTGCCGGTCGGCAGAATGGCTGAGATTCCCCTCTGCAAACAGACTGGGGGTTGCTTGCGTTTTCGGCTTGCCCCTTGCCGGCCAGGTAGGTGCACCCACGCATGTGAGGTACCGTTTTCATCGGGACACCTGTGGGAACGCGGGATGGTAGGCCATGTGTTGTTGGGGGCGTGTTTCGATGAATGCGTCGAGCGAAATGTGCGGAAAAAGCGTTTTTTCCCCCACATTTCGGACTTTGCAGGGGTGTCTGGGTAAAAAAACCTGGGGCGATGTGCGCAAATCACACCTCTGCGGATTCCCACGGGTGTCCTCTTTTCGGAAATGCATGGGGCTCCCTGTTTTCCTCGGTGGCTTGGACACCCGAGGCCCATATCTGTATGTTGTGCCGGTCGGCAGAATGGCTGAGATTCCCCTCTGCAAACAGACTGGGGGTTGCTTGCATTTTCGGCTTGCCCCTTGCCGGCCAGGTAGGTGCACCCACGCATGTGAGGTACCGTTTTCATCGGGACACCTGTGGGAACGCGGGACGGTAGGCCATGTGTTGTTGGGGGCGTGTTTCGATGGGTGCGTCGAGCGAAATGTGCGGAAAAAGCGTTTTTTCCCCCACATTTCGGACTTTGCAGGGGTGTCTGGGTAAAAAAACCTGGGGCGATGTGCGCAAATCACACCTCTGCGGATTCCCACGGGTGTCCTCTTTTCGGAAATGCATGGGGCTCCCTGTTTTCCTCGGTGGCTTGGACACCCGAGGCCCATATCTGTATGTTGTGCCGGACGGCAGAATGGCTGAGATTCCCCTCTGCAAACCGACTGGGGGATGCTTGCGTTTTCGGCTTGCCCCTTGCCGGCCAGGTAGGTGCACCCACGCATGTGAGGTACCGTTTTCATCGGCACACCTGTGGGAACGCGGGACGGTAGGCCATGTGTTGTTGGGGGCGTGTTTCGATGGGTGCGTCAAGCGAAATGTGCGGAAAAAGCATTTTTTCCCCCACATTTCGGACTTTGCAGGGGTGTCTGGGTAAAAAAACCTGGGGCGATGTGCGCAAATCACACCTCTGCGGATTCCCACGGGTGTCCTCTTTTCGGAAATGCATGGGGCTCCCTGTTTTCCTCGGTGGCTTGGACACCCGAGGCCCATATCTGTATGTTGTGCCGGTTGGCAGAATGGCTGAGATTCCCCTCTGCAAACAGACTGGGGGTTGCTTGCGTTTTCGGCTTGCCCCTTGCCGGCCAGGTAGGTGCACCCACGCATGTGAGGTACCGTTTTCATCGGGACACCTGTGGGAACGCGGGACGGTAGGCCATGTGTTGTTGGGGGCATGTTTCGATGGGTGCGTCGAGCGAAATGTTCGGAAAAAGCGTTTTTTCCCCCACATTTCGGACTTTGCAGGGGTGTCTGGGTAAAAAAACCTGGGGCGATGTGCGCAAATCACACCTCTGCGGATTCCCACGGGTGTCCTCTTTTCGGAAATGCATGGGGCTCCCTGTTTTCCTCGGTGGCTTGGACACCCGAGGCCCATATCTGTATGTTGTGCCGGTTGGCAGAATGGCTGAGATTCCCCTCTGCAAACAGACTGGGGGTTGCTTGCGTTTTCGGCTTGCCCCTTGCCGGCCAGGTAGGTGCACCCACGCATGTGAGGTACCGTTTTCATCGGGACACCTGTGGGAACGCGGGACGGTAGGCCATGTGTTGTTGGGGGCGTGTTTCGATGGGTGCGTCGAGCGAAATGTGCGGAAAAAGCGTTTTTTCCCCCACATTTCGGACTTTGCAGGGGTGTCTGGGTAAAAAAACCTGGGGCGATGTGCGCAAATCACACCTCTGCGGATTCCCACGGGTGTCCTCTTTTCGGAAATGCATGGGGCTCTCTGTTTTCCTCGGTGGCTTGGACACCCGAGGCCCATATCTGTATGTTGTGCCGGACGGCAGAATGGCTGAGATTCCCCTCTGCAAACAGACTGGGGGTTGCTTGCGTTTTCGGCTTGCCCCTTGCCGGCCAGGTAGGTGCACCCACGCATGTGAGGTACCGTTTTCATCGGCACACCTGTGGGAACGCAGGACGGTAGGCCATGTGTTGTTGGGGGCGTGTTTCGATGGGTGCGTCGAGCGAAATGTGCGGAAAAAGCGTTTTTTCCCCCACATTTCGGACTTTGCAGGGGTGTCTGGGTAAAAAAACCTGGGGCGATGTGCGCAAATCACACCTCTGTGGATTCCCACGGGTGTCCTCTTTTCGGAAATGCATGGGGCTCCCTGTTTTCCTCGGTGGCTTGGACACCCGAGGCCCATATCTGTATGTTGTGCCGGTCGGCAGAATGGCTGAGATTCCCCTCTGCAAAAAGACTGGGGGTTGCTTGCGTTTCGGCTTGCCCCTTGCCGGCCAGGTAGGTGCACCCACGCATTTGAGGTACCGTTTTTATTGGGACACCTGTGGGAACGCGGGACGGTAGGCCATGTGTTGTTGGGGGCGTGTTTCGATGGGTGCGTCGAGCGAAATGTGCGGAAAAAGCATTTTTTCCCCCACATTTCGGACTTTGCAGGGGTGTCTGGGTAAAAAAACCTGGGGCGATGTGCGCAAATCACACCTCTGCGGATTCCCACGGGTGTCCTCTTTTCGGAAATGCATGGGGCTCCCTGTTTTCCTCGGTGGCTTGGACAACCGAGGCCCATATCTGTATGTTGTGCCGGTCGGCAGAATGGCTGAGATTCCCCTCTGCAAACAGACTGGGGGTTGCTTGCGTTTTCGGCTTGCCCCTTGCCGGCCAGGTAGGTGCACCCACGCATGTGAGGTACCGTTTTCATCGGGACACCTGTGGGAACGCGGGACAGTAGGCCATGTGTTGTTGGGGGCGTGTTTCGATGGGTGCGTCGAGCAAAATGTGCGGAAAAAGCGTTTTTTCCCCCACATTTCGGACTTTGCAGGGGTGTCTGGGTAAAAAAACCTGGGGCGATGTGCGCAAATCACACCTCTGCGGATTCCCACGGGTGTCCTCTTTCCGGAAATGCATGGGGCTCCCTGTTTTCCTCGGTGGCTTGGACACCCGAGGCCCATATCTGTATGTTGTGCCGGTCGGCAGAATGGCTGAGATTCCCCTCTGCAAACAGACTGGGGGTTGCTTGCGTTTTCGGCTTGCCCCTTGCCGGCCAGGTAGGTGCACCCACGCATGTGAGGTACCGTTTTCATCGGCACACCTGTGGGAACGCGGGACGGTAGGCCATGTGTTGTTGGGGGCGTGTTTCGATGGGTGCGTCGAGCGAAATGTGCGGAAAAAGCGTTTTTTCCCCCACATTTCGGACTTTGCAGGGGTGTCTGGGTAAAAAAACCTGGGGCGATGTGCGCAAATCACACCTCTGCGGATTCCCACGGGTGTCTTCTTTTCGGAAATGCATGGGGCTCCCTGTTTTCCTCGGTGGCTTGGACACCCGAGGCCCATATCTGTATGTTGTGCCGGTCGGCAGAATGGCTGAGATTCCCCTCTGCAAACAGACTGGGGGTTGCTTGCGTTTCGGCTTGCCCCTTGCCGGCCAGGTAGGTGCACCCACGCATGTGAGGTACCGTTTTCATCGGGACACCTGTGGGAACGCGGGACGGTAGGCCATGTGTTGTTGGGGGCGTGTTTCGATGGGTGCGTCGAGCGAAATGTGCGGAAAAAGCGTTTTTTCCCCCACATTTCGGACTTTGCAGGGGTGTCTGGGTAAAAAAACCTGGGGCGATGTGCGCAAATCACACCTCTGCGGATTCCCACGGGTGTCCTCTTTTCGGAAATGCATGGGGCTCCCTGTTTTCCTCGGTGGCTTGGACACCCGAGGCCCATATATGTATGTTGTGCCGGTCGGCAGAATGGCTGAGATTCCCCTCTGCAAACAGACTGGGGGTTGCTTGCGTTTTCGGCTTGCCCCTTGCTGGCCAGGTAGGTGCACCCACGCATGTGAGGTACCGTTTTCATCGCGACACCTGTGGGAACGCGGGACGGTAGGCCATGTGTTGTTGGGGGCGTGTTTCGATGGGTGCGTCGAGCGAAATGTGTGGAAAAAGCGTTTTTTCCCCCACATTTCGGACTTTGCAGGGGTGTCTGGTTAAAAAAACCTGGGGCGATGTGCGCAAATCACACCTCTGCGGATTCCCACGGGTGTCCTCTTTTTGGAAATGCATGGGGCTCCCTGTTTTCCTCGGTGGCTTGGACACCCGAGGCCCATATCTGTATGTTGTGCCGGTCGGCAGAATGGCTGAGATTCCCCTCTGCAAACAGACTGGGGGTTGCTTGCGTTTTCGGCTTACCCCTTGCCGGCCAGGTAGGTGCACCCACGCATGTGAGGTACCGTTTTCATCGGGACACCTGTGGGAACGCGGGACGGTAGGCCATGTGTTGTTGGGGGCGTGTTTCGATGGGTGCGTCGAGCGAAATGTGCGGAAAAAGCGTTTTTCCCCCCACATTTCGGACTTTGCAGGGGTGTCTGGGTAAAAAAACCTGGGGCGATGTGCGCAAATCACACCTCTGCGGATTCCCACGGGTGTCCTCTTTTCGGAAATGCATGGGGCTCCCTGTTTTCCTCGGTGGCTTGGACACCCGAGGCCCATATCTGTATGTTGTGCCGGTCGGCAGAATGGCTGAGATTCCCCTCTGCAAACAGACTGGGGGTTGTTTGCGTTTTCGGCTTGCCCCTTGCCGGCCAGGTAGGTGCACCCATGCATGTGAGGTACCGTTTTCATCGGGACACCTGTGGGAACGTGGGACGGTAGGCCATGTGTTGTTGGGGGCGTGTTTCGATGGGTGCGTCGAGCGAAATGTGCGGAAAAAGCGTTTTTTCCCCCACATTTCGGACTTTGCAGGGGTGTCTGGGTAAAAAAACCTGGGGCGATGTGCGCAAATCACACCTCTGCGGATTCCCACGGGTGTCCTCTTTTCGGAAATGCATGGGGCTCCCTGTTTTCCTCGGTGGCTTGGACACCCGAGGCCCATATCTGTATGTTGTGCCGGTCGGCAGAATGGCTGAGATTCCCCTCTGCAAACAGACTGGGGGTTGCTTGCGTTTTCGGCTTGCCCCTTGCCGGCCAGGTAGGTGCACCCACGCATGTGAGGTACCGTTTTCATCGGGAAACCTGTGGGAACGCGGGACGGTAGGCCATGTGTTGTTGGGGGTGTGTTTCGATGGGTGCGTCGAGCGAAATGTGCGGAAAAAGCGTTTTTTCCCTCACATTTCGGACTTTGCAGGGGTGTCTGGGTAAAAAAACCTGGGGCGATGTGCGCAAATCACACCTCTGCGGATTCCCACGGGTGTCCTCTTTTCGGAAATGCATGGGGCTCCCTGTTTTCCTCGGTGGCTTGGACACCCGAGGCCCATATCTGTATGTTGTGCCGGTCGGCAGAATGGCTGAGATTCCCCTCTGCAAACAGACTGGGGGTTGCTTGCGTTTTCGGCTTGCCCCTTGCCGGCCAGGTAGGTGCACCCACGCATGTGAGGTACCGTTTTCATCGGGACACCTGTGGGAACGCGGGACGGTAGGCCATGTGTTGTTGGGGGCGTGTTTCGATGGGTGCGTCGAGCGAAATGTGCGGAAAAAGCGTTTTTTCCCCCACATTTCGGACTTTGCAGGGGTGTCTGGGTAAAAAAACCTAGGGCGATGTGCGCAAATAACACCTCTGCGGATTCCCACGGGTGTCCTCTTTTCGGAAATGCATGGGGCTCCCTGTTTTCCTCGGTGGCTTGGACACCCGAGGCCCATATCTGTATGTTGTGCCGGTCGGCAGAATGGCTGAGATTCCCCTCTGCAAACAGACTGGGGGTTGCTTGCGTTTTCGGCTTGCCCCTTGCCGGCCAGGTAGGCGCACCCACGCATGTGAGGTACCGTTTTCATCGGGACACCTGTGGGAACGCGGGACGGTAGGCCATGTGTTGTTGGGGGTGTGTTTCGATGGGTGCGTCGAGCGAAATGTGCGGAAAAAGCATTTTTTCCCTCACATTTCGGACTTTGCAGGGGTGTCTGGGTAAAAAAACCTGGGGCGATGTGCGCAAATCACACCTCTGCGGATTCCCACGGGTGTCCTCTTTTCGGAAATGCATGGGGCTCCCTGTTTTCCTCGGTGGCTTGGACACCCGAGGCCCATATCTGTATGTTGTGCCGGTCGGCAGAATGGCTGAGATTCCCATCTGCAAACAGACTGGGGGTTGCTTGCGTTTTCGGCTTGCCCCTTGCCGGACAGGTAGGTGCACCCACGCATGTGAGGTACCGTTTTCATCGGGACACCTGTGGGAACGCGGGACGGTAGGCCATGTGTTGTTGGGGGCGTGTTTCGATGGGTGCGTCGAGCGAAATGTGCGGAAAAAGCGTTTTTTCCCCCACATTTCGGACTTTGCAGGGGTGTCTGGGTAAAAAAACCTGGGGCGATGTGCGCAAATCACACCTCTGCGGATTCCCACGGGTGTCCTCTTTTCGGAAATGCATGGGGCTCCCTGTTTTCCTCGGTGGCTTGGACACCCGAGGCCCATATCTGTATGTTGTGCCGGTCGGCAGAATGGCTGAGATTCCCCTCTGCAAACAGACTGGGGGTTGCTTGCGTTTTCGGCTTGCCCCTTGCCGGCCAGGTAGGTGCACCCACGCATGTGAGGTACCGTTTTTATCGGGACACCTGTGGGAACGCGGGACGGTAGGCCATGTGTTGTTGGGGGCGTGTTTCGATGGGTGCGTCGAGCAAAATGTGCGGAAAAAGCGTTTTTTCCCCCACATTTCGGACTTTGCAGGGGTGTCTGGGTAAAAAAACCTGGGGCGATGTGCGCAAATCACACCTCTGCGGATTCCCACGGGTGTCCTCTTTTCGGAAATGCATGGGGCTCCCTGTTTTCCTCGGTGGCTTGGACACCCGAGGCCCATATCTGTATGTTGTGCCGGTCGGCAGAATGGCTGAGATTCCCCTCTGCAAACAGACTGGGGGTTGCTTGCGTTTTCGGCTTGCCCCTTGCCGGCCAGGTAGGTGCACCCACGCATGTGAGGTACCGTTTTCATCGGGACACCTGTGGGAACGCGGGATGGTAGGCCATGTGTTGTTGGGGGCGTGTTTCGATGGGCGCGTCGAGCGAAATGTGCGGAAAAAGCGTTTTTTCCCCCACATTTCGGACTTTGCAGGGGTGTCTGGGTAAAAAAACCTGGGGCGATGTGCGCAAATCACACCTCTGCGGATTCCCACGGGTGTCCTCTTTTCGGAAATGCATGGGGCTCCCTGTTTTCCTCGGTGGCTTGGACACCCGAGGCCCATATCTGTATGTTGTGCCGGTCGGCAGAATGGCTGAGATTCCCCTCTGCAAACAGACTGGGGGTTGCTTGCATTTTCGGCTTGCCCCTTGCCGGCCAGGTAGGTGCACCCACGCATGTGAGGTACCGTTTTCATCGGGACACCTGTGGGAACGCGGGACGGTAGGCCATGTGTTGTTGGGGGCGTGTTTCGATGGGTGCGTCGAGCGAAATGTGCGGAAAAAGCGTTTTTTCCCCCACATTTCGGACTTTGCAGGGGTGTCTGGGTAAAAAAACCTGGGGCGATGTGCGCAAATCACACCTCTGCGGATTCCCACGGGTGTCCTCTTTTCGGAAATGCATGGGGCTCCCTGTTTTCCTCGGTGGCTTGGACACCCGAGGCCCATATCTGGATGTTGTGCCGGACGGCAGAATGGCTGAGATTCCCCTCTGCAAACAGACTGGGGGATGCTTGCGTTTTCGGCTTGCCCCTTGCCGGCCAGGTAGGTGCACCCACGCATGTGAGGTACCGTTTTCATCGGCACACCTGTGGGAACGCGGGACGGTAGGCCATGTGTTGTTGGGGGCGTGTTTCGATGGGTGCGTCAAGCGAAATGTGCGGAAAAAGCATTTTTTCCCCCACATTTCGGACTTTGCAGGGGTGTCTGGGTAAAAAAACCTGGGGCGATGTGCGCAAATCACACCTCTGCGGATTCCCACGGGTGTCCTCTTTTCGGAAATGCATGGGGCTCCCTGTTTTCCTCGGTGGCTTGGACACCCGAGGCCCATATCTGTATGTTGTGCCGGTCGGCAGAATGGCTGAGATTCCCCTCTGCAAACAGACTGGGGGTTGCTTGCGTTTTCGGCTTGCCCCTTGCCGGCCAGGTAGGTGCACCCACGCATGTGAGGTACCGTTTTCATCGGGACACCTGTGGGAACGCGGGACGGTAGGCCATGTGTTGTTGGGGGCGTGTTTCGATGGGTGCGTCGAGCGAAATGGGCGGAAAAAGCGTTTTTTCCCCCACATTTCGGACTTTGCAGGGGTGTCTGGGTAAAGAAACCTGGGGCGATGTGCGCAAATCACACCTCTGCGGATTCCCACGGGTGTCCTCTTTTCGGAAATGCATGGGGCTCCCTGTTTTCCTCGGTGGCTTGGACACCCGAGGCCGATATCTGTATGTTGTGCCGGTTGGCAGAATGGCTGAGATTCCCCTCTGCAAACAGACTGGGGGTTGCTTGCGTTTTCGGCTTGCCCCTTGCCGGCCAGGTAGGTGCACCCACGCATGTGAGGTACCGTTTTCATCGGGACACCTGTGGGAACGCGGGACGGTAGGCCATGTGTTGTTGGGGGCGTGTTTCGATGGGTGCGTCGAGCGAAATGTGCGGAAAAAGCGTTTTTTCCCCCACATTTCGGACTTTGCAGGGGTGTCTGGGTAAAAAAACCTGGGGCGATGTGCGCAAATCACACCTCTGTGGATTCCCACGGGTGTCCTCTTTTCGGAAATGCATGGGGCTCCCTGTTTTCCTCAGTGGCTTGGACACCCGAGGCCCATATCTGTATGTTGTGCCGGTCGGCAGAATGGCTGAGATTCCCCTCTGCAAACAGACTGGGGGTTGCTTGCGTTTTCGGCTTGCCCCTTGCCGGCCAGGTAGGTGCACCCACGCATGTGAGGTACCGTTTTCATCGGGACACCTGTGGGAACGCGGGACGGTAGGCCATGTGTTGTTGGGGGCGTGTTTCGATGGGTGCGTCGAGCGAAATGTGCGGAAAAAGCGTTTTTTCCCCCACATTTCGGACTTTGCAGGGGTGTCTGGGTAAAAAAACCTGGGGCGATGTGCGCAAATCACACCTCTGCGGATTCCCACGGGTGTCCTCTTTTCGGAAATGCATGGGGCTCTCTGTTTTCCTCGGTGGCTTGGACACCCGAGGCCCATATCTGTATGTTGTGCCGGACGGCAGAATGGCTGAGATTCCCCTCTGCAAACAGACTGGGGGTTGCTTGCGTTTTCGGCTTGCCCCTTGCCGGCCAGGTAGGTGCACCCACGCATGTGAGGTACCGTTTTCATCGGCACACCTGTGGGAACGCAGGACGGTAGGCCATGTGTTGTTGGGGGCGTGTTTCGATGGGTGCGTCGAGCGAAATGTGCGGAAAAAGCGTTTTTTCCCCCACATTTCGGACTTTGCAGGAGTGTCTGGGTAAAAAAACCTGGGGCGATGTGCGCAAATCACACCTCTGCGGATTCCCACGGGTGTCCTCTTTTCGGAAATGCATGGGGCTCCCTGTTTTCCTCGGTGGCTTGGACACCCGAGGCCCATATCTGTATGTTGTGCCGGTCGGCAGAATGGCTGAGATTCCCCTCTGCAAACAGACTGGGGGTTGCTTGCGTTTCGGCTTGCCCCTTGCCGGCCAGGTAGGTGCACCCACGCATGTGAGGTACCGTTTTCATTGGGACACCTGTGGGAACGCGGGACGGTAGGCCATGTGTTGTTGGGGGCGTGTTTCGATGGGTGCGTCGAGCGAAATGTGCGGAAAAAGCATTTTTTCCCCCACATTTCGGACTTTGCAGGGGTGTCTGGGTAAAAAAACCTGGGGCGATGTGCGCAAATCACACCTCTGCGGATTCCCACGGGTGTCCTCTTTTCGGAAATGCATGGGGCTCCCTGTTTTCCTCGGTGGCTTGGACAACCGAGGCCCATATCTGTATGTTGTGCCGGTCGGCAGAATGGCTGAGATTCCCCTCTGCAAACAGACTGGGGGTTGCTTGCGTTTTCGGCTTGCCCCTTGCCGGCCAGGTAGGTGCACCCACGCATGTGAGGTACCGTTTTCATCGGGACACCTGTGGGAACGCGGGACAGTAGGCCATGTGTTGTTGGGGGCGTGTTTCGATGGGTGCGTCGAGCAAAATGTGCGGAAAAAGCGTTTTTTCCCCCACATTTCGGACTTTGCAGGGGTGTCTGGGTAAAAAAACCTGGGGCGATGTGCGCAAATCACACCTCTGCGGATTCCCACGGGTGTCCTCTTTTCGGAAATGCATGGGGCTCCCTGTTTTCCTCGGTGGCTTGGACACCCGAGGCCCATATCTGTATGTTGTGCCGGTCGGCAGAATGGCTGAGATTCCCCTCTGCAAACAGACTGGGGGTTGCTTGCGTTTTCGGCTTGCCCCTTGCCGGCCAGGTAGGTGCACCCACGCATGTGAGGTACCGTTTTCATCGGGACACCCGTGGGAATGCGGGACGGTAGGCCAGGTGTTGTTGGGGGCGTGTTTTGATGGGTGCGTCGAGCGAAATGTGCGGAAAAAGCGTTTTTTCCCCCACATTTCGGACTTTGCAGGGGTGTCTGGGTAAAAAAACCTGGGGCGATGTGCGCAAATCACACCTCTGCGGATTCCCACGGGTGTCCTCTTTTCGGAAATGCATGGGGCTCCCTGTTTTCCTCGGTGGCTTGGACACCCGAGGCCCATATCTGTATGTTGTGCCGGTCGGCAGAATGGCTGAGATTCCCCTCTGCAAACAGACTGGGGGTTGCTTGCGTTTTCGGCTTGCCCCTTGCCGGCCAGGTAGGTGCACCCACGCATGTGAGGTACCGTTTTCATCGGCACACCTGTGGGAACGCGGGACGGTAGGCCATGTGTTGTTGGGGGCGTGTTTCGATGGGTGCGTCGAGCGAAATGTGCGGAAAAAGCGTTTTTTCCCCCACATTTCGGACTTTGCAGGGGTGTCTGGGTAAAAAAACCTGGGGCGATGTGCGCAAATCACACCTCTGCGGATTCCCACGGGTGTCCTCTTTTCGGAAATGCATGGGGCTCCCTGTTTTCCTCGGTGGCTTGGACACCCGAGGCCCATATCTGTATGTTGTGCCGGTCGGCAGAATGGCTGAGATTCCCCTCTGCAAACAGACTGGGGGTTGCTTGCGTTTTCGGCTTGCCCCTTGCCGGCCAGGTAGGTGCACCCACGCATGTGAGGTACCGTTTTCATCGGGACACCCGTGGGAACGCGGGACGGTAGGCCAGGTGTTGTTGGGGGCGTGTTTCGATGGGTGCGTCGAGCGAAATGTGCGGAAAAAGCGTTTTTTCCCCCACATTTCGGACTTTGCAGGGGTGTCTGGGTAAAAAAACCTGGGGCGATGTGCGCAAATCACACCTCTGCGGATTCCCACGGGTGTCCTCTTTTCGGAAATGCATGGGGCTCCCTGTTTTCCTCGGTGGCTTGGACACCCGAGGCCCATATCTGTATGTTGTGCCGGTCGGCAGAATGGCTGAGATTCCCCTCTGCAAACAGACTGGGGGTTGCTTGCGTTTTCGGCTTGCCCCTTGCCGGCCAGGTAGGTGCACCCACGCATGTGAGGTACCGTTT
Source organism: Ambystoma mexicanum (assembly GCF_040938575.1). NCBI lineage: Eukaryota > Metazoa > Chordata > Amphibia > Caudata > Ambystomatidae > Ambystoma > Ambystoma mexicanum. The sequence continues at coordinate 713,147,581 of NC_090939.1, read as the reverse complement.
TCATCGGGACACCCGTGGGAACGCGGGACGGTAGGCCAGGTGTTGTTGGGGGCGTGTTTCGATGGGTGCGTTGAGCGAAATGTGCGGAAAAAGCGTTTTTTCCCCCACATTTCGGACTTTGCAGGGGTGTCTGGGTAAAAAAACCTGGGGCGATGTGCGCAAATCACACCTCTGCGGATTCCCACGGGTGTCCTCTTTTCGGAAATGCATGGGGCTCCCTGTTTTCCTCGGTGGCTTGGACACCCGAGGCCCATATCTGTATGTTGTGCCGGTCGGCAGAATGGCTGAGATTCCCCTCTGCAAACAGACTGGGGGTTGCTTGCATTTTCGGCTTGCCCCTTGCCGGCCAGGTAGGTGCACCCACGCATGTGAGGTACCGTTTTCATCGGGACACCTGTGGGAACGCGGGACGGTAGGCCATGTGTTGTTGGGGGCGTGTTTCGATGGGTGCGTCGAGCGAAATGTGCGGAAAAAGCGTTTTTTCCCCCACATTTCGGACTTTGCAGGGGTGTCTGGGTAAAAAAACCTGGGGCGATGTGCGCAAATCACACCTCTGCGGATTCCCACGGGTGTCCTCTTTTCGGAAATGCATGGGGCTCCCTGTTTTCCTCGGGGGCTTGGACACCCGAGGCCCATATCTGTATGTTGTGCCGGACGGCAGAATGGCTGAGATTCCCCTCTGCAAACAGACTGGGGGATGCTTGCGTTTTCGGCTTGCCCCTTGCCGGCCAGGTAGGTGCACCCACGCATGTGAGGTACCGTTTTCATCGGCACACCTGTGGGAACGCGGGACGGTAGGCCATGTGTTGTTGGGGGCGTGTTTCGATGGGTGCGTCAAGCGAAATGTGCGGAAAAAGCATTTTTTCCCCCACATTTCGGACTTTGCAGGGGTGTCTGGGTAAAAAAACCTGGGGCGATGTGCGCAAATCACACCTCTGCGGATTCCCACGGGTGTCCTCTTTTCGGAAATGCATGGGGCTCCCTGTTTTCCTCGGTGGCTTGGACACCCGAGGCCCATATCTGTATGTTGTGCCGGTCGGCAGAATGGCTGAGATTCCCCTCTGCAAACAGACTGGGGGTTGCTTGCGTTTTCGGCTTGCCCCTTGCCGGCCAGGTAGGTGCACCCACGCATGTGAGGTACCGTTTTCATCGGGACACCTGTGGGAACGCGGGACGGTAGGCCATGTGTTGTTGGGGGCGTGTTTCGATGGGTGCGTCGAGCGAAATGGGCGGAAAAAGCGTTTTTTCCCCCACATTTCGGACTTTGCAGGGGTGTCTGGGTAAAAAAACCTGGGGCGATGTGCGCAAATCACACCTCTGCGGATTCCCACGGGTGTCCTCTTTTCGGAAATGCATGGGGCTCCCTGTTTTCCTCGGTGGCTTGGACACCCGAGGCCGATATCTGTATGTTGTGCCGGTTGGCAGAATGGCTGAGATTCCCCTCTGCAAACAGACTGGGGGTTGCTTGCGTTTTCGGCTTGCCCCTTGCCGGCCAGGTAGGTGCACCCACGCATGTGAGGTACCGTTTTCATCGGGACACCTGTGGGAACGCGGGACGGTAGGCCATGTGTTGTTGGGGGCGTGTTTCGATGGGTGCGTCGAGCGAAATGTGCGGAAAAAGCGTTTTTTCCCCCACATTTCGGACTTTGCAGGGGTGTCTGGGTAAAAAAACCTGGGGCGATGTGCGCAAATCACACCTCTGTGGATTCCCACGGGTGTCCTCTTTTCGGAAATGCATGGGGCTCCCTGTTTTCCTCAGTGGCTTGGACACCCGAGGCCCATATCTGTATGTTGTGCCGGTCGGCAGAATGGCTGAGATTCCCCTCTGCAAACAGACTGGGGGTTGCTTGCGTTTTCGGCTTGCCCCTTGCCGGCCAGGTAGGTGCACCCACGCATGTGAGGTACCGTTTTCATCGGGACACCTGTGGGAACGCGGGACGGTAGGCCATGTGTTGTTGGGGGCGTGTTTCGATGGGTGCGTCGAGCGAAATGTGCGGAAAAAGCGTTTTTTCCCCCACATTTCGGACTTTGCAGGGGTGTCTGGGTAAAAAAACCTGGGGCGATGTGCGCAAATCACACCTCTGCGGATTCCCACGGGTGTCCTCTTTTCGGAAATGCATGGGGCTCTCTGTTTTCCTCGGTGGCTTGGACACCCGAGGCCCATATCTGTATGTTGTGCCGGACGGCAGAATGGCTGAGATTCCCCTCTGCAAACAGACTGGGGGTTGCTTGCGTTTTCGGCTTGCCCCTTGCCGGCCAGGTAGGTGCACCCACGCATGTGAGGTACCGTTTTCATCGGCACACCTGTGGGAACGCAGGACGGTAGGCCATGTGTTGTTGGGGGCGTGTTTCGATGGGTGCGTCGAGCGAAATGTGCGGAAAAAGCGTTTTTTCCCCCACATTTCGGACTTTGCAGGAGTGTCTGGGTAAAAAAACCTGGGGCGATGTGCGCAAATCACACCTCTGCGGATTCCCACGGGTGTCCTCTTTTCGGAAATGCATGGGGCTCCCTGTTTTCCTCGGTGGCTTGGACACCCGAGGCCCATATCTGTATGTTGTGCCGGTCGGCAGAATGGCTGAGATTCCCCTCTGCAAACAGACTGGGGGTTGCTTGCGTTTCGGCTTGCCCCTTGCCGGCCAGGTAGGTGCACCCACGCATGTGAGGTACCGTTTTCATTGGGACACCTATGGGAACGCGGGACGGTAGGCCATGTGTTGTTGGGGGCGTGTTTCGATGGGTGCGTCGAGCGAAATGTGCGGAAAAAGCATTTTTTCCCCCACATTTCGGACTTTGCAGGGGTGTCTGGGTAAAAAAACCTGGGGCGATGTGCGCAAATCACACCTCTGCGGATTCCCACGGGTGTCCTCTTTTCGGAAATGCATGGGGCTCCCTGTTTTCCTCGGTGGCTTGGACAACCGAGGCCCATATCTGTATGTTGTGCCGGTCGGCAGAATGGCTGAGATTCCCCTCTGCAAACAGACTGGGGGTTGCTTGCGTTTTCGGCTTGCCCCTTGCCGGCCAGGTAGGTGCACCCACGCATGTGAGGTACCGTTTTCATCGGGACACCTGTGGGAACGCGGGACAGTAGGCCATGTGTTGTTGGGGGCGTGTTTCGATGGGTGCGTCGAGCAAAATGTGCGGAAAAAGCATTTTTTCCCCCACATTTCGGACTTTGCAGGGGTGTCTGGGTAAAAAAACCTGGGGCGATGTGCGCAAATCACACCTCTGCGGATTCCCACGGGTGTCCTCTTTTCGGAAATGCATGGGGCTCCCTGTTTTCCTCGGTGGCTTGGACACCCGAGGCCCATATCTGTATGTTGTGCCGGTCGGCAGAATGGCTGAGATTCCCCTCTGCAAACAGACTGGGGGTTGCTTGCGTTTTCGGCTTGCCCCTTGCCGGCCAGGTAGGTGCACCCACGCATGTGAGGTACCGTTTTCATCGGGACACCCGTGGGAATGCGGGACGGTAGGCCAGGTGTTGTTGGGGGCGTGTTTTGATGGGTGCGTCGAGCGAAATGTGCGGAAAAAGCGTTTTTTCCCCCACATTTCGGACTTTGCAGGGGTGTCTGGGTAAAAAAACCTGGGGCGATGTGCGCAAATCACACCTCTGCGGATTCCCACGGGTGTCCTCTTTTCGGAAATGCATGGGGCTCCCTGTTTTCCTCGGTGGCTTGGACACCCGAGGCCCATATCTGTATGTTGTGCCGGTCGGCAGAATGGCTGAGATTCCCCTCTGCAAACAGACTGGGGGTTGCTTGCGTTTTCGGCTTGCCCCTTGCCGGCCAGGTAGGTGCACCCACGCATGTGAGGTACCGTTTTCATCGGCACACCTGTGGGAACGCGGGACGGTAGGCCATGTGTTGTTGGGGGCGTGTTTCGATGGGTGCGTCGAGCGAAATGTGCGGAAAAAGCGTTTTTTCCCCCACATTTCGGACTTTGCAGGGGTGTCTGGGTAAAAAAACCTGGGGCGATGTGCGCAAATCACACCTCTGCGGATTCCCACGGGTGTCCTCTTTTCGGAAATGCATGGGGCTCCCTGTTTTCCTCGGTGGCTTGGACACCCGAGGCCCATATCTGTATGTTGTGCCGGTCGGCAGAATGGCTGAGATTCCCCTCTGCAAACAGACTGGGGGTTGCTTGCGTTTTCGGCTTGCCCCTTGCCGGCCAGGTAGGTGCACCCACGCATGTGAGGTACCGTTTTCATCGGGACACCCGTGGGAACGCGGGACGGTAGGCCAGGTGTTGTTGGGGGCGTGTTTCGATGGGTGCGTCGAGCGAAATGTGCGGAAAAAGCGTTTTTTCCCCCACATTTCGGACTTTGCAGGGGTGTCTGGGTAAAAAAACCTGGGGCGATGTGCACAAATCACACCTCTGCGGATTCCCACGGGTGTCCTCTTTTCGGAAATGCATGGGGCTCCCTGTTTTCCTCGGTGGCTTGGACACCCGAGGCCCATATCTGTATGTTGTGCCGGTCGGCAGAATGGCTGAGATTCCCCTCTGCAAACAGACTGGGGGTTGCTTGCGTTTTCGGCTTGCCCCTTGCCGGCCAGGTAGGTGCACCCACGCATGTGAGGTACCGTTTTCATCGGGACACCCGTGGGAACGCGGGACGGTAGGCCAGGTGTTGTTGGGGGCGTGTTTCGATGGGTGCGTTGAGCGAAATGTGCGGAAAAAGCGTTTTTTCCCCCACATTTCGGACTTTGCAGGGGTGTCTGGGTAAAAAAACCTGGGGCGATGTGCGCAAATCACACCTCTGCGGATTCCCACGGGTGTCCTCTTTTCGGAAATGCATGGGGCTCCCTGTTTTCCTCGGTGGCTTGGACACCCGAGGCCCATATCTGTATGTTGTGCCGGTCGGCAGAATGGCTGAGATTCCCCTCTGCAAACAGACTGGGGGTTGCTTGCGTTTTCGGCTTGCCCCTTGCCGGCCAGGTAGGTGCACCCACGCATGTGAGGTACCGTTTTCATCGGCACACCTGTGGGAACGCGGGACGGTAGGCCATGTGTTGTTGGGGGCGTGTTTCGATGGGTGCGTCGAGCGAAATGTGCGGAAAAAGCGTTTTTTCCCCCACATTTCGGACTTTGCAGGGGTGTCTGGGTAAAAAAACCTGGGGCGATGTGCGCAAATCACACCTCTGCGGATTCCCACGGGTGTCCTCTTTTCGGAAATGCATGGGGCTCCCTGTTTTCCTCAGTGGCTTGGACACCCGAGGCCCATATCTGTATGTTGTGCCGGTCGGCAGAATGGCTGAGATTCCCCTCTGCAAACAGACTGGGGGTTGCTTGCGTTTCGGCTTGCCCCTTGCCGGCCAGGTAGGTGCACCCACGCATGTGAGGTACCGTTTTCATCGGGACACCTGTGGGAACGCGGGACGGTAAGCCATGTGTTGTTGGGGGCGTGTTTCGATGGGTGCGTCGAGCGAAATGTGCGGAAAAAGTGTTTTTTCCCCCACATTTCGGACTTTGCAGGGGTGTCTGGGTAAAAAAACCTAGGGCGATGTGCGCAAATCACACCTCTGCGGATTCCCACGGGTGTCCTCTTTTCGGAAATGCATGGGGCTCCCTGTTTTCCTCGGTGGCTTGGAGACCCGAGGCCCATATCTGTATGTTGTGCCGGTCGGCAGAATGGCTGAGATTCCCCTCTGCAAACAGACTGGGGGTTGCTTGCGTTTTCGGCTTGCCCCTTGCCAGCCAGGTAGGTGCACCCACGCATGTGAGGTACCGTTTTCATCGGGACACCTGTGGGAACGCGGGACGGTAGGCCATGTGTTGTTGGGGGCGTGTTTCGATGGGTGCGTCGAGCGAAATGTGCGGAAAAAGCGTTTTTCCCCCCACATTTCGGACTTTGCAGGGGTGTCTGGGTAAAAAAACCTGGGGCGATGTGCGCAAATCACACCTCTGCGGATTCCCACATGTGTCCTCTTTTCGGAAATGCATGGGGCTCCCTGTTTTCCTCGGTGGCTTGGACACCCGAGGCCCATATCTGTATGTTGTGCCGGTCGGCAGAATGGCTGAGATTCCCCTCTGCAAACAGACTGGGGGTTGCTTGCGTTTTCGGCTTGCCCCTTGCCGGCCAGGTAGGTGCACCCACGCATGTGAGGTACCGTTTTCATCGGGACACCTGTGGGAACGCGGGACGGTAGGCCAGGTGTTGTTGGGGGCGTGTTTCGATGGGTGCGTCGAGCGAAATGTGCGGAAAAAGCGTTTTTCCCCCACATTTCGGACTTTGCAGGGGTGTCTGGGTAAAAAAACCTGGGGCGATGTGCGCAAATCACACCTCTGCGGATTCCCACGGGTGTCCTCTTTTCGGAAATGCATGGGGCTCCCTGTTTTCCTCGGTGGCTTGGACACCCGAGGCCCATATCTGTATGTTGTGCCGGTCGGCAGAATGGCTGAGATTCCCCTCTGCAAACAGACTGGGGGTTGCTTGCGTTTTCGGCTTGCCCCTTGCCGGCCAGGTAGGTGCACCCACGCATGTGAGGTACCGTTTTCATCGGGACACCTGTGGGAACGCGGGACGGTAGGCCATGTGTTGTTGGGGGCGTGTTTCGATGGGTGCGTCGAGCGAAATGTGCGGAAAAAGCGTTTTTTCCCCCACATTTCGGACTTTGCAGGGGTGTCTGGGTAAAAAAACCTGGGGCGATGTGCGCAAATCACACCTCTGTGGATTCCCACGGGTGTCCTCTTTTCGGAAATGCATGGGGCTCCCTGTTTTCCTCGGTGGCTTGGACACCCGAGGCCCATATCTGTATGTTGTGCCGGTCGGCAGAATGGCTGAGATTCCCCTCTGCAAACAGACTGGGGGTTGCTTGCGTTTTCGGCTTGCCCCTTGCCGGCCAGGTAGGTGCACCCACGCATGTGAGGTACCGTTTTCATCGGGACACCTGTGGGAACGCGGGACGGTAGGCCAGGTGTTGTTGGGGGCGTGTTTCGATGGGTGCGTCGAGTGAAATGTGCGGAAAAAGCGTTTTTTCCCCCACATTTCGGACTTTGCAGGGGTGTCTGGGTAAAAAAACCTGGGGCGATGTGCGCAAATCACACCTCTGCGGATTCCCACGGGTGTCCTCTTTTCGGAAATGCATGGGGCTCCCTGTTTTCCTCGGTGGCTTGGACACCCGAGGCCCATATCTGTATGTTGTGCCGGTCGGCAGAATGGCTGAGATTCCCCTCTGCAAACAGACTGGGGGTTGCTTGCGTTTTCGGCTTGCCCCTTGCCGGCCAGGTAGGTGCACCCACGCATGTGAGGTACCGTTTTCATCGGGACACCTGTGGGAACGCGGGACGGTAGGCCATGTGTTGTTGGGGGCGTGTTTCGATGGGTGCGTCGAGTGAAATGTGCGGAAAAAGCGTTTTTTCCCCCACATTTCGGACTTTGCAGGGGTGTCTGGGTAAAAAAACCTGGGGCGATGTGCGCAAATCACACCTCTGCGGATTCCCACGGGTGTCCTCTTTTCGGAAATGCATGGGGCTCCCTGTTTTCCTCGGTGGCTTGGACACCCGAGGCCCATATCTGTATGTTGTGCCGGTTGGCAGAATGGCTGAGATTCCCCTCTGCAAACAGACTGGGGGTTGCTTGCGTTTTCGGCTTGCCCCTTGCTGGCCAGGTAGGTGCACCCACGCATGTGAGGTACCGTTTTCATCGGGACACCTGTGGGAATGCGGGACGGTAGGCCATGTGTTGTTGGGGGCGTGTTTCGATGGGTGCGTCGAGCGAAATGTGCGGAAAAAGCGTTTTTTCCCCCAAATTTCGGACTTTGCAGGGGTGTCTGGGTAAAAAAACCTGGGGCGATGTGCGCAAATCACACCTCTGCGGATTCCCACGGGTGTCCTCTTTTCGGAAATGCATGGGGCTCCCTGTTTTCCTCGGTGGCTTGGACACCCGAGGCCCATATCTGTATGTTGTGCCGGTCGGCAGAATGGCTGAGATTCCCCTCTGCAAACAGACTGGGGGTTGCTTGCGTTTTCGGCTTGCCCCTTGCCGGCCAGGTAGGTGCACCCACGCATATGAGGTACCATTTTCATCGGGACACCTGTGGGAACGCAGGACGGTAGGCCATGTGTTGTTGGGGGCGTGTTTCGATGGGTGCGTCGAGCGAAATGTGCGGAAAAAGCGTTTTTTCCCCCACATTTCGGACTTTGCAGGGGTGTCTGGGTAAAAAAACCTGGGGCGATGTGCGCAAATCACACCTCTGCGGATTCCCACGGGTGTCCTCTTTTCAGAAATGCATGGGGCTCCCTGTTTTCCTCGGTGGCTTGGACACCCGAGGCCCATATCTGTATGTTGTGCCGGTCGGCAGAATGGCAGAGATTCCCCTCTGCAAACAGACTGGGGGTTGCTTGCGTTTTCGGCTTGCCCCTTGCCGGCCAGGTAGGTGCACCCACGCATGTGAGGTACCGTTTTCATCAGGACACCTGTGGGAACGCGGGACGGTAGGCCATGTGTTGTTGGGGGCGTGTTTCGATGGGTGCGTCGAGCGAAATGTGCGGAAAAAGCGTTTTTTCCCCCCACATTTCGGACTTTGCAGGGGTGTCTGGGTAAAAAAACCTGGGGCGATGTGTTTAAATCACACCTCTGCGGATTCCCACGTGTGTCCTCTTTTCGGAAATGCATGGGGCTCCCTGTTTTCCTCGGTGGCTTGGACACCCGAGGCCCATATCTGTATGTTGTGCCGGTCGGCAGAATGGCTGAGATTCCCCTCTGCAAACAGACTGGGGGTTGCTTGCGTTTTCGGCTTGCCCCTTGCCGGCCAGGTAGGTGCACCCACGCATGTGAGGTACCGTTTTCATCGGGACACCTGTGGGAACGCGGGACGGTAAGCCATGTGTTGTTGGGGGGGTGTTTCAATGGGTGCGTCGAGCAAAATGTGCGGAAAAAGCGTTTTTTCCCCCACATTTCGGACTTTGCAGGGGTGTCTGGGTAAAAAAACCTGGGGCGATGTGCGCAAATCACACCTCTGCGGATTCCCACGGGTGTCCTCTTTTCGGAAATGCATGGGGCTCCATGTTTTCCTCGGTGGCTTGGACACCCGAGGCCCATATCTGTATGTTGTGCCGGTCGGCAGAATGGCTGAGATTCCCCTCTGCAAACAGACTGGCGGTTGCTTGCGTTTTCGGCTTGCCCCTTGCCGGCCAGGTAGGTGCACCCACGCATGTGAGGTACCTTTTTCATCGGGACACCTGTGGGAACGCGGGACGGTAGGCCATGTGTTGTTGGGGGCGTGTTTCGATGGGTGCGTCGAGCGAAATGTGCGGAAAAAGCGTTTTTTCCCCCACATTTCGGACTTTGCAGGGGTGTCTGGGTAAAAAAACCTGGGGCGATGTGCGCAAATCACACCTCTGCGGATTCCCACGGGTGTCCTCTTTTCGGAAATGCATGGGGCTCCCTGTTTTCCTCGGTGGCTTGGACACCCGAGGCCCATATCTGTATGTTGTGCCGGTCGGCAGAATGGCTGAGATTCCCCTCTGCAAACAGACTGGGGGTTGCTTGCATTTTCGGCTTTCCCCTTGCCGGCCAGGTAGGTGCACCCACGCATGTGAGGTACCGTTTTCATCGGGACACCTGTGGGAACGCGGGACGGTAGGCCATGTGTTGTTGGGGGCGTGTTTCGATGGGTGCGTCGAGCGAAATGTGCGGAAAAAGCGTTTTTTCCCCCACATTTCGGACTTTGCAGGGGTGTCTGGGTAAAAAAACCTGGGGCGATGTGCGCAAATCACACCTCTGCGGATTCCCACGGGTGTCCTCTTTTCGGAAATGCATGGGGCTCCCTGTTTTCCTCGGTGGCTTGGACACCCGAGGCCCATATCTGTATGTTGTGCCGGTCGGCAGAATGGCTGAGATTCCCCTCTGCAAACAGACTGGGGGTTGCTTGCGTTTTCGGCTTGCCCCTTGCCGGCCAGGTAGGTGCACCCACGCATGTGAGGTACCGTTTTCATCGGGACACCCGTGGGAACGCGGGACAGTAGGCCAGGTGTTGTTGGGGGCGTGTTTCGATGGGTGCGTCGAGCGAAATGTGCGGAAAAAGCATTTTTTCCCCCACATTTCGGACTTTGCAGGGGTGTCTGGGTAAAAAAACCTGGGGCGATGTGCGCAAATCACACCTCTGCGGATTCCCACGGGTGTCCTCTTTTCGGAAATGCATGGGGCTCCCTGTTTTCCTCGGTGGCTTGGACACCCGAGGCCCATATCTGTATGTTGTGCCGGTCGGCAGAATGGCTGAGATTCCCCTCTGCAAACAGACTGGGGGTTGCTTGCGTTTTCAGCTTGCCCCTTGCCGGCCAGGTAGGTGCACCCACGCATGTGAGGTACCGTTTTCATCGGGACACCCGTGGGAACGCGGGACGGTAGGCCAGGTGTTGTTGGGGGCGTGTTTCGATGGGTGCGTCGAGCGAAATGTGCGGAAAAAGCGTTTTTTCCCCCACATTTCGGACTTTGCAGGGGTGTCTGGGTAAAAAAACCTGGGGCGATGTGCGCAAATCACACCTCTGCGGATTCCCACGGGTGTCCTCTTTTCGGAAATGCATGGGGCTCCCTGTTTTCCTCGGTGGCTTGGACACCCGAGGCCCATATCTGTATGTTGTGCCGGTCGGCAGAATGGCTGAGATTCCCCTCTGCAAACAGACTGGGGGTTGCTTGCGTTTTCGGCTTGCCCCTTGCCGGCCAGGTAGGTGCACCCACGCATGTGAGGTACCGTTTTCATCGGGACACCTGTGGGAACGCGGGACGGTAGGCCATGTGTTGTTGGGGGCGTGTTTCGATGGGTGCGTCGAGCAAAATGTGCGGAAAAAGCGTTTTTTCCCCCACATTTCGGACTTTGCAGGGGTGTCTGGGTAAAAAAACCTGGGGCGATGTGCGCAAATCACACTTCTGCGGATTCCCACGGGTGTCCTCTTTTCGGAAATGCATGGGGCTCCCTGTTTTCCTCGGTGGCTTGGACACCCGAGGCCCATATCTGTATGTTGTGCCGGTCGGCAGAATGGCTGAGATTCCCCTCTGCAAACAGACTGGGGGTTGCTTGCGTTTCGGCTTGCCCCTTGCCGGCCAGGTAGGTGCACCCATGCATGTGAGGTACCGTTTTCATCGGGACACCTGTGGGAACGCGGGACGGTAGGCCATGTGTTGTTGGGGGCGTGTTTCGATGGGTGCGTCGAGCGAAATGTGCGGAAAAAGCGTTTTTTCCCCCACATTTCGGACTTTGCAGGGGTGTCTGGGTAAAAAAACCTGGGGCGATGTGCGCAAATCACACCTCTGCGGATTCCCACGGGTGTCCTCTTTTCGGAAATGCATGGGGCTCCCTGTTTTCCTCGGTGGCTTGGACACCCGAGGCCCATATCTGTATGTTGTGCCGGTCGGCAGAATGGCTGAGTGTCATGATCTCTGCTTCCAAAAGGTCAGGGTTTTCCCAACTCCCTTGGAAGCAGATCCATAACCCAGGTTCCGAGTGCCAACCAGTCCCAATTGGGACCTTTTGGACCCAGTCCTGGCGCCAGTGGCACCAGGCTCATAAATATGCCCAGTCCCAGCGCTGGAAGCGCCGGGCTCATAATGCTTGGGTGGACTTACCTTCAGCAGACCATGCTCCTTACTTGCCTGCCAGTTGAGCCTCTGATCCTCTTCTGTTTGGAACTACTTTTCCTGTTGGGTGGGGCTGGAGCCACTCCCTAGATTCAGAACACTGGAACTCTTCTGGAAGGCAGGAACTCTTTTCTTACCAGGAACTCTTTTCTTACTTAGGCGTGGATGTGGAAGGAGACACCTAAGCACTACAGGAGGCTATTTAAACCACACCCGGTGGATGAATCTTGCTTTGCGTTATTCTGCAACCTCTGCAGCAGAACGCTCATCGTGTCTTCTGCATCCGGTCCTGGGCCTAAGGAAAAAGGCTTACCATCCTGAATCCAGTCTTCAGCAACACCTATAAAGACAAGAAAGAACAGGTTAGCATTCCGGCATCTGAAAGGCAAAGGCTTACCATCCTGAATCCAGTCTTCAGCAACACCTATAAAGACAAGAAAGAACAGGTTAGCATTCCGGCATCTGAAAGGCAAAGGCTTACCTACTCTTCGTACGCTCCGGAGGCCTTCGGCGCTGCATCCCGCATCTGAAAGACAAAACAAGGTGCGTTTAAAGACATTGGGGAACTTTAATACTCACGTGCCATTACTCCTTTCCACATCTAATCCAGTGGGTATTCCGGCACCCTGCAGCCACTCCGAACTCGTACCTGCAAAATAAAAAGACAGTTAGAGCGCATAGTGAAGCAGGCAACAAGCGCTTACTTACGTGCTTCCAGGCGCTTCTATTCATCACACGGGCTCCATCTTCAACTCACTTCAGCCCGTCATCCGCCATCGCCGGAACCCTGCAAAACAAGAGACATCATTACTAAAGACTTTAAAGACATTTGAATGACTCGAAAATTACCGTTCGTGCAGTAAACGACGGACAGCAGTCCTCTGAAGTCAAGAGGCCTGCGCTACCTATCCAGTGAAGAAACTGGTTACAGCACCCTGCCCCGAGGCAGATGGAGAGCTCGGCATTCACTTACCTAAGGTGAGAGCGTTAACCTTTGGGGGTCTACAGGAGAGGAGAAGAGGAAAGAGATAGGGACACCCCAATAACCCCAGTTCATTAACCCCATATTTTCTATCTGCAGACATCTTACTCTACACGTCAGGCATACAGTGCACAGAGGTCCAGCCCAAAGAGCCAACCGGGTGCTACACATCACCTTTGAAGATACGGTAGTCGCCCAGTCAAGACCGGCGCCTCTGCGAGAATCAGGTGAGCGTTACAGAACGCAAAGCCTACCGCAAAACTCTCGCCCAGGCGCTATGGAAACCTCGGATACTGACCCCCTAGCCCGGTTACTTGGGGAACTAAGGGCAGAAGTGCATGCAGCTCGTCAGGAAACGAATGCTCTAAGAAGGGAACTAATTATTTCCAAGGAGAGAACAGACAATCTTGCTAGACAAGTGCTACAGTCACAAGCCGGACAGACCCCGTTACCCGCATCAGGGGCAAATCTTCCTTCAACATCCTCTATGAATCCAGTGCAGATCAACCTACCTGGGAATGTACCTCTGGCTCCGCCCGAACGATTTTCTGGTGACCCAAAGAGGTTTGCAGTATTTATCAATCAGTGCCGGTTGCACTTCTTATGCCGGCCAGCAGCCTTTCCAACTGATCAAGCAAAAGTAGCTTTTGTACTTTCGTACCTTAGTGGCAATGCGGCAGACTGGTCGATCCCTCTAGTTAATCAAGATGATCCGGTTCTCCATGATTTTCAAGCCTTTCAGCTTAGTATGGAAAAACTGTTCGCAAGACATTCACAGGGGCAGGCCTTGGACAATGAGCTTCTTTCGTTGCGACAGGGTAATCAAGACCTTTTGGCTTATATTGCATCTTTCAATAGACTAATAGTGGAAACTCAATGGCCTGAGGACAAAAGGATTACGCTGTTTTATAGAGGTCTACGTGGAGAGCTCAAAGACGTTTTAGCCCAAGTAGTGAATCCCCCACAAGACTGTTCGGATTATATAGACTTGGTCGTTCAAATAGATCACAGGCTGCAGAACAGGAAGGCCGATCGTTCCAAGTTTGATGCTCGAGTATTTTCCAAACCGCCAACTCCTTCCAAAGGAGTAGACTCCGGGGAACCCATGCAAATAGGGGGTCTGAAAGGTCCTCTTACACAAAGGGAGCGGGAAAGGAGGAAACAGTTGCAATTATGCCTATATTGCAGAAACTCAGGGCACTTTCTTCGAGACTGTCCGGTGAAACCTGCCAAGAAGGCAGTAGGAGCTGCAGTTACCAAAGTTACAAACTCTGAGCAGGGAAACGACCTCGCCCGACAAGAATAGAGGTCCTCTTGCCGAGCGTGAAAACCAGTTCCGTGACCTCGCATTTCGTGATACCTATGGTCCTCATTAGCCCTGATAATCCGGATCGATTACATGCAATTGAAGCTTACGTCGACAGCGGTGCCATCGGCAATTATGTGGATCATGAAATGGTTTTGAGGATGAATCTAACTCTTTGTCCCAAGGCTGTAAAGGACGTCATTACTACGGTGGATGGTACGGAGATAGCCTCCGGGCCAGTAACGCATACCACTCAAGAGGTGACGCTAGTAAGTCAAGATGGACACCATGAGAAGATCGTGTTCGATGTGATCAAGGCCCCTCAGTTTCAGATTATTCTAGGAATACCTTGGTTAGAGAAACACAATACTCTGATCGATTGGCGAGCAAGAACGGTCCAGTTTCCAGAATGTGTCTCTACTTGTCACCCTCCACCTGGTGTTGCACTGGCCGCAATTTCTTCAGAGACTCCCCAGTTACCTCCCGAATACCTAGAATACCAAGATGTTTTCCGGAAGGATCAGGCTAACTCTCTACCTCCTCATAGGTCTTATGACTGCCAGATAGACCTGATACCTGGATCTACTCCTCCTTGTAGTAGAATTTATGCCCTCACCGAGCCTGAGAACCTTCACCTTCGACAATACCTGGATCAATACCTGGCAAATGGGTTTATTCGTCCTTCCAAGTCCCCTGCTTCTTCAGCTTTGTTCTTCGTTCCAAAAAAGGAAGGAGACCTTAGAACTTGTATTGATTATCGCTCCCTGAACCAGATCACCGTTAAGAATAGATATCCGTTACCTTTGATCCCTGAACTCCTGGACCAAGTCAGAAAAGCATGCATATATACAAAGCTGGATCTTAGAGGAGCTTACCACTTGGTACGAGTAAAAGAGGGCGATGAATGGAAGACGGCCTTCCGCACCAAGTATGGGCTATTTGAATATCAGGTCATGCCCTTCGGACTTTGCAATGCCCCGGCCGCCTTTCAATATTTTATGAACGATGTCCTCAGAGAGCTCATAGATGTATGTGTTGTTGTTTACATTGACGACATCCTCGTTTATTCTTCATCGGAATCTGAACATCGGAAACACGTGAAAATGGTCCTCGAAAGATTGCGTCAACACAAACTTTTCGCTAAGTTGGAAAAATGTGTTTTCAACGTGACTGAAGTTGAATTCTTGGGATTCATATTATCACCTGGCGGAGTGCGTATGGATTCAAAGAAGGTCGATGCAGTTCTCAAATGGCCATCACCATCCTCCGTAAAAGGTGTGCAAAGCATGTTAGGCTTCGCTAACTTTTACCGCAGGTTTATCCCCGAATTCTCTCGAATAGTCCAGCCCATCACTGCCTTGTTAAAGAAAAACAAACGTTTTGAATGGTCTACCGAGGCGGAACAAGCTTTCCAGGATTTGAAGACTAAATTTATCTCTGCACCAATCTTAAAACACCCTCGCCCCGAACTCCCCTACATCGTGGAAACTGATGCTTCAAGCCTTGCCATGGGGGCAGTTCTATCACAAAAGGACCCGGTAACCAATCAGTTGCATCCCGTGGCATTTTGGTCCCGCAAATTCTCGCCTCCTGAAATCAATTACACGATTACTGACAAGGAACTTCTGGCTATCAAGTCTGCCTTTAAGACTTGGCGGCATTATCTGCTGGGGGCCCGACACACCGTTACTGTGATTACGGATCACCGAAACCTGCAATATTTGAAGACCGCAAAAGCCCAATCCTCTAGACAACTCCGTTGGGCATTATTCTTTGCCGAGTTTGACTTCATAATTACCTATCGACCTGGTACAAAGAACGGTAAAGCCGATGCCCTTTCTCGGATGGGAGTGGAAGAACACTTGGTCAACCCTAAACCTGTACCAATCATTCCCGAACAAAGAATTCTGGGTGTAATCGCCACAGAATCCATAGAGGAAGTTAAGGATAAAGCCAGGCAACTTGTAACTCCAGCAAACATACAGAATTGGCATCTGCAGGGAAAGGACTTTGCAGTAAAGGACAACTTATTGTATTTCCAAGAACGATTATACCTACCCAGCACAGATTTACAGAAAAAAGTAATCTCTTGTTATCACGACTCTTTAATGGAAGGTCATCCCGGAATAGCCAAGACCTCAGAAAAGATCAAGCGCTACTTCTGGTGGCCGTCTTGGAAAAAAGATATCAGAGACTTTATAATGTCCTGTGGAGTATGCGCCCAAAACAAGAGTCAAAAGGAAAGACCAGCAGGCCTCTTACGCCCTATTGACATCCCACCTCGCCCTTGGCATACGCTTTCTATGGACTTCATCACCGATCTACCTCCATGCTCCGGATACAATACGATTCTAGTAATCGTGGACTTATTCTCCAAGATGGCGCATTTCATTCCGCTCAAAGGCTTGCCAACAGCAGCAACTCTGGCCCGAGAATTTCTCGAAAACATCGTCCGACTGCACGGTTTTCCTTCGGTTCTAATTTCGGATCGAGGTAGTCAATTTATTTCTCATTTTTGGCGAAGTTGCTGTCGGTCGGCTCAAATTGATGTGAGACTATCGACCAGTCACCACCCTCAGACCGACGGACAAACCGAGAGGACCAATCAAACTCTGGAACAGCATTTACGCTGCATGCTGCAACAAACTGAAAAAACTTGGAAAGATATCCTTTGGATAGCCGAGTATGCCTACAATAACTCTGTCCATTCGGGAACTGGGAAAACCCTGTTTTTTCTTTTGTACGGCAGTCACCCTCGAACCTCGGAGTTGGATCCCCTCCAAGATCTTGAAACACCAGCAGTAGACTACCTGCCTTCTACAATCACCCAAGCCTTTAAGGAAGCTGTTTCTCACCTTCAAAGGGCTAAAGAACAATACAAGAAAGGAGCAGATCAACATCGGAAGGAAGCCCCTCACTATCAAGTAGGGGATCAAGTCTGGTTATCCACCAAATATCTATCTCTAAAAGGGCCACGCACATTCAACCCAAGATACCTTGGTCCCTATTCCATCACTACCATAGTAAACCCAGTAGCGGTCAAGTTGGACTTGCCCCCGCACATGAAGATACATCCGGTCTTCCACGTCTCTCTATTAAAACCCGTGCAACCTCAAACCCGACTAACCAAATCTCCAAAACCTATCCTAGTGGATGGAGAACTCGAGTTTGAAGTCAAAAGCATTCTGGACTCCAAGATCTCCAAATCTAAACTATTCTACCTAATTGACTGGAAAGGCTACGGCCCCCAAGAGAGATCCTGGGAACCTGCTGAATATGTCCACGCTCCTCGCCTAATCAAAAGATTTCACCGAACATTTCCTGACAAGCCAAAACCCCCGGAGAAGCCCGGTTTGGGAGGGGCCTCGAGGGGGGGTACTGTCATGATCTCTGCTTCCAAAAGGTCAGGGTTTTCCCAACTCCCTTGGAAGCAGATCCATAACCCAGGTTCCGAGTGCCAACCAGTCCCAATTGGGACCTTTTGGACCCAGTCCTGGCGCCAGTGGCACCAGGCTCATAAATATGCCCAGTCCCAGCGCTGGAAGCGCCGGGCTCATAATGCTTGGGTGGACTTACCTTCAGCAGACCATGCTCCTTACTTGCCTGCCAGTTGAGCCTCTGATCCTCTTCTGTTTGGAACTACTTTTCCTGTTGGGTGGGGCTGGAGCCACTCCCTAGATTCAGAACACTGGAACTCTTCTGGAAGGCAGGAACTCTTTTCTTACCAGGAACTCTTTTCTTACTTAGGCGTGGCTGTGGAAGGAGACACCTAAGCACTACAGGAGGCTATTTAAACCACACCCGGTGGATGAATCTTGCTTTGCGTTATTCTTCAACCTCTGCAGCAGAACGCTCATCGTGTCTTCTGCATCCGGTCCTGGGCCTAAGGAAAAAGGCTTACCATCCTGAATCCAGTCTTCAGCAACACCTATAAAGACAAGAAAGAACAGGTTAGCATTCCGGCATCTGAAAGGCAAAGGCTTACCATCCTGAATCCAGTCTTCAGCAACACCTATAAAGACAAGAAAGAACAGGTTAGCATTCCGGCATCTGAAAGGCAAAGGCTTACCTACTCTTCGTACGCTCCGGAGGCCTTCGGCGCTGCATCCCGCATCTGAAAGACAAAACAAGGTGCGTTTAAAGACATTGGGGAACTTTAATACTCACGTGCCATTACTCCTTTCCACATCTAATCCAGTGGGTATTCCAGCACCCTGCAGCCGCTCCGAACTCGTACCTGCAAAATAAAAAGACAGTTAGAGCGCATAGTGAAGCAGGCAACAAGCGCTTACTTACGTGCTTCCAGGCGCTTCTATTCATCACACGGGCTCCATCTTCAACTCACTTCAGCCCGTCATCCGCCATCGCCGGAACCCTGCAAAACAAGAGACATCATTACTAAAGACTTTAAAGACATTTGAATGACTCGAAACTTACAGTTCGTGCAGTAAACGACGGACAGCAGTCCTCTGAAGTCAAGAGGCCTGCGCTACCTATCCAGTGAAGAAACTGGTTACAGCACCCTGCCCCGAGGCAGATGGAGAGCTCGGCATTCACTTACCTAAGGTGAGAGCGTTAACCTTTGGGGGTCTACAGGAGAGGAGAAGAGGAAAGAGATAGGGACACCCCAATAACCCCAGTTCATTAACCCCATATTTTCTATCTGCAGACATCTTACTCTACACGTCAGGCATACAGTGCACAGAGGTCCAGCCCAAAGAGCCAACCGGGTGCTACACATCACCTTTGAAGATACGGTAGTCGCCCAGTCAAGACCGGCGCCTCTGCGAGAATCAGGTGAGCATTACACTGAGATTCCCCTCTGCAAACAGACTGGGGGTTTCTTGCGTTTTCGGCTTGCCCCTTGCCGGCCAGGTAGGTGCACCCACGCATGTGAGGTACCGTTTTCATCGGGACACCTGTGGGAACGCGGGACGGTAGGCCATGTGTTGTTGGGGGCGTGTTTCGATGGGTGCGTTGAGCGAAATGTGCGGAAAAAGCGTTTTTTCCCCCACATTTCGGACTTTGCAGGGGTGTCTGGGTAAAAAAACCTGGGGCGATGTGCGCAAATCACACCTCTGCGGATTCCCACGGGTGTCCTCTTTTCGGAAATGCATGGGGCTCCCTGTTTTCCTCGGTGGCTTGGACACCCGAGGCCCATATCTGTATGTTGTGCCGGTCGGCAGAATGGCTGAGATTCCCCTCTGCAAACAGACTGGGGGTTGCTTGCGTTTTCGGCTTGCCCCTTGCCGGCCAGGTAGGTGCACCCACGCATGTGAGGTACCGTTTTCATCGGGACACCTGTGGGAACGCAGGACGGTAGGCCAGGTGTTGTTGGGGGCGTGTTTCGATGGGTGCGTCGAGCGAAATGTGCGGAAAAAGCGTTTTTTCCCCCACATTTCGGACTTTGCAGGGGTGTCTGGGTAAAAAAACCTGGGGCGATGTGCGCAAATCACACCTCTGCGGATTCCCATGGGTGTCCTCTTTTCGGAAATGCATGGGGCTCCCTGTTTTCCTCGGTGGCTTGGACACCCGAGGCCCATATCTGTATGTTGTGCCGGTCGGCAGAATGCCTGAGATTCCCCTCTGCAAACAGACTGGGGGTTGCTTGCGTTTTCGGCTTGCCCCTTGCCGGCCAGGTAGGTGCACCCACGCATGTGAGGTACCGTTTTCATCGGGACACCTGTGGGAACGCGGGACGGTAGGCCATGTGTTGTTGGGGGCGTGTTTTGATGGGTGCGTCGAGTGAAATGTGCGGAAAAAGCGTTTTTTCCCCCACATTTCGGACTTTGCAGGGGTGTCTGGGTAAAAAAACCTGGGGCGATGTGCGCAAATCACACCTCTGCGGATTCCCACGGGTGTCCTCTTTTCGGAAATGCATGGGGCTCCCTGTTTTCCTCGGTGGCTTGGACACCCGAGGCCCATATCTGTATGTTGTGCCGGTCGGCAGAATGGCTGAGATTCCCCTCTGCAAACAGACTGGGGGTTGCTTGCGTTTTTGGCTTGCCCCTTGCCGGCCAGGTAGGTGCACCCACGCATGTGAGGTACCGTTTTCATCGGGACACCTGTGGGAACGCGGGACGGTAGGCCATGTGTTGTTGGGGGCGTGTTTCGATGGGTGCGTCGAGTGAAATGTGCGGAAAAAGCGTTTTTTCCCCCACATTTCGGACTTTGCAGGGGTGTCTGGGTAAAAAAACCTGGGGCGATGTGCGCAAATCACACCTCTGCGGATTCCCACGGGTGTCCTCTTTTCGGAAATGCATGGGGCTCCCTGTTTTCCTCGGTGGCTTGGACACCCGAGGCCCATATCTGTATGTTGTGCCGGTCGGCAGAATGGCTGAGATTCCCCTCTGCAAACAGACTGGGGGTTGCTTGCGTTTTCGGCTTGCCCCTTGCCGGCCAGGTAGGTGCACCCACGCATGTGAGGTACCGTTTTCATCGGGACACCTGTGGGAATGCGGGACGGTAGGCCATGTGTTGTTGGGGGCGTGTTTCGATGGGTGCGTCGAGCGAAATGTGCGGAAAAAGCGTTTTTTCCCCCACATTTCGGACTTTGCAGGGGTGTCTGGGTAAAAAAACCTGGGGCGATGTGCGCAAATCACACCTCTGCGGATTCCCACGGGTGTCCTCTTTTCGGAAATGCATGGGGCTCCCTGTTTTCCTCGGTGGCTTGGACACCCGAGGCCCATATCTGTATGTTGTGCCGGTCGGCAGAATGGCTGAGATTCCCCTCTGCAAACAGACTGGGGGTTGCTTGCGTTTTCGGCTTGCCCCTTGCCGGCCAGGTAGGTGCACCCACGCATGTGAGGTACCGTTTTCATCAGGACACCTGTGGGAACGCGGGACGGTAGGCCATGTGTTTTTGGGGGCGTGTTTTGATGGGTGCGTCGAGCGAAATGTGCGGAAAAAGCGTTTTTTCCCCCCACATTTCGGACTTTGCAGGGGTGTCTGGGTAAAAAAACCTGGGGCGATGTGCGCAAATCACACCTCTGCGGATTCCCACGGGTGTCCTCTTTTCGGAAATGCATGGGGCTCCCTGTTTTCCTCGGTGGCTTGGACACCCGAGGCCCATATCTGTATGTTGTGCCGGTCGGCAGAATGGCTGAGATTCCCCTCTGCAAACAGACTGGGGGTTGCTTGTGTTTTCGGCTTGCCCCTTGCCGGCCAGGTAGGTGCACCCACGCATGTGAGGTACCGTTTTCATCGGGACACCTGTGGGAACGCGGGACGGTAGGCCATGTGTTGTTGGGGGGGTGTTTCAATGGGTGCGTCGAGCGAAATGTGCGGAAAAAGCGTTTTTCCCCCACATTTCGGACTTTGCAGGGGTGTCTGGGTAAAACAACCTGGGGCGATGTGCGCAAATCACACCTCTGCGGATTCCCACGGGTGTCCTCTTTTCGGAAATGCATGGGGCTCCCTGTTTTCCTCGGTGGCTTGGACACCCGAGGCCCATATCTGTATGTTGTGCCGGTCGGCAGAATGGCTGAGATTCCCCTCTGCAAACAGACTGGCGGTTGCTTGCGTTTTCGGCTTGCCCCTTGCCGGCCAGGTAGGTGCACCCACGTATGTGAGGTACCTTTTTCATCGGGACACCTGTGGGAACGCGGGACGGTAGGCCATGTGTTGTTGGGGGCGTGTTTCGATGGGTGCATCGAGCGAAATGTGCGGAAAAAGCGTTTTTTCCCCCACATTTCGGACTTTGCAGGGGTGTCTGGGTAAAAAAACCTGGGGCGATGTGCGCAAATCACAACTCTGCGGATTCCCACGGGTGTCCTCTTTTCGGAAATGCATGGGGCTCCCTGTTTTCCTCGGTGGCTTGGACACCCGAGGCCCATATCTGTATGTTGTGCCGGTTGGCAGAATGGCTGAGATTCCCCTCTGCAAACAGACTGGGGGTTGCTTGCGTTTTCGGCTTGCCCCTTGCCGGCCAGGTAGGTGCACCCACGCATGTGAGGTACCGTTTTCATCGGGACACCTGTGGGAACGCGGGACGGTAGGCCATGTGTTGTTGGGGGCGTGTTATGATGGGTGCGTCGAGCGAAATGTGCGGAAAAAGCGTTTTTTCCCCCACATTTCGGACTTTGCAGGGGTGTCTGGGTAAAAAAACCTGGGGCGATGTGCGCAAATCACACCTCTGCGGATTCCCACGGGTGTCCTCTTTTCGGAAATGCATGGGGCTCCCTGTTTTCCTCGGTGGCTTGGACACCCGAGGCCCATATCTGTATGTTGTGCCGGTCGGCAGAATGGCTGAGATTCCCCTCTGCAAACAGACTGGGGGTTGCTTGCGTTTTCGGCTTGCCCCTTGCCGGCCAGGTAGGTGCACCCACGCATGTGAGGTACCATTTTCATCGGGACACCTGTGGGAACGCGGGACGGTAGGCCATGTGTTGTTGGGGGCGTGTTTCGATGGGTGCGTCGAGCGAAATGTGCGGAAAAAGCTTTTTTTCCCCCACATTTCGGACTTTGCAGGGGTGTCTGGGTAAAAAAACCTCTGGCGATGTGCGCAAATCACACCTCTGCGGATTCCCACGGGTGTCCTCTTTTCGGAAATGCATGGGGCTCCCTGTTTTCCTCGGTGGCTTGGACACCCGAGGCCCATATCTGTATGTTGTGCCGGTCGGCAGAATGGCTGAGATTCCCCTCTGCAAACAGACTGGGGGTTGCTTGCGTTTTCGGCTTGCCCCTTGCCGGCCAGGTAGGTGCACCCACGCATGTGAGGTACCGTTTTCATCGGGACACCTGTGGGAACGCGGGACGGTAGGCCATGTGTTGTTGGGGGCATGTTTCGATGGGTGCGTCGAGCGAAATGTGCGGAAAAAGCGTTTTTTCCCCTACATTTCGGACTTTGCAGGGGTGTCTGGGTAAAAAAACCTGGGGCGATGTGCGCAAATCACACCTCTGCGGATTCCCACGGGTGTCCTCTTTTCGGAAATGCATGGGGCTCCCTGTTTTCCTTGGTGGCTTGGACACCCGAGGCCCATATCTGTATGATGTGAGAGTGTGACATTTCCGGTGTGAAAACAGACTTGGGGTTACTTGTGTTTTAGGCTTTCCCCTTGGCGGCCAGGTAGGTGCACCCACACATGTGAGGTACCGTTTTCATCGGGACACCTTTGGGAACGCGTGACGGTAGGACATGTGTTGTTGGGGGCGTGTTTCGATGGGTGCGTCGAGCGAAATGTGCGGAAAAAGCGTTTTTTTCCCCACATTTCGGACTTTGCAGGGGTGTCTGGGTAATAAATTCTGGGGCAATTTGGGCATATCATACCTCTGCGGATTCCCACGGGTGTCCTCTTTTCGGAAATGCATGGGGTTCCCTGTTTTCCACGGTGGCTTGGACACCCGAGGCCCATATCTGTACATTGTGCCAGTCGGCAGAATGTCTGAGATTTCCCTCTGAAAACAGACTTGGGGTTACTTGTGTTTTAGGCTTTCCCCTTGGCGGCCAGGTAGGTGCACCCACACATGTGAGGTACCGTTTTCATCGGGACACCTGTGGGAATGCGGGACGGTAGGCCATGTGTTGTTGGGGGCGTGTTTCGATGGGTGAGTCGAGCGAAATGTGAGGAAAATGCGTATTTTTTCCCACATTTTGGACTTTGCGGGGGTGTCTGGGTAATAAATTCTGGGGCGATTTAGGCATATCATACCTCTGCGGATTCCCACGGGTGTCCTCTTTCCAGAAATGCATGGGGTTCCCTGTTTTCCTCGGTGGCTTGGACACCCGAGGCCCATATCTGTAAATTGTGCCGGTCGGCAGAATGTCTGAGATTTCCCTCTGAAAACAGACTTTGGGTTACTTGTGTTTTAGGCTTTCCCCTTGGCGGCCAGGTAGGTGCAACCACACATGTGAGGTACCGTTTTCATCGGGACACCTGTGGGAACGCGGGACAGTAGGCCATGTGTTGTTGGGGGCGTGTTTCGATGGCTGGGTCGAGCGAAATGTGAGGAAAATGCGTATTTTTTCCCACATTTCGGACTTTGCGGGGGTGTCTGGGTAATAAATTCTGGGGCGATTTGGGCATATCATACCTCTGCGGATTCCCACGGGTGTCCTCTTTTCGGAAATGCATGGGGTTCCCTGTTTTCCTTGGTGGCTTGGACACCCGAGGCCCATATCTGTATGATGTGAGAGTGTGACATTTCCGGTGTGAAAACAGACTTGGGGTTACTTGTGTTTTAGGCTTTCCCCTTGGCGGCCAGGTAGGTGCACCCACACATGTGAGGTACCGTTTTCATCGGGACACCTGTGGGAACGCGTGACAGTAGGCCATGCGTTGTTGGGGGCGTGTTTCGATGGGTGCTCGAGCGAAATGTGCGGAAAAAGCGTTTTTTTCCCCACATTTTGGACTTTGCAGGGGTGTCTGGGTAATAAATTCTGGGGCAATTTGGGCATATCATACCTCTGCGGATTCCCACGGGTGTCCTCTTTTCGGAAATGCATGGGGTTCCCTGTTTTCCTCGGTGGCTTGGACACCCGAGGCCCATATCTGTACATTGTGCCGGTCGGCAGAATGTCTGAGATTTCCCTCTGAAAACAGACTTGGGGTTACTTGTGTTTTAGGCTTTCCCCTTGGCGGCCAGGTAGGTGCACCCACACATGTGAGGTACCGTTTTCATCGGGACACCTGTGGGAACGCGGGAAGGTAGGCCATGTGTTGTTGGGGGCATGTTTCGATGGGTGAGTCGAGCGAAATGTGAGGAAAATGCGTATTTTTTCCCACATTTCGGACTTTGCGGGGGTGTCTGGGTAATAAATTCTGGGGCGATTTGGGTATATCATACCTCTGCGGATTCCCACGGGTGTCCTCTTTCCGGAAATGCATGGGGTTCCCTGTTTTCCTCGGTGGCTTGGACACCCGAGGCCCATATCTGTACATTGTGCCGGTCGGCAGAATGTCTGAGATTTCCCTCTGAAAACAGACTTGGGGTTACTTGTGTTTTAGGCTTTCCCCTTGGCGGCCAGGTAGGTGCACCCACACATGTGAGGTACCGTTTTCATCGGGACACCTGTGGGAACGCGGGACAGTAGGCCATGTGTTGTTGGGGGCGTGTTTCGATGGGTGAGTTGAGCAAAATGTGAGGAAAATGCGTATTTTTTCCCACATTTCGGACTTTGCGGGGGTGTCTGGGTAATAAATTCTGGGGCGATTTGGGCATATCATACCTCTGCGGATTCCCATGGGTGTCCTCTTTTCGGAAATGCATGGGGTTCCCTGTTTTCCTTGGTGGCTTGGACACCCGAGGCCCATATCTGTATGATGTGAGAGTGTGACATTTCTGGTGTGAAAACAGACTTGGGGTTACTTGTGTTTTAGGCTTTCCCCTTGGCGGCCAGGTAGGTGCACCCACACATGTGAGGTACCGTTTTCATCGGGACACCTGTGGGAACGCGTGACGGTAGGCCATGTGTTGTTGGGGGCGTGTTTTGATGGGTGCGTCGAGCGAAATGTGCGGAAAAAGCGTTTTTTTCCCCACATTTCGGACTTTGCAGAGGTGTCTGGGTAATAAATTCTGGGGCAATTTGGGCATATCATACCTCTGTGGATTCCCACGGGTGTCCTCTTTTCGGAAATGCATGGGGTTCCCTGTTTTCCTTGGTGGCTTGGACACCCGAGGCCCATATCTGTACATTGTGCCGGTCGGCAGAATGTCTGAGATTTCCCTCTGAAAACAGACTTGGGGTTACTTGTGTTTTAGGCTTTCCCCTTGGCGGCCAGGTAGGTGCACCCACACATGTGAGGTACCGTTTTCATCGGGACACCTGTGGGAACGCGGGACGGTAGGCCATGTGTTGTTGGGGGCGTGTTTCGATGGGTGAGTCGAGCGAAATGTGAGGAAAATGCGTATTTTTTCCCACATTTCGGACTTTGCAGGGGTGTCTGGGTAATAAATTCTGGGGCGATTTGGGAATATCATACCTCTGTGGATTCCCACGTGTGTCCTCTTTTCGGAAATGCATGGGGTTCCCTGTTTTCCTTGGTGGCTTGGACACCCGAGGCCCATATCTGTATGATGTGAGAGTGTGACATTTCCGGTGTGGAAACAGACTTGGGGTTACTTGTGTTTTAGGCTTTCCCCTTGGCGGCCAGGTAGGTGCACCCACACATGTGAGGTACAGTTTTCATCGGGACACCTGTGGGAACGCGTGACGGTAGGCCATGTGTTGTTGGGGGCGTGTTTCGATGGGTGCGTCGAGCGAAATGTGCGGAAAAAACGTTTTTTTCCCCACATTTTGGACTTTGCAGGGGTGTCTGGGTAATAAATTCTGGGGCAATATAGGCATATCATACCTCTGCGGATTCCCACGGGTGTCCTCTTTTCGGAAATGCATGGGGTTCCCTGTTTTCCTCAGTGGCTTGGACACCCAAGGCCCATATCTGTACATTGTGCCGGTCGGCAGAATGTCTGAGATTTCCCTCTGAAAACAGACTTGGGGTTACTTGTGTTTTAGGCTTTCCCCTTGGCGGCCAGGTAGGTGCACCCACACATGTGAGGTACCGTTTTCATCGGGACACCTGTGGGAACGCGGGACAGTAGGCCATGTGTTGTTGGGGGCGTGTTTCGATGGGTGAGTCGAGCGAAATGTGAGGAAAATGCGTATTTATTCCCAAATTTCGGACTTTGCGGGGGTGTCTGGGTAATAAATACTGTGGAGATTTGGGCATATCATACCTCTGCCGATTCCCACGGGTGTCCTCTTTCCGGAAATGCATGGGGTTCCCTGTTTTCCTCGGTGGCTTGGACACCCGAGGCCCATATCTGTACATTGTGCCGGTCGGCAGAATGTCTGACATTTCCCTCTGAAAACAGACTTGGGGTTACTTGTGTTTTAGGCTTTCCCTTTGGCGGCCAGGTAGGTGCACCCACACATGTGAGGTACCGTTTTCATCGGGACACCTGTGGGAACGCGGGACAGTAGGCCATGTGTTGTTGGGGGTGTGTTTCGATGAGTGAGTCGAGCGAAATGTGAGGAAAATGCGTATTTTTTCCCACATTTCGGACTTTGCGGGGGTGTCTGGGTAATAAATTCTGGGGCGATTTGGGCATATCATACCTCTGCGGATTCCCACGGGTGTCCTCTTTTCGGAAATGCATGGGGTTCCCTGTTTTCCTTGGTGGCTTGGACACCCGAGGCCCATATCTGTATGATGTGAGAGTGTGACATTTCCGGTGTGAAAACAGACTTGGGGTTACTTGTGTTTTAGGCTTTCCCCTTGGCGGCCAGGTAGGTGCACCCACACATGTGAGGTACCATTTTCATCGGGACACCTGTGGGAACGCGTGACTGTAGGCCCGGTGTTGTTGGGGGCGTGTTTTGATGGGTGCGTCGAGCGAAATGTGCGGAAAAAGCGTTTTTTTCCCCACATTTCGGACTTTGCAGGGGTGTCTGGGTAATAAATTCTGGGGCAATTTGGGCATATCATACCTCTTCGGATTCCCACGGGTGTCCTCTTTTCGGAAATGCATGGGGTTCCCTGTTTTCCTCGGTGGCTTGGACACCCGAGGTCCATATCTGTACATTGTGCCGGTCGGCAGAATGTCTGAGATTTCGCTCTGAAAACAGACTTGGGGTTACTTGTGTTTTAGGCTTTCCCCTTGGCGGCCAGGTAGGTGCACCCACACATGTGAGGTACCGTTTTCATCGGGACACCTGTGGGAACGCGGGACGGTAGGCCATGTGTTGTTGGGGGCGTGTTTCGATGGGTGAGTCGAGCGAAATGTGAGAAAAATGCGTATTCTTTCACACATTTCGGAATTTGCGGGGGTGTCTGGGTAATAAATTCTGGGGAGATTTGGGCATATCATACCTCTGTGGATTCCCACGGGTGTCCTCTTTCCGGAAATGCTTGGGGTTCCCTGTTTTCCTTGGTGGCTTGGACACCCGAGGCCCATATCTGTATGATGTGAGAGTGTGACATTTCCGGTGTGAAAACAGACTTGGGGTTACTTGTGTTTTAGGCTTTCCCCTTGGCGGCCAGGTAGGTGCACCCACACATGTGAGGTACCGTTTTTATCGGGACACCTGTGGGAACGCGTGAAGGTAGGCCATGTGTTGTTGGGGGCGTGTTTCGATGAGTGAGCCGAGCGAAATGTGTGGAAATTGCGTATTTTTTCCCACATTTTGGACTTTGCGGGGGTGTCTGGGTAATAAAATCTGGGGCAATTTGGGCATATAATACATTTGCGGATTCCCACGGGTGTCCTCTTTTCGGAAATGCATGGGGTTCCCAGTTTTCCTCAGTGGCTTGGACACCCGAGGCCCATATCTGTATGATGTGAGAGTGTGACATTTCCGGTGTGAAAACAGACTTGGGGTTACTTGTGTTTTAGGCTTTCCCCTTGGCGGCCAGGTAGGTGCACCCACACATGTGAGGTACCGTTTTCATCGGGACACCTGTGGGAACGCGGGACGGTAGGCCATGTGTTGTGTTTGTGTGGTTTTCATAACGTTTTGATCCCTTTGCTGGAGCCCTTTGTCTCACAACCCTTTCTTTTCCCAAATGTGACCTACATTTAGTCGCTGCTTTAGCCACCATACACTTTTGTAACCTGCACAAGTCACCTACCCTTGAAAAGGTCTGCCTGTGCTCTTTCAAAAAATGTATGGCTGCCATTCTTCACCACATTGGTTTTCCCAATTTACACATGCTAAGTGCATCTGGTCAGGCCGTGAGCGTAAAACTCCTGTGTACCATGGCTCAGTGTTTGGCTTGTGGTATTGCTTGTTTTGTACAAACACTACAAAAATGGTATGCTCTCCTAACTGCAAGAGTCGGGGGAATGTAGCGGAGCATTGCTTTTCTCAAAATGTATAGAAGCCATTGCCGTACCAAGCCAACCATGTCCAACACATACCTTTTTTTTCAGTCATTTTCCCGCTTTTCCCCCATTCGATGGCAGTTTCCCCTACCTAGTTGTTGCCTGACCTATACAAATCACCCCTTCCTAAACTTGGAATTTTGTCTACTTTTCAGAAATATATGCCTTTCTGTCCTCCAATTTGGCTTTCCTGCCCTTTTCTTCCATTCCGTCCATGCATGTCCAATTGGCAAAAATGGCAAAAATCGCCTACCTCTCACAAAACGGTTGATATCCCCATCAAAATAATTTTTTTCCATTTCCACTCAACCTGTTCCTGAAAGCCAACACATTGGGGAACTCAGCACAGCAAACCATTTGTTCCTAGCTCTTACAAGGAAAAAACCACAGGCTTCTTTGTACATCATTTTATTGGCATTTTTTGAAAAAACCCAAAATTTTCGCACATTTTCCTTATTTTCTCTCACCCTCCTACAGCAACCTGGGATTCCTGGGTGGCGTTACGACCGCCTACATGTGGGAAAAAAAGGAGCCAAATTTGGCCGTGATATCTCATGTAACGAAAAAGTTACAAGCCATTGAATGGCCACATACCAAAATCACCAAAAAAGGCTCTGGCACTGGGGAGAAATACCCATGGCACTTAAAGGGTTAAAATGTTCAGAATATGATGGGGATGATTGCTGGCAACAAAGCTGACATGTGCAAGAAGGACAGTGATAGGGAACATTTTACTGGCATGATTTTTGACATTCTGTAAAATTTCCTTAAAATCATTACTCAGTCATCCAATTGTTTAGACAAGTTCATGATTTGATGATTTACAGTTGGGGATAGCACTTCTGTTTGTGATTCTTGGGATTGTGTGGAATTGAACTGGGGCATGGTTTCTTCATGAAAACTGTAAGAAAAATAGATATTATTATTTTAGTAAGGTGTGTACAAAATACATTATTTGTTTACATTAAAATAAGTATTGTATACCATTGGAGATGTTATCTTTGCTCATTTCATCTTTTGGGAAGTTTAAATTCTAACCACTCAAGTGTGCTTGCCATTTCCGTGAGAAAGAAAAGTGCTTCTCTCTTATAAAACATGTTTATATAATGAAAGCTAATAATGGAGAAATGAATACAATGCACTTACTGTTTACTAAGAATGTGTTATTCAATAAGCACCTGGCGTTTCTCAAGCTGTATGCAGTGTTATAGTGAGGAGATTCGATCAAGTGTACAGATATGGTTTGAGATTGGTGCATTCAATTGTAATGTGTGCTAAATAAAAAAATAATTCATATTTGTTAACTTGTTTGTAGAAAAGGGTATGTTTGCATGTTGGAAACATTAGCTGTGATATTATGCACATCTGTTTGTTGGTTGATGGGTACATCCTTTTTGGGTCTCTGCTATGATTCTGAGCCTTGTAAATGATGCACTGCATGTGCAGACTACGGCACTGTCCATGGACTCCATATCTGCCATGTGGGGGGGGGGGTATAATATCAGGGACTTGTAGAAGATTAAAGGTGCACTATTGAAAACCTATGAATTTCACTGAAAAAAACTTTATTAAAGAGACTTTATGGTTCAGTTGCACTAACAAAAACCCTAAGTAAAACTAACACAAGTATGTTGTAATTCTTGAATTATTAGCTATTAGCTATTTATCAGATGTTTATCATTACTCAAAACTTTGATAAGGTACCATTCATTATTGTACTGTCCAAAAATACCTATTAAAAATGTTGTACTTCTATGGTGCATGCTGCAGCCATTGCCTATGAGTATATAGGACTAGGTTCCTCTATTAACAACAACACTCCAATATCAGGTTTTGTTCAGATGAGTACATTCTTTAATACATTAATTGGTTCATGATAGGTCTCCCGATCACCACTGACATCGTGTTACTAACATTATAAACACAACCGCTTTTTGGAGACTTTTTATCAAAATGTATTTCATATGTGATGTCATTGTTGATGTCATGAATGACATTTGTGATGTCATCTCTGATGTCCTGGGTGTTAGCTTTAGCAGTGTACGGAGGGGCACGAGTTATGGTTGCTTAGCGTACCATAACTAGTGAATTTCAATGGTTTTTCGGTTTTACTTGTAACCATAACGTTCCTTTAACATTTTTTTACTGAATTTCATAGATTTTTGTTAGTGCAACTTAACCATAACGTTCCATTAACAAAGTTTTTCCAGTGAATATATACATATACACACACACCTTATAAGTCTTACTAATGTAATCCTCTGGTGTCACTCCTCCACAACAGCAATACAGACCGGCACCAAAGAAGTACCGTATATCTGTGCCAATTTCAGCCTGTCGCTGTTGTGGAGGAGTGCCACCAGAATAGCCATGCATAGAAAAGTTTTCCGAAAATGGCGGTTGCTAGGTTGGTCTCCAGCCAATCCTAGTAACTGGCACAGAGGTTCCAGAAGTGGAGCTTTCTGTGCAACCTCAGTAAAATGCGAATACTTCAGAATAGGTATGCCTGAATAGGTATGACAGAAAGCTATTGCATTACTTTTTTGGTAATTAGGTAAGGGAGCATCTCAAACAGCATTTTAAAATGGGTCCCCATGTGTCCTTACATATCTTCACCTATGAGCAACGGGAGCAGGTGTATGTCACAAATGTTGCCCAGTGTGTTCTTTGCATAATATCAAAACTCATTTTGGGAACCTAAAGAATGACCACAATTTTTTATGATTCAGAACTATTTCTGCTGCAATAATTCAAGCATGAAACCCTTCTGAGCACATAATCCACACTGTCCATGCTGCTCCATTCATTTGTTATAGTCCTCTAACAGTAAAATGTCTGCAACTCTAGCATGACATACACTCTTTTAGACATGGTCACCTTTGGAAATGTGGCTTTCACTGTCCTGATTCACTAACCAAAGCTAGATATAGTGTGCTCTCAGGCAAAGTCCTGTCATTTGATCTAGAATGACTCAGGACAAATGCTGGCTGATTTTTTTGTGAGGACCTAGGGAGCTCTGGCATCGCCCCAGATTGGGAACCATATTTGGAAATTGATGGTACTCCGACCTGGCTAGCACTAGCCAGCGCCGACTCAAGGTGTGCTCAGAGGGTGCGGCCACACAAGGACACCCCAATGGCACAGCAATCAAGGGCCCCTTGTCTCCAGCTCAGTGTCATGTAAACAGCCCCTAATAAAGAATCAAGCCTGATTCTTTAGTAGACACTGTTTACATGACACTGAGCTGGAGGCAAGACGTCCTTAATCACACTTTACAAGAGCAGCAGGGGGCTCAGTTCTGTTGTTTGGCTGCAACGAGTTGGTGGTAGATCTCTTTCTTCGGCTGGGGCCTCCCTCTGAAACAGCCTCCCTGCCTCTCTGAAACTTCAGGAGAATCATCTCCGGTTCCGGAAGCACCTCACAACTTTTCTCTTTGCTTCTGCGTTCTCTCCTCCTCTCCACTGCTGATTTTCCTGCTGCAAGTGAAAATGCACTGGTTACCTGACCACCCTCTGATCTCGGGCCCAGGTACCCTCCTCTGCCAGTCGCACATGTGCACTGCCTTCCTGGCAAACACTGCAGTTGGGGACTGCTCTCTGTGTCCCTACAGTCTGACTACCAGCACCTGACTCCGGATGTCTGCACTTACCCTTGCACTTGCCGCCAGCTGGCAGTACTTTTACTTATTGTTATTTATTCTTGTTATTATTCTTTGTTATGTATTCTTGTTATGTATTCTATTTATCTCATTTACTGTACTGTCCCCTCCCCCCTCACACCCCACTTACCCTTTCCCCCTTCCCATGCACTTGCATAATCTGAATGACACCTGGCCTAGTAGGATCGTTATCTCGTCTTCCTCTGTTCCACCCTTGCTTCGTCACGCCTTGAAACACTTGTGTATGGGCGCGTTATAAATGCCATATCATATCATATCATACTTGTTCTAGTATCAGCCGAACAACAGAACTGAGCCCCATGCTGTTCTGCATATGTGGTGGGTGGGCCAGTGGGTGGAGGGCACACAAATCTTGCACAGGGCGTTGGCAGACCTGGGGTCAGCACTGGCCCTACCCCACCTAAAGCCTTGACTATAAAGAACATGTAGGTGTAAATAGTGCCCGAATGGTTGGCCCTAAAATTATATAGGATATAGAAACATGATAGCTAAGCCACCCTGTACATGATTTCATGCTGCAACTTAAATATTCCACTGAGAACTTAGAAGTATATTTATATTTTCATTCAGATGTTTTATATAGATGTTTCATTCTCCAGATGTTAGAACACATTCCATTCCTCAAATAAAAGGAGGGGAATCTTGCTCTTACAGTTAATCTGTGAGTACTCCCGTGCCTGAGCAAAATGTCAATTCATTATCAATGATTCCATCGGCTTAATGGACACTTCATCTCCAACATGAGGAACATTATTTGCAACGTCCAATTAAATAATACACATCGCCCCTTGTCTCTCCATTTCTTGTCCCCGTGGGATCAGAGTACTGGGTCTGTGGATCCAAGTTCAGGACCTCTTGGAGTCTAGCATTGTCTCCAGATTGCGGCAGAGGAGCATGGAATCATGATACATTGGGCCTCATTACGAGAATGGAGGTAGCCATGGAGCTATTAGCTCCATGGCTGCCTCCCTCCAGGCTCCATTACCGGGTTCCTGCAATGGGGACTTACCGGGTTACTCCAACATAGGAGGACCCGGTAATTCACCTTGCAGGAACCCATCCCCATTCCCATTTGAGCTCCCATAGGGCTCAATGGGAATGGGGAGGGAGGTAATAATGGGCAGATTACATCTGGCCAGTCATTGCCTCCCTCTTCCCCTTGGTTTTACCGGGTGTGCAATCCGGGTCCCGCGTGCGATCCTGGTCCCGTGATGGGAAGCTCGTAATCGGCGCTCCAGGAATGAATGCTTACGGGAGCGCCAGCCTTATAATGAGGCCCATAATATTGGAAAGTGGAGACCCTTCACTTTCAATCTATGGGCCTCATTACAAGGTAGGAGGTAGCCATGGTGCTACTAGCACCATGGCTACCCCCTTACCGCATTCCGGGTCCGGGTTCTCGAAATAGGGACTTACTTGGTCATTCCAACCCTGGAGGACCCAGTAAGTCCCCATTCCGAGAACCATTCCCCATTCCCATTCGAGCCTCCATAGGGCTCAATGGGAATGGGGATGGAGCTAATATTTTATTAGCTCCCTGGTCCCTTAGCGGCTCCCGCTAAGGGCGCCTGGTAAAACCAGGTGCCCACAGCCGGACCCGCTAAGGGACCTCGGAATAGGGTGGTAAGAGCTTACCGGCACTGGTCTCCTTACTGGTGCCCGTTAACCCTTACTGCCCACCTCGTAATGAGGCCCATCCGTGCCATTCCTTCCTTTCCTTTGTAGTTGAGACACATAACGTCTTACATTGCATTTCCCCTAACACAACGTACGCATTTGACTGAAGTTTGTAGGACTTCCGGAATTATGTGCGATTGGGTATGTGTTCACTATCCCATGGCAACATAATGCCCATATGCTTCTACATGGATTTCAGTGAAAAGGGCATGATCCTTGGACTGAAAGGCCACTGGTTGTATACCCTATAAAGATCCTTGGTGTCCAACTAGAGGATTGCAACGCTTTCATGAGGACACAGATGTTGGCATGCAACCATGCTTTAACCACTTTAGAAACACATTTCATAAGGCTATTTTGCATTGCTCTCTGCCAATTTCCCATAGGGTAACAGGTACACAATGGGCCTCATAACGAGTATGGAGGAAGCCATGTCCTTAATAAGGGCATGGCTTCCTCCATACCAGGTCCCAGTACCGGGTTCCTTCAATGAGGAATAACCGGGTCATTTTGACTTTGGAGGACCCGGTAATTCCTCCTTGAAGGAACCCATCCCCATTACCATTTGAGCCCTCATAGGGCCACCCACCTCCGATCTCTATTGGAGCTCTGGTGCCCCACTTATCTTTTATCCTGCCAGCCAACACTGGTATTGCCCCACAGCTCTAAACGAGGTCCGATATTATGGTGATTGAAAGGGGGCATCTCGTTGTTTCATTTCTGAGAGCTGACTGCTTGGTTTAACAGGCGCAAAAGTGAAAATCTGTGTTTAATTGGACAGCCCAGGTGCTGGTTGATAATAGCCTTAACACACGCTGGACCATTAACTTGGGTTGCATGCAGTTAACCCCCCCATTAGCTCCTACCCGGGCACTAATGATAACAACATCACACAGTATGGTGCGAACTGCATGGTTACAGAGGAGGTCACCTCTGCAGCATCATAGCGTGCTTGACAAGCACCAGCCTGAGGGTTATGCATTTGTGTCATTTTTGCATTGATATTATATGAATTGTGTCCAGTGTTCTTATAGCAGAATTGTCTTGTGTTCCTTTTCACAGGTTAATGAATGTATTTCCTGATATGCGTAATTTATTTGATTTTCCTGTATGTAATACAGTCTGTTGTCAACTTTGCTGGGGGTTTTTTGTTGGTTTTTTTATGCCTCTTTTTTCTTTAAAGTTGCGCTTATCCAGGTTTCTTCATCCCAGCAAGCATTAAAAAAAAAAGAAAATGCAGAGGCTCACTATGGGTATTCTGACATGAAGCTCAGCCTGATATAAACACGACTGCAGGATGCTTGGATCTTCGTCCTACGTGGAGCAACAAAGGGCACATCCGACAATCTTGCCTTGGGAAATCATCCCCCTGCAGCATTGAACCGACCGTCCTTGTCTCCTTTTTATCATGTTATTAATTTCCGCACCCTTGGCTGGTCACCCATGCTCCGATAACATTGTTTATCTCCTTGCCATTGTTTAATTTCCTGCCTCTAATTCCTTACATTCATAAACACCAGGGGGTCGCCTTTATCTGCTACCTTAATAATTAAATTAAAAGCTTGTGCAAAACGACCCCAGTATTCAGCAGCGTGCTTTCAGGTACTAAACTGTATTATTCTTAATCTGACGTTTAATAGATATCTGGAAAGGGAATCTT
Source organism: Ambystoma mexicanum (assembly GCF_040938575.1). NCBI lineage: Eukaryota > Metazoa > Chordata > Amphibia > Caudata > Ambystomatidae > Ambystoma > Ambystoma mexicanum. The sequence continues at coordinate 713,111,881 of NC_090939.1, read as the reverse complement.
AATATGTTTCTGAAATTAGTCTTCGATTCATACGAACTTGGTGTGCACTTTGCAAGCTTTCCTGTGCAATGAATCTTAATATTTTTCCATTAAAGACACCTTCACAGTCAGAAGTCACAACTTTTGACTCCAGAGAACTATGTTTCAGGTTGAGTAAAGAACGCTCACTTGTTAAGGAATGATTGTATTTGAATGCAATGTAAATAGTCTGTCACAGTGTCAAATAAACTTATTCGGATAGAAATATCCATTAATGTACAAAACATCAAATATCAGCGTCACAATTCAGTATACAGCCAATGAATCAGACAGATAAGATCTCCGGACAGATAAAAATAGCAACAATCAAGTTGCTGTATAGAAACAGCCCACGTGCACCAAACTAGGCAGCCCAGCCCCAAGACTTGCCCGATAAACATAGAAAACATAGGATTTGTAATAATTTATTTCAGAAATGTAAGTCAACAGTATATTGTAAAGTGGGTAACATTGATGAACACAAATGAATGAACGTTATCGCTTCCATTCAAACCGTTTAAAAAGAAAACGTGCCATTCCCTAAATCTGACTTGCCCATGCTCAGTGCTGCAATGGTTTTTGGTAAATGTGAGCTTGCAAATTGAAAGAATTTACAGCTCGTGTATTTCGACAAATGACATTTCTTTCTAATCTCCTCTCTAATTTTCTCTAGACTATTCTACTGTTCTTCCACCTCGTTTGGTCTTGCCAGGTCTCACCTGGCCCCTCTAAACTCAGTCTTTAATTCTTCAATTTGTCAACTATGTCTTCTTTCCTACCACAACTCTATCTCCTCTTCTCTTGCAAAACTTCATTGACACCTTTTCACTCTCAAATTAAGTCCAATTTTCTTTGTTTGTTTTGAATCTCTTTATGGTCTTCCTCCCAACTATCTTACTGAACTTATATCTTTCTATAGTCCATCTCGCTCTCTGTGGTCTTCTGCACATTTTAGACTTTTGGTTCCTCGCCCACCCTGCGCTCAGTCTCGTTTCCGATCTCTTGAACTTCTTGCTCCTCTCCATTGGAATGTTCTTCCATTTTTCTCTCTGCTCTATTACTCTATACTCTGTCTTCCGTGGTTCTCTCAAAACACACTTACTTCTACGCCCTTGAGTGATTGTAATATGGCCTCAATTGTCTACCCAATTTTATTGTACTGTGTTCTAATTTTTATTGTACAGCGCTTTGGCTTAAGGCGCTCTATAAAAGACCAATAAAATACAAAATACAAATACAAAATACACATTTTCGGTCCCTAATTAGTTTTCAAATAAGCAGGTGCACACTAGAAAGTAGGCATGAAAGAGATTCCCATGCCTCTTCGCTTTCTCATCTGAGCTGTTGTTGCCACAGTATTGCATAGTATTGCATCTTAATGGGCTTTTCTCTGCAATTTCATTAATTTCAATCTAACGTTCACCCGGCGAAAGAAATCACCACTAACAAACTCCAACACGCATGGGCACGAAGAAACTTCACATGTTAAACACAAAAAAAAGTTATCCTAGGTTTTGAAGCTGCTAACAGAATATCGGAGGGTTACTTCGAGGATCCCACAGAGCAGAAAAATGGTGGTAAATGTGGCAGAACACCTTTACTGAAAAAAATATGTATGCAGTTGCTTATTCGTGCAGATGCTCAGAGTGCCAATACATTTCGGACTTTAGCATAGTCCTTCATCAGGGCATAGCTCTATAATCTGATCATCAAAATGTCAACCATTCATATGGGCCATGATTATATTAAAATGCAGTGAATCAATCAGAAAATATCAAAAAGAAACAAAAGAAAAGAATGTATGAACTGAATCATGTACCCAGTACAGGTTCCGGAATCAATATGCAACCATGTTGGTCAACCGTTCCCAAAAAGTAGGAAAAGTGCGTAATTCAGCAGTACATCGGCAACGTCATCAAGCATTAATCAATTGTTTTGCGGTGTTGCAATTAGAAACATCTAGGGTCAGTATATCATACCAAATCATGATAGAGATAGAATAAAAAATAAAGTCGTACAAGGTCACGTCAAATAAACATGAACATGGTGAAATGCAGAGTGAGATAACCAAAAATCATATGTAAACCATAAATCTCAGTAGGACGGTCAACAGACCAAAACAACAATAACAGCAAAATTGATAACATGTAGAGAAACATGCACAGATACATAAAAGAAAACATGTCCACAACAGGTCCTATTTCATGATATTCAAATGTTCAGTGCTTCGCGTTGATAGTGGTGGGTCCTCTGCTATCATGCTAACTCTGCTGGTATATTCACTGGTGGAAGTACACTGATAGATTTGTGTTCATGGTGCACATACTTTATTAATAGTGAACATGTATACTGTGTTAGTCCCATATGTCTGCATCTCGAGCTTGAGATGACACGTGCTCGTGTCAACATGAAGATGAAACACGAGCTGACATATAGCTTCAGAGATGTGTTCATGTAGTGCTGAGCATCTCCATGATAAACCTATAGTGCATATCGGGAGCGAGCCTCTCGTCTCCCTTATATTACGTTAATGCCTTGTGCGTGAGGATAGAACATGCTGCACTCACAGAGCGAACATACACGCGTCTTTAGATTAAAATGCGGTGGTTGATAATCATAAGAATTCCGAGGGAATATTCTGTTGCCATTCTAAAAACCGCGTCTCCATGCCCAGGGCATCTGTTGCCTACAGATAAATGCATGTTATCAACTGAACAGTCATAAGCGATAGATTGCTATATCCTCAGTTAGCTCGTATTATGTGCTTACCTGTAACGTTCTAATGTGTAGGAAAATGTCACAGTCACGATGCAGTCGCTTACACAGTGTAAATTACTTCCTTTGCATGGCGCGGATGCCCTTAACATCTTTATTCAAGCCAGTTGCTTTGAAAAGAGCCTACGTGAGCGAGGAGCCGTAGTCACGCTACAGCCAGTCCTAACGTGCGCTCGTGTATAACCTTGCTCCTATTAATCAAGGAAGCCATATTGGCATGGAGTCTGTAATGTTACCTAGCCTCCAAATAGTGGTTTATGTCCTTAAAATGTGCATATAATGGGCTTCTAATCCGTTCAGTGTAATACATGAAAGACCGCAGTATGGCACTTGTTGCTATAGACAACCGTATGCCCTGTACCTAAAATTATATGTAAGATATATATATATTACATGGCCACGGTGGTGGCCATGTAGTTATGGTTAAGTTGGTGTTTCCATAGGAAGAGCACTTTTTGGGTGGCTTATAACTTCACTCTCCCTGGACGAATCCTCACCAAACTTTGCAAAAAAAGTATTTGGGTCATTCTGATTTTTTTTTGCAGAGTTTGGTGAGGATTTGTTCAGGGGGGGCAAAGTTATAAGGGGGGTCCCAAAACTTTTTTTTTCCCATAGACTGAATGGGAACAAATTTTGCTTGCGTCTACAGCCCAAACCGCTGGACGGATTTTCACCAAATTTGGACCAGGAGCAGCGGCATGGTCACGAAAGTGTGCTTTTCCAAATTTGGTGAAAATCCGTCCAGTAGTTTTTTTTAAAATGACCAAAAAGTAGGTAAAAAAAAATAGTGATATCTGTGTTCGGTCCGCGGACACACTTCCCTGTTCGCTCCGCGGACAGTGTCCTGATTGGCCAATCGGCTTGCATGATGTTCGCGGACATGCAACGTGTTCGCTGATTGGACGGCGTGGAGCGTGAAGCGCGTCAGATTTTTCAGTAGCGCCCGTCATCTTGGATTCGCGGACGTCCGCGGACAGCGCGGTGAAACTTTGTTCAAAATTTGTATTTAGTAGAGTGTGTTGGTGTGTAGGAGTGTTTGGGGAGGGTGGGAGTGTATGAGATAGGATGAAAGTTGTGTTTTTTTTATGTGTTAGACGTTCTTTTTGTGTTTGATTTGTCTGCGGACATCACGGGTGTTCTGAAATGTTCTAAAAAAACTGAATGGGGGTGTTCTGAGGACTCAATATGTGCCCGTTTTGTTCGCAAGCAAACTGAAACTGTTCTAAGAACACTCGCAGTGTCCTGAAATGTTCGCAAATAAACAAAATGGGGGTGTCCTGAGGACGCTGTCCGTATTGTTCTATGTCAAGTTGAATGTGTTCTAAGAACACTCGCAGTGTCCTGAAATGTTCGCAAATAAACAAGATGTGGTGTTCTGAAGACGCTTCTAAGAACACTTGCGGTGTCCGGGGAATGTTCATAGGGGGTGTCCTGAGGACGATGTCGGTATTGTTCTCTGTCAAGTTGAATGTGCTCTAAGAACACTCGCGGTGTCCTGAAATGTTCGCCAATAAACAAAATGGGGGTGTTCTGAAGACCTTTCTAAGAACACTTGCGGTGTCCTGGAATGTTCGAAGGGGGTGTCCTGAAGGCATAGTCCGTATTGTTCTCTGTGAAGTTGAATGTGTTCTAAGAACTCTCGCGTTGTTCTGAAATGTTCGTAGGGGGTGTCCTGAAGATGCTGTTCGTATTGTTGTCTGTCAAGTTGAATGTGTTCTAAGAACACTCGCTGTGTCCTGAAATGTTTGCAAATAAACAAGATGGTGGTGTTCTGAAGATGCTTCTAAGAACACTTGCGGTGTCTGGGGAATGTTCGTAGGGGGTGTCCTGAGGACGCTGTCCATATTGTTCTCTGTCAAGTTGAATGTGTTCTAAGAACACTCGCGGTGTGCTGAAATGTTCGCAAATAAACAAAATGGGGGTGTTCTGAAGACGTTTCTAAGAACACTCGCGGTGTCCTGGAAATAAACACAATGGGGGTGTCCAGAGGACGCTGTCTGTATTGTTCTCTGTGAAGTTGAATGTGTTCTAAGAACTCTCGCGTTGTTCTGAAATGTTCGTAGGGGGTGTCCTGAAGATGCTGTTCGTAGTGTTCTCTGTCAAGTTGAATGTGTTCTTAGAACACTCATGGTGTCCTGAAATGTTCGCAAATAAACGAAATGGGGGTGTTCTGAGGACACTGTCCGTATTGTTTGTTGTCAAGTTGAAAGTGTTCTAAGAACTATCGCGTTGTTCTGAAATGTTCGTAGGGGGTGTCCTGAAAACGCTGTCCGTATTGTTCGCTGGCAAGTTGAAAGTGTTCTAAGAACACTCATAATGTCCGCGGACATTAAAAGTTTCCATAGACCATAGTTGAAATGTTTGACTCTATGGATGTGATATGCTGCGGTGGTTGTTGCCAGGGCATAGATTCTTGGGTGCATGGCCATTTGGCCATGCACCCAAGATTGTATGCCCTGGCAACAACCACCGCAGCATATCACATTTATATTTGCTTATAACTTTGGGGGAAAAACAAATGTATAAGGAACAAAGGTATTAGATACTATGGATGTGATATGCTGCTATGGTTCTCCTTATTATTGTATACTTACTATTTGGTCTAGTAACCAGAGTACATGTATTTCTTGTTAATTTCTGTGATAAAAGAAAATAACATGTTAGTATTAGTATTTTGTAATGACTTATTACATTGTATAATCAGCATACTTTTTTTTTTCGACCCTCATATTTAGTAGATTACAAATCAGAGTACTGTGCAATTTGCTCAGTTTCTGTATTTGTTGCTAAAATCATTGGATCTGTGGGAGAAAAAAAAATCCATGTTGGATTAAAAGAAAAACCTTTTTCTGTTATGCTACAGTTTATTTGTTTGTTTGTTTTCAGTGTTCACTTGTTGTTTCTGGCTAATGCTTTATACTTTGGCTTGTTGTATTTTTTTGGAGCAGTAACATATTATTTATTTGTTTGGATATTATAAAATTTTGGAGCAGTTAGATACCAATTGGCGTATTCTAACTGTCTATTTTTTTTATATATTTTAGTGGTATTGATTTATCTATTTGGATATTGTTAAATTTTGGGACAGTTAGATACCAATTGGTGTATTCTAACTGCGTATTTTTTGGTCTAATTTAGTGGTATTGATTTATCTGATTAGTTGTTGTAGAATCTTTGAGCAGTTAGATAGCTTTTGGAGTATTCTAACAGTTTATATTTTTTAACACAAGTTTACTTAGGGTTTAAATACAGTTTAGTTATCAAATTTGGGTTTTAAGAACATCAAATAAGCATTTGTAAGATTTCCTGGTAATCTCTGCATTAGAGTAACGGTACTATCATTACATTCAAACCATCCACATTTCTTTTTTATATTTGCAGTGTAGTGCCCTGAATTGGTTGTGGCTGCTGCGTGGTAGATTATACCTATTGTTGTGAAGGTTTTCTTACCAAGTGATATTTGACCATGTGTGAATCCAGTCAGCTTGCAGTTGTTTTTGGTACCATCTGCATTGTAACGTAGAAGCATTAGTATTATGTATTTACTATGTGTTTGCATTACTAACGTGGAGCGATTATCTGAACTGCAGGTAGAGCATAATCTACCATGGTTTGCATTTTGTACAAGTCGCTGAAATGGAATGGATTCACAATTTGGTATTGATATACATATGAAGCGTTCATTGGGGATTTCTTCTTGTGTCACATTGTTGCAGAGAGTGCATGTATGTTTCCACATCTGAAAGATTTCATTTATAGGTATTTTTTGTTTTCCAGTACTTGTAGTAAGTACATTAGAAATTCTTGTGGATCTTCCTGTGAGTTTATAGTGAATTTCACCATTCCAGCACAGTGGTCCAATTGTTGTCTTATTCCATAAACACTGTACGTGTTGTCAGGATTGTTTGCTGCATTTCTGTGAAGTACTAACATTTGCAAACACAATGGGTCTGTATTGTGTAAGTAAATGTTGTCAACAATTGGTGGAAATTGAAATAGAATATTCATTGCTACATTTGCGTAGCAACTTACACCAACTATATTTGAGAATTTAAATGGTCCAGGTAGTTCTGTATCTAACTGCTTTTTTTGGAGTTTGTCTTCCTTCTTTAAGGAAGTACCTGGTTTACTTTCCATAATTGATTATTTTTTGCTTGTGGTACTTGATGAAGTATTAGTTTCTTTTACTCTCTTTGGAGGATTTGCAGTGACATCCTGTTGCATTTCTGTTTTATTTATTTTTCTTTTATAACGTTTTACTTTTTGTGGAACAGAATATGTGTTTAGGTGAGGGGTGTATTGTGAGCAAAGTCTATTGTATTCTAAAATGCAAGGAATATCAGCGTTTATTTTACTTACATCAAAGTTGATTAGAAATAGACCATCAAGTGTACGTAAGGGTGATAGAGCTACGTAGCTCATGCCTTCTTTAAAGACTGTGTTACCAATATCTATCATTGCTTTGTCTAGGGTAAGACCTTGTGATTTATGAATCGTGACTGCGTATGCAAGAGTTAGAGAAAATTGTTCTCTGCGTACATACATATCTTTGAAGAGAAGGAATCTAGCTGTTGAGCGTCCTATCCTTTTTACTTCTGAAAGTTTGTCAAAGAGTATATTGACAATCTGAATTTTGTTGTCGCGTGGGTATGTTTGAAAGCCAACAACTGTACCCAGTGCTCCATTAACTAGTCCTTGGTCCACATCAAGGTTACGTTTAAGCATTACTCTGCAATTTAAGGATAATTTTAATATCTTTTCTAAGCCTGCTGTGTTTGAGATTGATTTTTCTAAACTATTTAGTCTTGTTGTGGCTTGGTCACACATGGGTAGTGTCATACCATGTACATCTAGTTTGTCTGTGGCGCTAATTTCCATGATTGGTTGCATTTTATTACTTAGCATGATTTCATTGAATTTGAAACAGCTTGCAAGAGTTGGCATTATGGCCATACAATTGACATTTTTGTGGGCTAATTGTTCCATAACATCTGTAGCACATGCATTATCGCCATAAAGTGCATTAATGTGCCGGGTTTTCAATATTGCTTCTGCTTCTTTAGAAAGTATACCAACTCTGATACTTTTTAAAATGTTGGCATAAGTGAGATCTGCAGATTGCTGCATGTTTTCTGTTAATTCTCTGTATTGGAAATGTTGCCAAAGGTTGACATTGCCAATGCTGCCAACAGTTTTACAGCAGAGATTTTGTCCTAATGTTTTAAAAATAGGCTCACCTTTTACTGGTGTTAATTCAAGCAGATCTCCAAAAACAATAAAGTGTTTTCCTGCAAAGAGCCCTCCATAGTCTGTTTTGAGTACTTCTTGTAATCTGAGGTGAATCAAAGCTAACATCAGGTTGGAGACCATGCTCACTTCATCTATTAGTAGCATTTTCATTTGTTTCAATACTCTGCATAATTCCATTGCAGCTTCTGCAGAAAGTTTGTAATAGTCTAATTTGTTCTGGTGTTCTACTGGTAATAGTAGTAATCGGTGTAATGTTACACCACCTATGTTGTAGGCAGCTAAACCTGTGGGGGCAGTGACAACAGCTGACAGTTTGTTGTTTGTCAATTGTTGAAGGAACTTAGTAATGATTTTGATTAGGAATGTTTTGCCAGAACCAGCTTCACCACTGACGCACAGTAGTATAGGTTTATAATTCTGGCAGGAACATTCTTTGTTTTCATGTTTTACACCATGTGCAATTTGTTTTGTTACTTCTTGAAAAATGCTACGTTGCTCATTGTTTAGTTTTGATTGTAGTATAGTTAAGTCTTCCTTATCTTCATACTGACACATGGTGTTTTCTACTTCTATCATAGCTAATTCTGCCTCACTTATTATTAGTGGTTCTCCCAGTGGTTCTTAGCTTCCTGTTACAGAAGGTTGACTACTGTCAGGAGTGTCCTTATCTAGTTGGGCTTGGAGTTCTTCTTCGTGTTGCTGTTCATTGTGCACCATTCTTTTGTACTGTGTAAAGTTTACATCAGTTACAGTGCTTTCATTTGCTTTGAAAGCATCCTCATATGAGTCATTGTCATCTAGTATTTGTTCTTCTTTTCTCCATGGTTTGAAGAGTTGTAGCAGGGACATGTAATATACTTCTTTATGTTGAGGAGTCTTTAATGACAATTTGATATGATTAATTAAATTTTGTTTAGTGAGTTTAACTAAGCTGCCTTCACAGTTTGTTAGTGTATATTTACCTTTTTTTTCATCAGGTTTCATATTATTTATGCATGTGTAGTTTTGGGCTATGTGGTATAGACACATGTTTTCCAAAGTATTACTTCTGTTTGGGTAGTATGTGTCCAATAAATTGTTTTTTAAAATGTCTTGGCTGCTGGGATCACGTTTGGCTATTGTTTCTATATCTTCATATGATTTTAGAACTCTTTTTCTAGATTTAGCTGGACCAAGACTTAGCCATACTATATTTTCAGATTTACCATACAATGCAGTACCAGTTAAACGATCAGCTGCTTCATATGATCCACATTCTCTATGGGTGAGCATTTTTATGCCCAAGCTGTATAATTTCTGAGACACTGTATTATCTGATGACAGGTCATTCCAGAGGTCTTGGAGCTCTGTCTTTTCTGCTTTAGTTAAGTATGCTGTGACATATCGTGCAACTGCAGTAGAATTGTCTGCAATGTACTGCACATCTATGTTTGCATTCCATAAGTGGGCAATGATTGCATTATAATCATTGATATATTTTTCTTCTTCTTTTCTTTTTATGTAATATGTATTTTTAGGTGACTTACCTTTAACACTATGTCTAACTGAAGACATGAGGTTGTTTACTTGACCTGTATTTGTAACGGGTCTAGGGAAACCAAATCGGCATTTGGTGTAGTATTTGCCTTTGTTTTTGTATTTGCAACAACAATATTTTCCACATTTGTGTCTTTGAAATTGTAAAATTTGTGCACGAAGATCACTATTTGTGGCTTCTGATGGAATTTCACAAGTGACATATTTTTCAATAAACTGTAAAACAGTGGTATCACTGTCTTGACCAAATTTAGGAGCATCTTTAATCCATAAAAGCATGTGGATATGTGGTGCTCCTCTGGCTTGGTATTCTTTTCTCCAAAAGAAGTGTTGCACTTCTCCAAGGGGAGGAACAGTTTTATTACAAATAAAATGTAGCATAGCAATGAAGCGATGGTGAAAATATCTTGAAACATTAACAGGATCCAAAGAACAAAGTTCTCCAGGTGTTAGAATATCTATGTTTGTTTTGTTTTTATTTGATATGCATAGGAAATCATGTAAACCTTCCCATGCATATTCTGCACAACTTAATGTAACAAACCAAGTGGGTGGGCCAAGGTTTCTGATCATACAACGTACATCTCCATGACGTCAAAACCAGTACTCTTTAGTACCACGCATATTTGCTAATAGATTTGTAATATTTGATTGTAAAACCTCATCCTTTTGTTGCACTTTCTCTAATAATTGTGTAGCTGTCATATTTTGAAAGTGTGATCCTAATTTTAATATGTGTGCAACTCCGTAACAAAGTTGCTAGTTCACTTTCAAAGAGTAGGTGGAATATGTATTCCACATTTTCTCTAAATCTGGGATCTTCAGAATACATCCGTAATGAGCGGTATTCTGAAGCTGATATTTGAATAGGTCTATCATCATACCTTCCTCCTTTGCCAGTAGGAAAGAGTAGAGGAAAAGCACGTGCTTCTATACTTTTCTCCCATATACTGATTGGCGATCCTTTTGTTTGACGCATTTGGTAAGTTTCCAGTACATCTTGTACGGTGTCATTACAGTGCAAAGGATGAATTGTATAATGGTCTAAAGTATTTGATATTGCAGCAGGATCTAGTAGCTCAAATTGACCAGCTTCTTGTGTTTTTTGAATTATTTTAGTTGTATATTTCAAGTTTTCTTCAATATTAATTTCTTTGTAATATTCATTATTCTCTTTAAGATATTGGAAGGCTTGTCTAACTTTATATAAATCTACCAGCTGTTGCCATATTTTTTTGTCTTTTGTAGGTACTCCATTTACTAATATAATTAAAGATTGCTGCATTGTACGTTGCACTCCTAGAGTATGCACATTTTCTTTTAGATGTAATGGTAAATAAACTACTTTTCCACGAATGCCTTTTACCAATTCAGAGGGAGGTAATTTTGCTGTTTTTGGTTGAAGGCGTATTATTGCTTGAAATGGGTGTACTGTTTGAATTATGATGCTCTCATATAAATTAAGTTGTTGTAGAGGTTTTGGTACTGGGTATAATTCCAAATTATTTGTGATAGAACGTGAAGGAGTTTGGTTGTTGTCAAGTTTTGTAGTGCAATAACTGCAAAGTATTAAGGGCTCAGTTATTTCATATTTGTTTTCTGCTACAAGGTAGAGAGCTAATTCAAACCATTTAGAATCTTCATTGTCTTCTATTTTGTATGATAGGTCCACAGTTTTTGTGTTACTTTTATAAAGAATTCTACGGCAACATGCACATACATGGTTTGGTACTTCAGCTGATGTACTTTTAAATGTTAGTATTTCTTTTTTGTATGTGTTTAGCAAAAGGTTGCCATGTGTAGAATTGTTGCTTAATTGGTTTAAAGCTATTTCATTCTGTAAATGGCTTTCACTTCCAAAATATTTTTTCTGGATATAGTGAATTTCTTCAAGTAGGTCTTTTGCTGTACCATGTAGAAGGATGTTATTTAACTTTGCTGGTGCTAAAGCAGGACTTTTAGCATAGTACAGTTTAAAGACTAGATTTCTTATAGTTGAATGATGTGTTGATATCCTTTTGATATCATGGAAAGTGGTTTTACAAGTAGGTCCTGTAATGCAGGCCAATGAATGTCCTTGTAGTCCTGTGTACTTGCGCACTGGACAGGTATCTATATTTTGCAGTAATTTAATTTTTATTTTGTCTTTGCTTTTTACATATTTATTGAGGAATTGGCGTAAAGATTTGAAACATTTTTTGGGAATGTTACACATTGACGTGCATGGCCATTTGTACACTAGATGTTCTGATTCAGTTGAATGGAGGGGTAATTCTAAGTTTTCAGGGCATATTTTTGTAAGAAGTACTTCTTGTTCCATTATGGTATTATTCACTTTTTCATAACCTCGACCACTGCTATGTATGGCAATTGTATTAGTTTGCTTTTGTTTGTACGCTTCTTCATTAAAATATGGTTCTGTGCTTGTAGTGTGATTCCATTCACCTACGCTGATACTTAAGAAGTTCTTTCTGTTGATTTTTCGCTTATTAAGAAGTCTTTTTTGTAATTTAGTTATTAGTTTTGTTAGGGGTTTCATTTTGTTTAACAGTAAAATAAATACATTTCTTTTGAGAAGAATTGCACTGTCCATCAATGCTTCTAAGATTAATTTCCTACGATAGGTTTTAAGCTTTGAACCTGATTTCTCTCCTGTTTTTATAAGATTTTGAAGGACTTTGTGACGGTATGTTTTGGCTAAAATACTTTTCTTGGTATGCTTACTTTGCACTATATTAAAATTTGAAGAAGTAGTTTTATCTGTACTGATAGCTGATTTTCTGTTAATTGTTTTTTGGTTTGTGTTCTAAGCGAAGTTGTTGTACTTGAAACTTCTTGTGTTTCACTAAATGATTGTATTAGCTGTTTTGTTTCAACTTTTTTTACAAATTCTGCTAGAGATGGATGCTTATGTTGGACACCTTTATTTTCATTTGCTCTACTTTTGCGTTGCTTTCTATGGACTTGACTTTTGGTAGGCATTCTTTAGGGTCTGTTGAAAAAAATAAAGAAGATATGGGTTGGGGTGTTCTGGAATGTATGTGTGCATGAGTGTTTGAGTAAGATGATAAAGATGTATGTAATGGTGTGTGATTGGTATTGGGAACTAAAACTAGTAGGAATAGGTATTCTTGAATTTATGTGTTACTAAACTGGGGTTCAGATGACAAAAAAAAAGTAAGCTAGTGGTGTGGAAAAGTACAAATAGTAAATCTAATGTATACAATTAAAACAGTTGTTTGTTCTATAATATGAAAATTGTAGTGGTTCAGTTGGCTAATTTCGGTGTCCAAAAATAGAAATGTGTGCGCCATTCTGGCTGTAAATCGCTGTTTAAGACATGGAAATATTTGGACAAAATGGTACATAATCTCTATTTTTAGAAACCGAAATAGCTTGTATTAATGTTATAGTATATTTGATTAATAATACAAATATTATGGTGATATTTTACTTACTTTTTTTTTAAATTAACAGGTAACTTCTTAGTTTTTCTTTCTTCTTCAAATTCGGCTGCTTCTTTTCAGGAAACTGGTCTTCACTGCAATTGTAAAAGCTTCAAATTAGTAACTTTGTTTGTATATAGCACTGTTTTTAATTTAGATATTGATTTTTTTAATTGAAATCCTCAGTGCCTTCTGCAAAACCATTAAACTAATTTATTTACATAAGATACATTGCAGCAGTTCAGTACATATGATATGTTCTTAATGAACACATTGTATTGAATGACTAACTGTAGCAAAAAAAAAATATCTTTACTATGTCTTGTGAAATGTATAATATATTAGTGAATACCACTATTTCTGTAAGTAAACTGTTCTAGGTAATAGGGCCTCAATGTCATGTCTAATTTAAAGTAATTAAGTAAATAAATAAATAAAAACAAAAAATATGAAATTGTATAAGTGTTTTATAAAGGTTTAAACATAGAATGTGTTTGCATGCAATTTTGTTTGAATATATGTAGTCTATATATTTCATTTAAAAAATGTTAGTTTAACATGATTTGAGTGTGTGTGTATAAAGGAAGTAAAAAGTATAAAGGTTTATAAGTGATAGTTGATTTTAGGAAATTGAAAAAAGTACAGTAAATTCATTTTACAGATTTTACAAGGTAAACGTCTGTTTGAAAATGTGTTCATCTACTATACAGAAAATATGCATAACTGAAGTTTGTGTTCATGCATATGGATATGCATGGAGCTGCAAATAGAAATCTTGAAGACTTGTACAGTATTTCTGGTAGATGCTGTTTGCCAATGATATGACACTTGTACTCAGAGAGATTCAGAGTACATTTGCAGTGCTGATCTATGATGATGCAGTTAGATGTAGAGGTCTTGAATGTGATTGGTGCATGGTCATGTGATTTTTGAGGTACATCCAATGAGGGAATGGCAGAGAGAGTGTAGTGGAAATGGTAGAAGGGCTGTTCATGTTACGATATGTCCACGGACATGGCGGTAGTTCGCGGACATCGGGAGTTACATCCAGGGATTTTTGGGTTCAGAAGTCATGAGAATAAGCACTGAAAGGGATTGGTCAGGAAAGTTTGGTGGGTGTGTTGTGACAGGAGAGATTTTCTCAGATACTCTTTTTGCTGAGAGAACAAAAGATAGCTATGGCTGTGTGTTTCAGAAAACAGATTGTTTGGATTTTAGGAGATTCATGGATACATTGGTTGAAGGTGCATGCAGAAAGCTCTGGAGTAGCTGTAGATCTTGGATTCCCACATGTGGAAGTACACTGGCATGGAGTACGTGGAATGAAGTGGTTGGACTTGCTACCTCTGTGCTACTTTGGAGACAGAGCAACATCCAGACATAATTGTAATTCATTGTGGAGGGAACAGTTTAGGACATGTGACTGGAATTTTTTTGCAATTTGCTATGAAAGAAGGATTTAGAAATGTGGCTTCGTTCTTCTTCATTTGGTCCACAAATGGAAAAAGCAAGGCTCAATGTTAATAAGGATGTTTGTGGCTTTCTAAGAGATTTTGGCATGTCTTCTTTTCACAATGAAAATATTATGTTTTGTAGTACATACATTTTTCGCAGAGATGGAGTCCATCTTACTTATGCTGGCAATCAGATTTTTCTGAGAAATGTACAAAATGCATTGCAACCTTTTTTGGAATTACAACAACGATTTTGAAGTAGATGTTAAGCATTTACAATGTTTGACTTACAAACACCACCCAAAGGCTCTTTTCAGAGCCACCACTTCTTTCCAGAGAAAACTACAATGTTTGTGATGGAGTAGCAACCCAATATTTTTAATGTTCGCGAACTGTCCGCGGACTTCTAAAAAATACAAAGAGCCCTGCTTCATTTATTTTCACTTCTATTTTTTAACTGGGAAAGGCGGCTCTGAAAAGAGCCTTATTTATTTTTTGATTTTTGTAATTTTGTATTTTTTTTGGTTTTTCAGACATGACACACTAGGAGAGGATGGTAAAGGAGGGTAAAGGGGGGGACACCAACCACAGGGGTAAGAAGGGGCGAGCTGAGAGAGGAAGATGTAGAGTGGGTTTTATTTGGATAGTGAGCAGGTCTTCTCGTGCTCTGAGACGATAGTCTCAAAGGCACTCCGAAGTCGCTCCCCCCTGCAGAGTACTGTGTCACAGTACATACATACAACTGTGACCCTCGAAAGGTAAGGGTCATCAGCATTCTGTATGGCCTGTGAGGCAGCTTGAGAAAGACGCTGTCCCACAGAGGTGGTCCTTGTGGTGACAGGATCAGAAACAGAGGATGAAGTAGAGGAAATCAACCTGCTACGTTCTTCGCAAGGTACAACCCGGCGAATAGCCCCAGAGTGAAATGACCTAAGGTGTCGCTTCATAGTAGTGGTCCCAAAGCTGTACTTACCGTGCTTCCCGCGACTGAGTATCATTTTGCACTCATTGCAGGTAACACGGTTCGCACAAGCCTTAGGACCATTCCCATGAATGGTAAATAACCGCCACACCCAAGACTCACACCTAGTGCGGGTAGTAGGAATTTCCTCTACCTCATTCTCAGCATCCTCTTCTTCCTCCTCCGCATCCTCACTCCTGTTCCCCTCTTCAGGCCCTTGGGGAGGTGGTGGTGGTGGTGGAGGGGGTGGGGGTGGTGCTGAAGCAGGTGCAGCACCAAGTGGCAGTTCAGCAGCCAAGTATGCCATCTCGATGATGGTGTAGTCTGCAGGTGGCAGCAAAAATCACTGTGTTCTGAAGAATAGCCAGAAACACAATGGGAATAAGCTCTTGGGCGTGGTCTTTTATAGGGGTGCTTGTGCGCGGTCCGCGGACATGCGCACTGTCCGCGGACAGATCGAACACAAAAAAAGGATCGGAAAGTTTCAAAAGGTATATAGAAACTCAAGATTGCTATGTGGGACTTGTGCCATGGTGAGATTTTATTGAAAAATATTATGGATTAACTGAAAAAGTACTTTTAAATTGTTCGGGGACACGAACAGTGTCCGCATTTGAGGACACACGATGAGCGTGGGCGCGGTCATATGATCTGTTTGCGAACTAGTCAGTGAAGGAAGCGCCTGTCCGCAGGACTCCAAGTGCACAGAGATTGGTTAGCGCATGCGCATTGATGTCCTACGGACACTGTTCGGGTTCTGAAGTAATTAAAAGTGCGTCACACGTGATTCGAACATTTCAGGACACCGCGTGTGTTCTTAGAACAGTTTAAACTTGGTAGCGAACAGTAAGGACAGATATAGTGTTCCTCAGGACACGTGTAATTTAGTTTATGTACGAACATTTCAGGACACCGCGTGTGTTCTTAGAACAGTTTAAACTTGGTAGCGAACACTACGCACAGGTATAGTGTTCTTCAGGACACCTCCATTTTCGTTTACGTACGAACATTTCAGGACACCAATAGCGTTCTTAGAACAGTTTGAACTTGCTAGCGAACGGTACCGGACAGGTATAGTGTTCTTTAGGACACTTTTTGTTTGTTTACGAACAATTCAGGACACCGCGTGTGTTCTTAGTACAGTTTCATGTTGCTAGCGAACACTACGAACAGTTGTACTGTTGTTCAGGACACATCCTTTTCGTTTATTTACGAACATTTCAGGACAGCAATTGTGTTCTTAAGACAGTTTTAAGTTCATAGCGAACAATTCGGACATATATGGTGTTCTTTAGAACACTTTAATTTTTGTTTCTTTACGAACATTTCAGTACACCACGTGTGTTCTTAGAACAGTTTCAACTTGCTAGCGAACAGTACAAATAGGTGTGGTGTTCTTCAGGACACCTCCATTTTCGTTTATGTACGAACATTTCAGAACACTCGCACTGTCCGCGGACACTTTTATTGTTTTAAAAAAAAAAAAACGGAAACTATTCATAATACAATATAAAAATTAAACTTTATTTAACATATATTAATAATTTATGACAGAGAAGGTGAGGCAGAAACAGAAACAAAAACAGGAGAATTTGGGGTTTCAACATGATTGGTAATAGGTGAAGAAGGGATGGAAATCTCATCAAAACGTTTTGGATTATGGAGAGGGTTTGGGGATAATTGACTGGGATATGGTGAGGAGGGACAAGTACATCTGGGGCAATGGTATGACGTTTATGTTTTAAAATGATCTTCAACAAAAGTTTTCAAATTATTAAAATTGGTCAACAATAAATCAATGTTTTCTTTTATGTTGTCAAGCGTGTTTTCCATAACAGCTTCTTCAGAGGTTGTTTCTATTTTGTTATGCTCTGTACAAAAAAATATATATATGTTAAATGTATATAAAAAAGTAATAAATAAATGGTTTATATTATAAAGTGTTTACCATTAGTTTCACTATCTTGTGACATTTCTTCATGTGGGAAATTGTCCTCTAGCCATTCCAGAGTACTAGAAATGTCTGTGAGAAAAAAAAAAAAAAGATAATATATTTTTTAATCTAATACAGAAAGTTTATAAATATATGAGTAAAATGAAGTACACTTACTATTTCTGGTAAAATAAGTCCTATGTATTCAGTGGGTTTGGTCTTGTTCTCAGTTCTGTTGTGTCTGTGAGGTAATTATGTTGGAAGCCAATTTATCTTCTTGTGGTATATTCCATTTCAGAACATATTGTATTTAAATGAATGGTTAGTGTGTTACATATATGGGTTACATTTCTTATGTATTACTATATATAATGTGTTTGTGTGCTGCTTTTTGAATTGGTTAAATGTTCCTATATTATGATATAACAATCAAACATACCCCCCACCCCCCCCACAGTTTTTAGATAGTGGTACTGTTCTCCGAACATGTCCGTGAACATTAAATAAGTTCGCGGACATCAAGTTCATAAGAAGAGATCTAGTCAGTTCCATATGACATGTATATAAAGTCAAAGTCATTATTGTTAAGTTGTGCTACTAAAAAACTATGAAATTCAGTGAAAAAACTTTGTTGAAGGGACGTTATGGTTAAGTTGCGCTACTAAAAACCTATGAAATTCAGTGAAAAAAAACTTTGTTAAAGAGACGTTATGGTTCCAAGTAAAAACGAAAAACCCTTGAAATTCGCCAGTTATGGTAAGCTAAGCAGCCATAACTCGTGCCACCACCGTGCACTGCTAAGACTAACACCCAGGACATCAAAGATGACATCACAAATGTCATTGATGGCATCACTGATGACATCACATGTATATGTACCTCTCATGAAATATGTGTAGAAGGGATTCTTATTATGTTGCAAAAAAAGTGTCAAGAATCATTGCAAGAAATATACCCTAATAAGTGCATTGAACGATGCATTGATATAAATAGCATCCTATTATGGGGTTCTATCTAGTATACTAAGCTACTCATACAGAAACATAACATTGTGTGCAGCGTACAAGATGAAGGTATGATATTCGTAATGTTAATATGTTGAATAATGAAATGATAATTGTTTTCTTAACAGATTTTTGTGTACTGTGAAATATGTAATAAGTAGCTAATAAAACCCATGTATTACATAATTGCATTACTATAGACAAAACACAAAGACACAAGAACATATACCAATATGGGTATATACAGGGAAAGTGAAGTTAGCAAAAAAGCACAAGTAGTAGCAGAAACAATTCATAACTTAACTGATTAGTTTCATGCAAATAAATGATTGCTCTGTTTCAAAGCTGCTATTTACCCTATGTATATGTATAACTTGATGTGATTGGACCCTAAGGAAAGTAGTGTGAGTACAATGTATACAAATATGACCATATACAGGGAAAGTACAGCCATAAAAAAAAACAACAGAACTATCAGAACGTGCTCATAAGTCTAGTGATTATCTTTATGCACAAAAAGGATTGCTGTCTTTCAAGCTTGTGTTTTCCCATATGTATATGTTTCATATGATGTGACTGTACTCTAAGGGAATTACTGTAAGAACCTACTAGAAGGATATGTCTACAAATAAAATAAAATTCTTAGTTTCTGACTGTTACTGAAGAAAACCATGTGGCCTAGATATGTCAGCAAAAGAAAAATAGTGAGCCAAACATGTGATGTCATCAGTGATGTCATCAATGACATTTGTGATGTCATCTTTGATGTCCTGGGTGTTAGTCTTAGCAGTGCACGGTGGTGGCGCGAGTTATGGTTGCTTAGCTTACCATAACTGGCGAATTTCAAGGGTTTTTCGGTTTTACTTGGAACCATAACGTCCCTTTAACAAAGTTTTTTTCACTGATATATATATATATATATATTCAGTAAAAAAAACTTTGTTAAAGGAACGTTATGGTTAAGTTTCGCTACTAAAAACCTATGAAATTCAGTAAAAAAGCTTTGTTAAAGGGACGTTATGGTTCAAAGTAAAACCGAAAAACCCCTGAAATTCGGCAGTTAAGGTAAGATAAGCAACCATAACCCGCGCCACCGTGCACTGCTAACACTAACACCCAGTACATCAAAGATGACATCACAAATGTCATTGATCACATCACTGATGACATCACATGTGCATTTACTTTTCATGAAAACTCTGTACAAGGATTCTTATAATGCTGACCAAAAACTGTCAAGGATACTTGGGATAAATATCATGAGCTAATTAGTGCATTAAGCAATGCATTGATATAAATAGCATTCTATTATGAAGTTCTATCCAGTATAGTAAGCTACTTATGCAGAAACATAGGCAGTGTGTGCAGCATACATGATGAAGGTGCAATATTCATAATCTTGCCATGTTGAATAGTGAAATGATAACTGCTTTCTTATTAGAGTTTTGCGTACTGTGAAGATACCGTAATTAGCACCAAGGTCCCTTTGCGGGTCCATTCCTTAACGGCTGGTAACCAGCCGTTAAGGTGGGAACCCGCAAAGGGACCTTGTAATCAGGCGCTAAGGGATTACCAGTACCGATACCCTTACCGGTACCGGTAATCCCTTAGCGCCAGGGTCGTAATGAGGCCCCTTGACTGTTACTGAGCAAAACCATGTGGCCTACATATGTCAGTAAAGGAAGAAAGGGTGGAGCCAGACATGTGATGTCATCAGTGATGTCATCAATGACATTTGTGATGTCATCTTTGATGTCCTGGGTGTTAGTGTTAGCAGTGCACGGTGGCGCGAGTTATGGTTGCTTATCTTACCATAACTGCCGAATTTCAAGGGTTTTTTGGTTTTACTTTGAACCATAACGTCCCTTTAACAAAGTTTTTTTACTGAATTTCATAGGTTTTTAGTAGCGAAACTTAACCATAACATCCCTTTAGCAAAGTTTTTTTTACTGAATATCATAGGTTTTTAGTAGCGCAACTTAACCATAACGTCCCTTTAACAAAGTCTTTTTACTGAATTTCATAGGTTTTTAGTAGCGCAACTTAACCATAACGTCCCTTTAACACAGTTTTTTTTTACTGAATTTCATAGTTTTTTATTAGTGCAACGTAACCATAACGTCCTTTTCAATGGAGGAAGACCAGTAGCATCCTAGGTTCTCAAAGTGGGGACCCGGGTTGGTAAAAAAAAGATTTTTCTTCCCAAACCAGGACACCGCAGGCAGGCGTCCCGGTGTAGGAAGGAAAATCTTTTACCAAGAAGGACACCAGGGAAAGGGAAGGCAGGGTGTATAAAGAGAACACAACAGGGCATCGGCAGGGGGTCGGGAAGACCAGTAGAGAGACACGGGGCATGAGTGGGGGGTAACACAAGGGAGACACGGGGCATGAGCAGGGGGTGGGGTGAACAGGGGAGACACGGGCCATGAGCGGGGGGAAAAGGAGGTAGACAGACACGGAGCATGAGCGGGGTGGGGGTGAACAGGAGAGACACGGGCCATGAGCTGGGGTTGGGCAAGGTGGGTCCCCCACCCCCGCTCATGCCCCGTGTCTGCCCTGTTCCAACAGTGCAGACACGGGGCATGACGGAGGGATGGGGGAAAGAAGGGAGACACGTAGCATGAGCGGGGGTGGGCGGCAGGAGGGAGAGACACACGGGGCATGAGCGGGGCGTGGGTGGCGGGAGGGGTAGACACACAGGGCTTGAGCGAGGGGTGGGCGGCGGGAGGGAGAGATACGCGGGGCATGAGCGGGGGGTGGGCGGCTTTAAGGAGAGACACATGGGGCATGAGCGGGGGATGGGCGGCGGGAGGGAGAGACACATGGGGGATGAGCAGGGGGGTGGGCGGCGGGTGGGAGAAACACACGGACATGAGCAGGGGGTGGGCGAGAGGGAGAAAAACACACAGACATGAGCGGGGGGTGGGGAGAGACACACGGGGCATGAGCGGGGAGTGGATGGGAGGGGGGGTGACACATGGGGCATGAGCGGGGTTGGGCGGGTTGGAGAGACTCACGGGGCATGAGCGGGGGGGTGGGAGAGACACACGGGGCATGAGCGGGGGGTGGCGGGTGGGAGAGACACACATGGGGCATGAGCGGTGGGTGGGTGGGCGAGAACACTGGGCATCAGCGGGGGGTGGGCGAGACACACAGGGCATGAGCGGGGGGTGGGCGAGACACACGGGGCATGAGTGGGGGTGGGTGGGAGAGACACACACACGGGGCAGAGCGGCGGCGGGTGGGTGGGAGAGGCACACACGGGGCATGAGCTTAGACACACACACGGTGCATGAGCGGCGGCGGGTGGGTGGGAGAGGCACACACGGGGCATGAGCGGGGGTGGGTGGGTGTTCGAGACACACACGGGGCATGAGCAGGATGTGGGCGGGTGGGAGCGACACACACACACACACAGGGCATGAGCGGGGGGTGGGCGGGTGGGAGAGACACACACACACACGGGGCATTAGCGGGCGGTGGGCGGGTGGGAGAGACAGACAGACACACACACACACACATGGGTCATGAGCGGGGGGTGGGCGGGAGGGGAGAGACACGCGGGGCATGAGCGGGGGGTGGGCGGCGGGTGGGGAGAGACACATGGGGCATGAGCGGGGGGTGGGCAAGACACACGGGACATGAGCGGGGGGTGGGCGGTGGGTGGGGAGAGACACACAGGACATGAGCGGGAGGTGGGCGGCAGGTGGGGAGAGACACACGGGACATGAGCGGGGGGGTGGGCGGCGGGTGGGGAGAGATACACGGGACATGAGCGGGGGATGGGCGGCGGGTGTTGCGGTGGGTGGGGAGAGACACGCAGGACATGAGCGGGGGATGGGCGTCGGGTGGGGAGAGACACATGGGGCATGAGCGGGTGATGAGCGGGAGGGGGGAGACACATGGGGCATGAGCGGGGGGTGGGCAGGAGGGAAGAGACGCACGGGGCATGAGCGGGGGGTGGGCGGCGGGTGGGGAGAGACACACAGGGCATGAGCGGGGGGTGGGGAGAGACACACGGGACATGAGCGGGGGTTGGCCGGCGGGGGGGAGACACACGGGACATGAGCGGGGGGTGGGCGGCGGGAGGGAGAGATACGCGGGGCATGAGCGGGGGGTGGGCGGCGGGAGGGAGAGACACATGGGGCATGAGCGGGGGTGGGCAGCGGGAGGGAGAGACACACGGGGCATGAGCGGGGGTGGGCGGCTTTAAGGAGAGACACATGGGGCATGAGCGGGGGATGGGCGGCGGGAAGGAGAGACACACGGGGGATGAGCAGGGGGGTGGGCGGCGGGTGGGAGAAACACACGGACATGAGCAGGGGGTGGGCGAGAGGGTGAAAAACACACGGACATGAGCGGGGGGTGGGGAGAGACACACGGGGCATGAGCGGGGAGTGGATGGGAGGGGGGGTGACACATGGGGCATGAGCGGGGTTGGGCGGGTTGGAGAGACTCACGGGGCATGAGCGGGGGGGTGGGAGAGACACACGGGGCATGAGCGGGGGGTGGCGGGTGGGAGAGACACACATGGGGCATGAGCGGTGGGTGGGTGGGCGAGAACACTGGGCATCAGCGGGGGGTGGGCGAGACACACATGGCATGAGCGGGGGGTGGGCAAGACACACGGGGCATGAGTGGGGGTGGGTGGGAGAGACACACACACGGGGCATGAGCAGAGGGTGGGTGGGTGGGAGAGACACACACACGGTGCATGAGCGGCGGCGGGTGGGTGGGAGAGGCACACACAGGGCATGAGCGGGGGTGGGTGGGTGTTCGAGACACACACGGGGCATGAGCAGGATGTGGGCGGGTGGGAGCGACACACACACACACACAGGGCATTAGCGGGTGGTGGGCGGGTGGGAGAGACAGACAGACACACACACACACACATGGGGCATGAGCGGGGGGTGGGCGGGAGGGGAGAGACACGCGGGGCATGAGCGGGGGGTGGGCGGCGGGTGGGGAGAGACACACGGGGCATGAGCGGGGGGTGGACAAGACACACGGGACATGAGCGGGGGGTGGGCGGTGGGTGGGGAGAGACACACGGGACATGAGCGGGAGGTGGGCGGCAGGTGGGGAGAGACACACGGGACATGAGCGGGGGGGTGGGCGGCGGGAGGGGAGAGACACACGGGACATGAGCGGGGGGTGGGCGGCGGGTGTTGCGGTGGGTGGGGAGAGACACACAGGACATGAGAGGGGGATGGGCGTCGGGTGGGGAGAGACACACGGGACATGAGCGGGAGGTGGGCGGCAGGTGGGGAGAGACACACGGGACATGAGCGGGGGGGTGGGCGGCGGGAGGGGAGAGACACACGGGACATGAGCGGGGGGTGGGCGGCGGGTGTTGCGGTGGGTGGGGAGAGACACACAGGACATGAGAGGGGGATGGGCGTCGGGTGGGGAGAGACACATGGGGCATGAGCGAGTGATGGGCGGGAGGGGGGGAGACACATGGGGCATGAGCGGGGGGTGGGCAGGAGGGAAGAGACGCGCGGGGCATGAGCGGGGGGTGGGCGGCGGGTGGGGAGAGACACACAGGGCATGAGCGGGGGGTGGGGAGAGACACACG
This sequence comes from Ambystoma mexicanum, assembly GCF_040938575.1. Lineage (NCBI taxonomy): Eukaryota > Metazoa > Chordata > Amphibia > Caudata > Ambystomatidae > Ambystoma > Ambystoma mexicanum. The sequence continues at coordinate 713,087,923 of NC_090939.1, read as the reverse complement.
GGACATGAGCGGGGGTTGGGCGGCGGGGGGGAGACACACGGGACATGAGCGGGGTGGGCGGCAGGTGGGGAGAGACACACGGGACATGAGCGGGGGGTGGGCGGCGAGTGGGGAGAGACACACGGGACATGAGCGTGGGGTGGGCAGCGCTTGTTGCGGCGGGTGGGGAGAGACACACGGGACATGAGCGTGGGGTGGGCAGCGCTTGTTGCGGCGGGTGGGGAGAGACACACGGGACATGAGCGGGGGGTGGGCGGCGGGTGGGGAGAGACACACGGACATGAGCGGGGGGTGGGCGGGAGAGGAGAGACACATGGACATGAGCGGGGGTGGGAGAGACACCCGGGGGGTGGGAGAGACACACGGGGCATGAGAGTGGGATGGGCAGGCGGGAGAGACGAGCGGGGCACGAGCGGGGCATGAGCGGGGGGTGGATGGGAGGGAGAAAGACACACGGACATGAGCGGGGGGTGGGCGGGAGGTCGAAAGACACACCGACATGAGCGGGGGGTGGGCGGGAGGGAGAAAGACACACGGACATGAGCAGGGGGTGGGCGGGAGGGAGAAAGATACACAGACATGAGCGGGGGGTGGGCGGGTGGGAAAGACACACACACACACACACGGGGCATCAGCGGGCGGTGGGCGGGTGGGAGAGACACACACACACACACACACACACATGGGGCATGAGCGGGGGGTGGGCGGGAGGGGAGGAGGGGAGAGACATGCGGGGCATGAGCAGGGGGTGGGCGGCGGGTGGGGAGAGACACGGGGCAGGCGGGATACAAAGCCTCTCATGCGAGGAACAAAGATGGCCGGCGTCTCTGAAGCCAGACGCACTGCATGCTTTCACTGCATCCAATGAGAGAGCATGTCAGATATCTGCGGACATCACGCAAGCTGCTTGCCCAATCACCGTCCTGTCCGCGGACCGAACAGGGAAGTGTGTCTGCGGAACGAACACAGATATCACTAATTTGTTTCACTTCCATTTTTGTCATTTTATTAAAAACTACTAGACGGATTTACACCAAATAAAGCAAAGCATGCTTTCGGGACCAAGCCGCCGCTCCTGCCGCAAATTTGGTGTAAATCCATCCAGCGGTTTGGGCTATAGGCGTGAGCAAAGTTTATTCCCATTATGTCTATGGGAAAAAAAAAAGTTTTGGGACCCCCCCTATAACTTTGCCCCCCCTAGACGAATGCTCACCAAACTTTGGAAAACAATTCAGAGTGACCCAAATACTTCTTTTGCAAAGTTTGGTGAGGATTCAGCCAAGGAGAGCAAAATTATAAGCCGCCCAAAAAGTGCTCTTCCCATGGAAACAGCAACTTAACCATAACTACATGGCCACTAGCGTGGCCATGTAATATATATATATTCAGTGAAAAAACTTTGTTAAAGGGACGTTATGGTTAAGTTGCGCTGATAAAAACCTATGAAATTTAGTGCAAAAACTTTGTCAAAGGGACGTTATGGTTCCAAGTTAAACCGAAAAACCCTTGAAATTCGCCAGTTATTGTAAGCTAAGCATCCATAACTCGCGCCACCACCGTGCACTGCTAAGACTAACACCCAGGACATCAAAGATGACATCACAAATGTCATTGATGACATCACATGTGTATGTACTTTTCATGAAATATGTGTACAAGGAATTCTTATTATAATGTTGCGAAACAAGTGTCAAGGATCATTGCAATAAATATCATACCCTAATTAGTGCATTGAACGATGTATTGATATAAATAGCATTATATTATGGGGTTCTATCTAGTATACTAAGCTACTCATACAGATTCATAACATTGTGTGCAGTGTACAAGATGAAGGTATAATATTCGTAATGTTAATATGTTGAATAATGAAATGATAATTGTTTTCTTAATAGATGTTTGTGTACTGTGAAATATGTAATAAGTAGCTAATAAAACACATGTATTACATAATTGCATTACTATAGACAAAACACAAAGACACAAGAACACATTCCAATATGGGTATATACAGGGAAAGTGAAGTTAGCAAAAAAGCACAAATAGTAGCAGAAACAATTCATAACTTAACTGATTATTTTCATGCAAATAAATGATTGCTCTGTTTCAAAGCTGCTATTTACTCTAGGTATATGTATCACTTGATGTGATTGGACCCTAAGGAAAGTACTGTGAGTACAATGCATTCAAATATGACCATATACAGGGAAAGTATAGCCATTAAAAAAACAACAGAACTATCAGAAAGTACTCATAAGTCTACTGATTATCTTTATGCACAAAAAGGATTGCTGTCTTTCAAGCTTGTGTCTTCCCGTATGTATATGTTTCATATGATGTGACTGGACTCTTAGGGAATTACTGTAAAACCTACTTGAAGAATACGTCCACAAATAAAATAACATTTTTAATTTCTGACTGTTACTGAAGAAAACCATGTGGCCTAGATATGTCAGCAAAAGAACAAAGAGTGAGCCAGACATGTGATGTCATCAGTGATGTCATCAATTACATTTGTGATGTCATCTTTGATGTCCTGGGTGTTAGTCTTAGCAGTGCACGGTGGTGGCGCGAGTTATGGTTGCTTAGCTTACCATAACTGGCAAATTTTAAGGGTTTTTCGGTTTTACTTGGAACCATAACGTCCCTTTAACAAAGTTTTTTCACTGAATTTGAAAGGTTTTTAGCAGCGCAACTTAACCATAACGTCCCTTTAACAAAGTTTTTTCACTGAATTTCATTGGTTTTTAGCAGCGCAACTTAACTATAACGTCCCTTTAACAAAGTTTTTTCACTGAATTTCATAGATTTTTAGAAGTGTAACTTAACAATAATGACTTTGACTTTATATACATATCATATGGAACTGACTGAATCTCTTCTACTGTACTTGATGTCCGCGAACTCATTTAATGTTCGCGGACATGTTCGAAGAACAGTACCACTACCTAAAAACTCTGGGGGGGGTATGTTTGATTGTTATATCATAACATAGGAACATTTAACAAATTCAAAAAGAAGCACACAAACTCATTATATGTACTAATACATAAGAAATGTAACCCATATATACAACACACTAACCATTCATTTAAATGCACTATGTTATAAAATGGAATATACCACAAGAAAATAAATTGGCTTCCAACATAATTACCTCACAAACACAACAGAAGTGAGAACAAGAGCAGACCCACTGAGTACATAGGACATATCTTACCTGAAATAGTAAGTGTACTTAATTTTATTCATATATTTATAAACTTTCTGTATTAGATAAAAAAATATATTATCTTTTTTTTTTTCTCTCACAGAAATGTCTAGTACTCTGGAATAGCTAGATGAGCATTTCCCACATGAAGAAATGTTACAAGATAGTGAAACTAATGGTAAACACTTTATAATATAAACCATTTAATTATTATTATTTTGTATACATTTAACATATATATATTTTTTTGGTACAGAGCATACCAAAATAGAAAATACTTCAGAAAAGCCTGTTATGGATAACACTTTTCACAGTATAGAAGAAAAAATGGATTTATTGTTGACTAATTTTAATAAAACTTTTGTGGAAGATCATTTTAAACCAAAAACCTTGTACCATTGGCCCACATGTACTTGTCCCTCCTCAACATATCCCAGTCAATTATCCCCAAACCCTCTCCATAACCCAAAATGTTTTGATGAGACTTCCATCCCTTCTTCACCTAATAACAATCATGTTGGAACCCCTAATTCTCCTGTTTTTGTTTCTGTTTCTGCCTCACCTTCTCTGTCATAAATTATTAATATATGTTAAATAAAGTTTAATTTTTATATTGTGTTCTAAATAGTTTCGTTTTTTTTTAAAACAATGTAGGTGTCCGCGGACAGTGCAGGTGTTCTGAAATGTTCGTAAAAAAACGAAAATGGAGGTGTCCTGAAGAACACTATACCTGTTCGTACTGTTAGCTAGCAAGTTCAAACTGTTCTAAGAACAGAGGCTGTGTCCTGAATTGTTCGTAATTAAACGAAAATGGAGGTGTTTTAAAGAACACTATACCTGTCCGTACTGTTCGCTAGCAAGTTGAAAATGTTCTAAGAACACAATTGGTGTCCTGAATTGTTCGTACATAAACGAAATTGAACGTGTCCTGAAGAACACTATATCTGTCCTTACTGTTCACTAGCAAGTTTAAACTGTTTTAAGAACAGACGCAGTGTCCTGAAATGTTCGTTTCACATGCGACGCAATTTTAATTAGTTCAGGACCCGAACAGTGTCCGTAGACCATCAACGCGCATGCGCTAGCCAATCTCCGTGCATTTGGTGTCCTGCGGACATGCGCTTCCTTCGCGGACTTGTTCGCGAACGGATCATATGATCGCGCCCACGCTGATCGCGTTTTCTGAATGCGGACACTGTTCATGTCCTTGAACAAATTAAAAGTACATTTTCAATTAATCTATAATATTTTTCAATAAAATCTCACCATGGCACAAGTCCCACATAGTAATCCTGAGTTTCTACATACCTTTTGAAACTTTTCAAACTTTTTTTTGTGTTCGATCTGTCCGCGGACAGTACGCATGTCTGCGGACCGCACACAAGCACCCCTATAAAAGACCACGCCCTAGAGCTTATTCTCATTGTGTTTCTGGCTATTCTTCGAAACACAGCGATTTTTGCTGCCACCTGCAGATTACACCATCATCGAGATGGCATCCCTGGCTGCTGAACTGCCACCTGGTGCTGCACCTGCTTCAGCACCACCCCCACCCCCTCCACCACCACCACCTCCCCAAGGGCCTGAAGAGGGGAACAGGAGTGAGGATGTGGAGGAGGAAGAAGAGGATGATGAGAATGAGGTAGAGGAAAACCCTACTACCCGCACTAGGCGTGAGTCTTGGGTGTGGCATTTATTTACCATTCATGGGAATGTTCCTAAGGCTCGTGCGAACCGTGTTACCTGCAACACCTGAGTGCATTTCGCTCTGGGGCTATTCGCAGGGTTGTACCTTGCGAAGAACGTAGCAGGTTGATTTCCTCTACTTCATCCTCTGTTTCTGATCCTGTCACCACAAGGACCACCTCTGTGCGACAGCGTCTTCCTCAAGCTGCCTCACAGGCCATACAGAATGCTGATGACCCTTACCTTTCGAGGGTCACAGTTGTATGTATGTACTGTGACACAGTACTCTGCAGGGGGGAGCAACTTCGTAGTGCTTTTGAGACTATCGTCTCAGAGCACGAGAAGATCTGCTCACTACCCAAATAAAACCCACTCTACATCTTCCTCTCTCAGCTCGCCCTTTCTTATCCCTGTGGTTGGTGCCCCCCCTTTACCTTCCTTTCCCCTCCTCTCCTAGTGTGTTGTGTATAAAAAAACAAAAAAAAATACAAAATATCAAAAAAAAAAAAAATAAGGCTCTTTTCAGAGCCGCCATTCACAGTTAAAAAATAGAAGTGAAAATAAATGAAGCAGGGCCCTTTGTATTTTTTAGAAGTCCGCGGTCAGTTTGCGAACATTTAAAAAATTGGGTTGCTACCCCATCACAAACATTGTAATTTTCTCTGGGAGGAAGTGGTGGCTCTGAAAAGAGCCTTTGGGAGGTGTTTGTAAGTCAAAAATTATAAATGCTTAACATCTACTTCAAAATTGATGTTGTAATTCCAAAAAAGGTCGCAATGCATTATGTACATTTCTCAGAAAAATCTGATTGCCACCATAAGTAAGATGGACTCCATCTTTGCGAAAAATGTTTGTACTGCGAAACAGAATATTTTCATTGTGAAAAGAAGACATGCCAAAATATTTTAGAAAGGCACAAACAGCTTTATTAACATTGCGCCTTACTTTTTCCATTTGTGGACCAAATGAAGAAGAACAAAGCCACATTTGTCTCTGCGCAATCCGTGAAAATATCACTTGAGAATTAGGAAACATGTCCATAACCTTCCCAAGTCCTTCTTTCGTAGCAAATTGCAAATAAATTCCAGTCACATGTCCTAAACTGTTCCCTCCACAATGAATTACAATTATGTCTGGATGTAGCTCTGTCTCCAAAGTAGCACAGAGAGGTAGCAAGTCCAACCACTTTATTCCAAGTACTCCATGCCAGTGTACTTCCACATGTGGGAATCCAAGATCTACAGCTACTCCACAGCTTTCTGCATGCACCTTCAACCAATATATCCATGAATCTCCCAAAATCCATACAATCTTTTTCCTAAAATACACAGACATAGCTATCTGTTGTTCTCTCAGCAAAAACAGTATATGAGAAACTCTCTTCTGGCACAACAGCCCCACTAAACTTTCCTGACCAATCCCTTTTAGTACTCATTCTCATATTCATGACTTCTGAACCCAAAAATCCCCGGATGTAACTCCTGATGTCCGAGAACTACCGCCATGTCCGCGGACATATCATCACATTAACAGCCCTTCTACCATTTCCACTTCACTCCCTCTGCCATTTCCTCATTGGATGTAGCTAAGAAATCACATTCAAGACCCCTACATCTAACTGCATCATCATAGATCAGCACTGCAAATGTACTGTGAATCTCTCTGAGTACAAGTGTGATATCATTGGCAAGCACCATCTACCAGAAATACTTTACAAGTCTCCAAGGTTTCTACTTGCAGCTCAATGCATATCCATATGCATGAACACAAACTTCAGGTATGCATATTTTCTGTATAGTAGATGAACACATTTTCAAACAGACTTTTAGCTTGTGTAATCTGTAAAATGAATTTACTGTTTTTTTTCAATTTCCTAAAATCAACTATCACTTATAAACCTTTATACTATTTACTTTCTTTATACACACACACTCAAATCATGTTAAACTAACATTTTTTAAATGAAATATATAGACTACATATATTCAAACAAAATTGCATGCAAGCACAATCTATGTTTAAATCTTTAAAAAAAATACTTATACAATTAATATTTTTTTGTTTTTATTTATTTATTTACTTAATTACTTAAATTTATACATGACATTGAGGCGCTATTACCTAGAACAGCTTAGTTACAGATATAGTGGTATTCACTGGTATATTATAAATTTCACAAGACATAGTAAAGATATTTTTTTTGCTACAGTTAGTCATTCAATACAATTTGTTCAGTAAGAACATATCATATGTACTGAATTGATGCAATGTATCTTATGTAAATAAATTTGTTTAATGGTTTTAAAGAAGGCACTGAGGATTTCAATTAAAAAAAATCAATATCTAAATTAAAAACAGCGCTATATACAAACAAAGTTACTAATTTGAAGCTTTTACAATTGCAGTGAAGACCAGTCTCCTGAAAAGAAGCAGCCAAATTTCGAAGAACAAAGAAGAACTAAGAAGTTACCTGTTAATTTAAGAAAAACAGTAAGTAGAATATCACCATAATATTTGTATTATTACTCAAACATACTACAACGTTAATACAAGCTATTTCTGTGCCTAAAAATAGAGATTGTATACCATTAAGTCCAAAAATCTCCATGTCTTAAACAGCGATTTACAGCCAGAATGGCCCACAAATTCCTATTTTTGGACACACAAATTTCCCAACTGAACCGCTACAATTTTCATATTATAGAACAAACAACTGTTTTAATTGTATACATTAGATTTACTATTTGTACTTTTCCACACCACTAGCTTACTTTTTTTTGACATCTGAACCCCAGTTTAGTAACACATAAATTCAAGAATACCTATCCCTACTAGTTGTAGTTCCCAATGCACAATCACACACCATTACATACATCTTTATCATCTTACTCAAACACTCATGCACACAGCACACATACATTGCAGTACACCCCAACCCATATCTTCTTTATTTTTTTCAACAGACCCTAAAGAATGCCTACCAAAAGTCAAGTCCGTAGAAAGCAACGCAAAAGTAGAGCAAATGAAAATAAAAGTGTCCAACATAAGCATCCATCTCTAGCAGAATCTGTAAAAAAAGTTGAAACAAAACAGCTAATACAGTCATTTAGTGAAACACAAGAAGTTTCAAGTACAAAAACTTTGCCTCCTCTATCAAAATGTAAAACAAACCAAAAACCAATAAACAAAAAATCAGCTACCACTACAGATAAAACTACTTCTTCAAATTTTAATATGCAAAGTAAGCATACCAAGAAAAGTATTTTAGCCAAAATGTACCGTCACAAAGTCCTTCAAAATCTTATAAAAACAGGAGAGAAATCAGGTTCAATGCTTAAAACCCATCGTAGGAAATTAATCTTAGAAGCGTTGATGGACAGTGCAATTCTTCTCAAAAGACAGTTATTTATTTTACTGTTAAACAAAATGAAACCACTAACAAAACTAATAACTAAATTACAAAAAAGACTTCTCAATAAGCAAAATGTCAACAGAAAGAACTTAAGTATCTGCGGAGGTGAATGGAATCACACTACGAGCACAGAACCATATTTTAATGAAGAAGCGTAGAAACAAAAGCAAACAAATACAATTGCCATAAATAGCAGTGGTGGAGGTTATGAAAAAGTGAATAATACCATAATGGAACAAGAAGTACTCCTTACAGAAATATGCCCTGAAAACTTAGAATGACCCCTCCATTCAACTGAATCAGAACGTCTAGTGTACAAATGGCCATGCACGTCAATGTGTAACATTCCCAAACAATGTTTCAAATCTTTACGCCAATTCCTCAATAATTATGTAAAAAGCAAAGACAAAATCAAAATTAAATTACTGCAAAATATGGATACCTGTCCAGTGCGCAAATACACAGGACTACAAGGACATTCATTGGCCTGTATTACAGGACCTACTTGTAAAACCACTTTCCATGATATCAAAAGGATATCAACACATCATTCAACTATAAGAAATCTAGTCTATAAACTGTACTATGCTAAAAGTCCTGCTTTAGCACTAGCAAAGTTAAATAACATCCTTCTACATGGTACAGCAAAAGTCCTACTTGAAGAAATTCACTATATCCAGAAAAAATATTTTGGAAGTGAAAGCCATTTACAGAATGAAATAGCTTTAAACCAATTAAGCAACAATTCTACACATGGCAACCTTTTGCTAAACACATACAAAAAAGAAATACTAAAATTTAAAAGTACATCAGCTGAAGTACCAAACCATGTATGTGTGTGCTGCCGTAGAACTTTTTATAAAAGTAACACAAAAACTGTAGACCTATCATACAAAATAGAAGACAATGAAGATTCTAAAGGGTTTGAATTAGCTCTCTACCTTGTAGCAGAAAACAAATACGAAATAACTGAGCCCTTAATACTTTGCAGTTACTGCACTACAAAACTTGACAACAACCAAACTCCTTCACGTGCTATCACAAATAATTTGGAATTATACCCAGTACCAAAACCCCTACAACAACTTAATTTATATGAAAGCATCATAATTCAAACAGTACGCCCATTTCAAGCAATAATACGCCTTCAACCAAAAACAGCAAAATTACCTCCCTCTGAATTGGTAAAAGGCATTCGTGGAAAAGTAGTTTATTTACCATTGGATCTAAAAGAAAATGTGCATACTCTAGGACTGCAACGTCCAATGCAGCAATCTTTAATTATCTTAGTAAATGGAGTACCTACAAAAGACAAAAAAATATGGCAACAGCTGGTAGATTTATATAAAGTTAGACAAGCCTTCCAATATCTTAAAGAGAATAATGAATATTACAAAGAAATTAATATTGAAGAAAACTTGAAAGATACAACTGAAATAATTCAAGAAACACAAGAAGCTGGTCAATTTGAGCTACTAGATCCTGCTACAATATCAAATACTTTAGACCATTATACAATTCATCCTTTGCACTGTAATGACACTGTAGAAGATGTACTGGAAACTTACCAAATGCGTCAAACAAAAGGATCGCCAAACAGCATATTGGAAAAAAGTATAGAAGCCTGTGCTTTTCCTCTACTCTTTCCTACTGGCAAAGGAGGAAGGTATGATGATAGACCTATTCAAATATCAGCTTCAGAATACCGCTCATTACAGATGTATTCTGAAGATCCCAGATTTAGACAAAATGTGGAATACATATTCCACCTACTCTTTGAAAGTAAACTAGCAACTTTATGTTACAGAGTTGCACACATATTAAAATCAGGATCACACTTTCAAAATATGACAGCTACACAATTATTAGAAAAAGTGCAACAAAAGAATCAGGTTTTACAATCAAATATTACAAATCTATTAGCAAATATGCGTGGTACTAAAGAGTATTGGTTTCAACGTCATGGAGATGTACGTTGTATGATCAGAAACCTTGGCCCACCCACTTGGTTTGTTACATTAAGTTGTGCAGAATATGCATGGGAAGATTTACATGATTTCCTACGCATATCAAATAAAAACAAAACAAACATAGATATACTAACACCTGGAGAACTTTGTTCTTTGGATCCTGTTAATGTTTCAAGATATTTTCACCATCGCTTCATTGCTATGCTACATTTTATTTGCAATAAAACTGTTCCTCCCCTTGGAGAAGTGCAACACTTCTTTTAGAGAAAAGAATACCAAGCGAGAGGAGCACCACATATCCACATGCTTTTATGGATTAAAGATGCTCCTAAATTTGGTCAAGACAGTGATGCCACTGTTTTACAATTTATTGAAAAATATGTCACTTGTGAAATTCCATAAGAAGCCACAAAAAGTGATCTTCATGCACAAATTTTACAATTTCAAAGACACAAATGTGGATAATATTGTCATCGCAAATACAAAAACAAAGGGAAATAATACATCAAATGCCGATTTGGTTTTCCTAGACCATTTACAAATACAGGTCAAGTGAACAACCTGATGTCTTCAGTTAGACATAGTGTTAAAGGTAAGTCACCTAAAAATACATATTACATAAAAAGAAAAGAAGAAGTAAAATATATCAATGATTATAATGCAATCATTGCCCACTTATGGAATGCAAACATAGATGTGCAGTACATTGCAGACAATTCTACTGCAGTTGCACGATGTGTCAGAGAATACTTAACTAAAGCAGAAAAGACAGAGCTCCAAGACCTCTGGAATGACCTGTCATCAGATAAAACACTATCTCAGAAATTATACAGCTTGGGCATCAATATGCTCACCCATAGAGAATGTGGATCATATGAAGCAGCTGATGGTTTAACTGGTACAGCATTGTATGGTAAATCTGAAAATAGAGTATGGCTAAGTCTTGGTCCAGCTAAATCTAGAAAAAGAGTTCTAAAATCATATGAAGATATAGAAACAATAGCCAAACATGATCCCAACAGCCAAGACATTTTAAAAAACAATTTATTGGACACATACTACCCAAACAGAAGTAATACTTTGGAAAACATGTGTCTATACCACATAGCCCAAAACTACACATACAAAATAATATGAAACCTGATGAAAAAAAGGTAAATATAGAGTGACAAACTGTGAAGGCAGCTAGTTAAACTCACTAAACCAAATTTAATTAATCATATCAAATTGTCATTAAAGACTCCTCAACATAAAGAAGTATATTACATGTCCCTGCTACAACTCTTCAAACCATGGAGAAAAGAAGAACAATTACTAGATAACTATGACTCACATGAGGATACTTTCAAAGCAAATGAAAGCACTATAACTGATGTAAACCTTAAACAGTACAAAACAATGTTGCACAATGAACAGCAACACGAAGGAGAACTCCAAGCCCAACTAGATAAGGACACTTGTGACAGTAGTCAACCTTCTGTAACAGGAAGCCAAGAACCACTGGGAGAACCACTAATAATAAATGAGGCAGAATTAGCTATGAAAGAAGTAGAAAACACCATGTGTCAGTATGAAGATAAAGAAGACTTAACTATACTACAATCAAAACTAAACAATGATCAAGAAGTAACAAAACAAATTGCACATGGTGTAAAACATGAAAATAAAGAATGTTCCTGCTATAATTATAAACCTATACTACTGTACGTCAGTGGTGAAGCTGGTTCTGGCAAAACATTCCTAATCAAAATCATTAGTAAGTTCCTTCAACAATTGACAAACAACAAACTGTCAGCTGTTGTCACTGCCCCAACAGGTTTAGCTGCCTACAACATAGGTGGGGTTACATTACACCGATTACTACTATTACCAGTAGAACACCAGAACAAATTAGACTATTACAAACTTTCTGCAGAAGCTACAATGGAATTACGCAGAGTATTGAAACAAATGAAAATGCTACTAATAGATGAAGTGAGAATGGTCTCCAACCTGATGTTAGCTTTGATTCACCTCAGATTACAAGAAGTACTCAAAACAGACTATGGAGGGCTCTTTGCAGGAAAACACTTTATTGTTTTTGGAGATCTGCTTCAATTAACACCAGTAAAAGGTGAACCTATTTTTAAAACATTAGGACACAAACTCTGCTGTAAAACTGTTGGCAGCATTGGCAATGTCAACCTTTGGCAACATTTCCAATACAGAGAATTAACAGAAAACATGCGGCAATCTGCAGATCTCACTTATGCCAACATTTTAAAAAGTATCAGAGTTGGTATACTTTCTAAAGAAGCAGAAGATATATTGAAAACCCAGCACATTAATGCACTTTATGGCGATAATGCATGTGCTACAGATGTTATGGAACAATTAGCCCACAAAAATGTCAATTGTATAGCCTTAATGCCAACTCTTGCAAGCTGTTTCAAATTCAATTAGTTCATGCGTAATGAGTAAAGAAATGCAACCAATCATGGAAATTAGCGCCACAGACAAACTAGATGTACATGGTTTGACACTACCCATGTGTGACCAATCCACAACAAGACTAAATATTTTAGAAAAATCAATCTCAAACACAGCAGGCTTAGAAAAGATATTAAAATTATCCTTAAATTGCAGAGTAATGCTTAAACGTAACCTTGACGCGGACCAAGGACTAGTTAATGGAGCACTGGGTACAGTTATTGGCTTTCAAACATACCCACACGACAACAAAATTCAGTTTGCCAAAATACTCTTTGACAAACTTTCAGAAGTAAAAAGGATAGGACGCTCAACAGCTAGATTCCTTCTCTTCAAAGATATGCATGTACGCAGAGAACAATTTTTTCTAACTCTTACATACGCAGTCACGATTCATAAATCACAAGGTCTTACCCTAGACAAAGCAATGATAGATATTGGTAACACAGTCTTTAAAGAAGGCATGAGCTATGTAGCACTATCACGCTTACGTACACTTGACGGTCTATTTCTAATCAACTTTGATGCAAGTAAAATAAACGCTGATATTCCTTGCATTTTAGAATACAATAGACTTCGCTCACTATACACCCCCCACCTAAACACATATTCTGTTCCACAAAAAGTAAAACGTTATAAAAGAAAAATAAATCAAACAGAAATGCAACAGGATGTCACTGCAAATCCTCCAAAGAGAGTAAAAGAAACTAATACTTCATCAAGTACCACAAGCAAAAAAGAATCAATTAGGGAAAGTAAACCAGGTACTTCTTTAAAGAAAGAAGGCAAACTCCAAAAAAAGCAGTTAGATACAGAACTACGTGGACCATTTAAATTCTCAAATATAGTTGGTGTAAGTTGCTATGCAAATGTAGCAATGAATATTCTATTTCAATTACCACCAGTTGTTGACAACATTTACTTACACAGTACAGACCCATTGTGTTTGCAAATGTTAGTACTTCACAGAAATGCAGCAAACAATCCTGACAACACGTGTAGTGTTTATGGAATAAGACAACAATTGTACTACTGTGCTGGAATGGTGAAATTCACTATAAACTCACAGGAAGATCCACAAGAATTTCTAATGTACTTGCACAAGTACTGGAAAAGAAAAACATACCTATTAATGAAATCTTTCAGATTTCATACATGTGGAAACATACATGCACTCTCTGCAACAATGTGACACAAGAAGAAATCCCCAATGAACGCTTCATATATATATCAATACCAAATTTTGAATCCATTCCATTTTAGCGACTTGTACAAAATGCAAACCATGGTAGATTATGCTCTACCTGCAATTCAGATAATCGCTCCACGTTAGTAATACAAACACATAGTAAATACATAATACTAATGCTTCTACGTTACAATGCAGATGGTACCAAAAACAACTGCAAGCTGACTGGATTCACACATGGTCAAATATCACTTGGTAAGAAAACCTTCACAACAATTGGTATAATCTACCACGGAGGAGCCACAACCAATTCAGGGCACTACACTGCATATTTAGAAAAGAAATGTGGATGGTTTGAATGTAATGATAGTACCATTACTCTAAAGCAGAGATTACCAGGAAATCTTACAAACTCTTATTTGATGTTCTAAAAACCAAAATTTGATAACTAAACTGTATTTAAACCCTAAGTAAACTTGTGTTAAAAAAATATAAACTGTTAGAATACTCCAAAAGCTATCTAACTGCTCAAAGATTCTACAACAACTAATCAGATAAAGGAATACCACTAAATTAGACCAAAAAATACACAGTTAGAATACGCCAATTGGTATCTAACTGTCCCAAAATTTAACAATATGCAAATAGATAAATCAATACCACTAAAATATATCAAAAAAATAGACAGCTAGAATACGCCAATTGGTATCTAACGGCTCCAAAATTTCATAATATCAAAACAAATAAATAATATGTTACTGCTCCAAAAAAATACAACAAGCCAAAGTATAAAGCATTAGCCAGAAACAACAAGTGAACACTGAAAACAAACAAACAAACTGTAGCATAACAGAGAAAGGGTTTTTTTAATCCAACATGGATTTTTTTTTCTCCCACAGACCCAATGATTTTAGCAACAAATACAGAAACTGAGCAAATTGCACATTACTCTGATTTGTAATCTACTAAATATGAGGGTCCAAAAAAAAGTATATTGATTATACAATGTGATAAGTCATTACAAAATACTAATACTAACATGCTAATTTCTTTTATCACAGAAATTAACAAGACATACATGTACTCTGGTTACTAGACCAAACAGTAAGTATACAATAATAAGGAGAACCATAGCAGCATATCACATCCATAGTATCTAATACCTTTGTTCCTTATACATTTGTTTTTCACCCAAAGTTATAAGCAAATATGAATGTGATATGCTGCGGTGGTTGTTGCCAGGGCATAGAGTCTTGGGTGCATGGCCAAACGGCCATGCACCCAAGACTCTATGCCCTGGCAACAACCACCGCAGCATATCACATCCATAGAGTCAAACATTTCAACTATGGTCTATGGAAACTTTTAATGTCCGCGGACATTATGAGTGTTCTTAGAACACTTTCAACTTGCCAGCGAACAATACGGACAGCTGCTCCTGGTCCAAATTTGGTGAAAATCCATCCAGCGGTTTGGGCTGTAGACGCGAGCACATTTTTTGTCCCATTCAGTCTATGGGAAAAAAAAAAGTTTTGGGACCCCCCCATATAACTTTGCCCCCCCTGGCGAATCCTCACCAAACTTTGCAAAAAAATTCAGAGTGACCCAGAGTGAAGTTATAAGCCGCCCAAAAAGTGCTCTTCCTATGGAAACACCAACTTAACTATAACTACATGGCCACTACCGTGGCCATGTAATGTATATATATATACATATATATATATATATATATATATATATATATATATATATATATATATATATATATATATATATATATATATATATATATATATATGCAAAAAGTGACCGAAGTTGAACGTTTTCTTAGAAACAAAAGGTAATACAATTGATAAACGTGTAGCTAATTCACATTGTTATCAAAGTTGCACATTTGCACATTTTGGGTGAAAACATTCCTTCAACCATTGTATTTGATCCAATTTGAAGAAAACAGAAGTTTGGCATAACAACTTTTCAACCAAGTTTTCATTTCTGGTTGATTAAGATGCCTGGCTGTAACTACGAAATTGAAATGTCACACACCTGATATAAACCTAACATTGAAGATGTTGATATTACACTGCGTGGGAAACATAACTCACTTCAACGACTATATCAAGCAGAATGGAATTGATACATGGTTTTTAAACCAGCACGAACGAGCCATCCATCAAGATAAGGTTCAGTTGACATTCACTAACACTGAAACCATTTAGAGGGTCACCTGGAGTCTAATGCTTACAAAAAGATTACTTTAAAGGCAATTTCTTTTTTTTTTTAAAGTGGGGCTATAGGAGAAGACAACAATGCTGCAAACAGGCTCATCTGGACCACACAGTATTAATCAAATGGGACAATGGCTCCAACTTATTATGAGAGGGCGTCATCAATCAGTGGTTCAGACTGCTGTGCGATCATTCATATCCGGGGCAAACAGCCTTCTGATGCATGCACTGTTTTCACTGAATAAGCAGCTCTGTCTAATGGCAACCGTGTCGCAGTAAATGTAGAGTCTCTAGTTAACTAATCCAGAAACCAAATGCAAATATCTGGATTAGAAACCATTTTGAAATTCGAACAGGCATATTGTGACAGGTGTTTTATTTTGTTTGCGCATTGCTCAGTTTGCATTGTTGCATTTGCCTCTGTGCGATTGTCCAGCGTTTGTGTTGCTCCTGTATTCAATGCCATGTCAGTGCATATACTAGGGACACGTTTTATTGAACAATGTCCTTCAAATTAAAACTGCATGTGGCTTTCGTCGAAGAAATTATCTTTTTCATTGAAAACGTGGAATACATGTAAAGAAGGAATTCCTAAAGAATAGATCAGCATGTTGACCCCTTGGTGATGGAATCCTTGGCACCCGCTGGATTACTCATCCAAATATGATAACATGCTTGTATTATATTAAAAGGAAAAGAGTGGGTTATATATGTGTCCCTGGTGGCAGAACAATATCAAACATACGAAACATCCAGGACTATGCAGGAAACTGTATACAATGTCTGCTTTAAAAGGACTTAATGTGACTTTTCAAGTAACAGGGCAGGACTCCTTATCTGTCTGCTATCCTGAATACTCATGCACTGTCCTAAAATGGCGTCCATTAGTGATGCAGTTTCTTGCTCCTCAAGAGAAATGTCAATGTTGATTCCCCCCTTAAGTGCATAGACTTGCATAGTAGCCTGGCCTTTAATTAAGATATATTTTTTTCGTTATATTTACTTCCATGCATTCCAAGAAAATAAGCAAAAACACTGAACAGTGAATTAATGCTTCCAATGAGGAAAGAAGCAAAATGTGAGATCAATAACCATGAGTTGCTATATAAAGTAAAGCTATAGCGTGCGTGACGGAGATCGCTTTACTCATTCAGCTGGGCATGACCTGCATAAACAACAGTGATTACGTGGCCCACTGGGAGAGCTCATTATTTCCACTGAATTCAATTGTCCATGAAGGTATCCAGTCATTTTTTCAAAAACGTATTTTTGAAACACCATTTTGTCGAAAACATTTTGGCAAAAAAAAAGTGTATTTGAAAAAAGGGGGTCTGGGGGGGAACCCCTCCATTTCAATGTTTTTTTTTAAATAAACATTTGAAAAAATAAATTCACCAAAATTGTTTCGAGTAAATGGCATTCGAAAATATGCCATTCGAAAAAATCACTATAAACCGTCCATGAAAATAATTGAAAATGTTTCTCGTTCGTTTTCTTGGAATGTTTACACCACTAATAGGGGGATGAAAAAAATATATAGAAAAGTGCACCCAGCCTGCAAGATCTAACTATACACACTAATCCAATGTACTTGAGCGTGACATTTAAAGAAATAACTCTTTTTTTCTCAACTGACATGGCTGATTTGGCTCACAATCTCCCTGAGATGTGCCAGGGACGTCACTTAGTGTTTGTCAGAGGTCTCCCTTGCTACCCCTAAAAAAAAAAAAGTTTCATTTTTGTGGCCAGCACTATGTCGCTCTTTACTTCTGGAGTGGGTGCGAGACGGGTTGGGGCCTACTCAAATAAAGAACCATGGTTTATTGAAGCTAAAGAGCGTTTTATTGAGTGCCACATTCATTGTCAGGGGAAGGAGTCCTGGCTGGAGTGTGCCGTGTTATAAAACCGTGACATTGCATATCTTTTTGATGTCTTTGGTGGCCCTTGTAACTGTCTTTACTGCCACCACATTTTGTCCTGCCACTCATTCCAAATGGCTGTCTTTCTATGGTGTGTGGTGTGGGATACCACAGAGCTTTTAGAAAACGGCCACCGCCACCTCCTCTTCCATCAAAGTCAGTTTATCCTCTGGGAATTCCCGATTACATTTTTCTGCACTTTGTTCTTCTCTTGTTCCCTTGGCATGATTCTACCCTCTTTCACCTTTGCATGTACCAGCAAATGGGTAATTCTGAATGGTTTCTATAATTAACAATGGCTGCCACATACCTTCCGATTTCTAACATAGCACTATTTCCACCTATTGCTAATTGAGTCAATTTTTTGAGGAATTGTCATTCGGTTATTTCTCCAAATACAGCTGTCGGTAGACGTAAATCCATCAAAAGTCAGCAGATTTAGCACTCTGCAAGACATTCTTTAAAGTAACTCCTCCAGGGGCAATCATCATTACTGCTAGACTAATTGGTGCATGGCCATGGGCCATATGGTGGTAATTCTGCTGAACAGATTGTCAGTAATGGTAATTCTTTTTGGAGGATTTACGGGCTTTCTTGTTCAGGCCTCTTAAAAAAAAAAAGAACAGGGGTGCCACAAGTCTAACTTTCAGGAATGACCCTAAATAAGAAAGAATAGGAATACCAAATAATGTGTCTTTCTGGAATTCTATGCAATAATTGATAGACTCATTAGAGGTTTATTTCAGGCACATTTGAGGGGGTGAGCCACAAATTTAGTCTGTTCTTAAACACCTCAGCTCAACCCTTCATCCTTTTGAGGTCGATAAATGAGTACCAACTCAGGTTGGGTGATATTGGGTGTATATTTTTCCTATATAAAGCGCTTAAGCGTAAGTGCTATATAATAACACATCATTATCATTTGGTCATGGAGGTCTGCTTGCATTCACAGTAATTTGGTAATATGGGCCTACACACACTGATCTTAGCGGTACATATGGCGATCCATTCTTGTATGAAATGTACATCACATTATAGTGATATCATACCATATTTTTCGTAGTGTACAATGCTACGTGATGCCACTTACTGTTTTGTCTAGGGGGTGAAAGGTTGTGTTCCATCGCTTCCCGCAATATCACTTTGGGGTGGAGTCAAATAACATAATTTCCTGTGATGTGGTCAGGGGGTCAAGGGTCGGGTGATGTCACTTCCGCTACCCCTGGCATTTTGGTGAAATGACGTCCCTTAGATGGGCCGGCACCTCCTTGGCTGTCGCTTTTTCTGGTGTGTGTCTCTGTCATTCTGCAGGCGTCATGATGCCTGAACACATATATCCTGCCCGCAGCACACACGGGTGCCTCATTCTGAGCACAGAACTGCTCAGGGGAACATTATCGCCAGTTTAATGGTGGACTGGAAGTTAGAACACTCAGCCAGGGAAGGAAGCGGCTGTGAGTACTGGCTTAGAGCCACATTACCAAAATTCTTCTTCAGCTGTATAAGCATTCTTTTCCATATCAGCCGTTTAACGAGATTTACAAAAAAGGATTAATTACAGGGAAGCACTGTAGGTAAAATGCTTTTTTTGTGAGAAAGAACTCTTCCTAGACAATGGGCACTTTAAACCTCCTTCTCATTTCTGGACAGGGCATTGGAAGCCTAGCGGAACTGGGCGTGGTTGTAGAATATCACCCTTCGGGTAAAATCATTCATTTACCCAGGTCAGTCCTTCCTATATGCAAACGTGTGTATTGAAACTGGCAAAGAGGCTTGTAGGGACTGTCATCCCTCCACCTGCCGGTCTCCCCAAGATAACTAAGAACTTTCCCATTTATATGATGCAACGCTGTCCTTTTTGCTAAAATGGGTAACTTAACTCAATGCTGAATGCATGTTGTTTCTACTGCCAAGTGGTCAACAAAACAAATTACTTATATTTGGAATTGCTAGTCTGGAGGTGGTTAATATCCTAGCCATAAGTTGTATATATTTTTTAAATGATTGCATGTAATTCATCAACATTGACAATGCCAAATGCCCTAGGCCAAGATATGCTTTGTTTGTTTGCCTGATGATGTTCCACTCACTACCTGCTTTCAAGAATTTACTCCTCAGTGACATTTCTAGATACTGTTCTTCCATCAAACCCTCCACATCCACACCCTCTCTCTCTGGAGTAGCTTATAATTATAATTGTTTCTTTTATAATGCTTACTACCGAAGAGGGCTTTAAGTGATCCGGGATTCGAACTTGTGTTGCTCTGCGAAGACGCACGTTACAAGATGTGCGTTATGACTGAGCTACACTACCCAAGCCTAGTGCTTGAGTGAGATTAGTTACTGTTCACCTGTCCCCCACCTCATACTGTGAACCACATCAAGGCAGTCTGGGGTATACGGTTCTGTGTAATCATGGCCGCATCGTAGCTCATTCCTGGGCTTTGCTGTCACTCCAGGCTCACTTAAATTGAATGCATTGTATTAAAGTCAAGGGGCGTGAACTACAGTCACATGATCAGTCACATGATCTGTACAGTGACAGATCTGTCATCAGAATTAAAAGTAACAAGCCAACAGCATTGCTGATCTGCTCACACCCCAGGACCTTGCAAGCATGAGCAAACTGTTATTAAATGACCTCCTGATATTCTAAACATTATTCTGACAGCATTAAGTAGGTGCTTTATTTACAGTAAAGCAGTGTTACAATTGCAGGCATGATAACATGGTCCAGTCAATTATAAGAATTGGCAAATTCGACCCTCTAGATGACTCATAATCTTTACCTTTCATTTTACAAATTTGCCAGTCCGCTTCAAGAGTTTGTAGTAAAATACTGTGGGCATTTTTTATCAGTATGTATTTGGATGTTGCTTCGGAATGCTATTATAAATTTAATGCGGTTGCAAGACCATCCTCCATTGCTGCGGCCCTACCCCACAGTAACGTCCCAGCTCTCAGTAAAGCCATCATGGTGGGTAGGGGGTTTCGCCAGTGCTATGAGGTACAGTATTATAGATGTCTCGTGTCATGGGGGAGTGACATCATGTTGTTAAAGTTAAATTAGTCTCATATAAACTGCCTTCAAAAACTGTAACTCGTGCATGGCCCACCCTAGCCACAGCCACTTGGAGGATGAACCTCTGCCGTTGACCAGCTGCCATCTACATTTTTTTTATTTATTTCAAGTAGGGGTGGAGGAGGCATACATATAAGTAGATAGAGGAGTGTTTTGGTTGGAAACGCATCAAATTCACGTTGTACTTATATTTGCATCTCAGGTAAAGAGTAGGTAGGAAGAATAGAAACCCCTGAGAATTACCCATTTGCTGGTCCATGAAAGAGTGAAAGTGGGTAGAATCATGCCAAGGGAACAAGGGAAGAGCAAAGTGCCAAAAAATGAGGATCAGGAATCCCAGAAGGAAAAACTGACTGTGATGGAAGAGGAGGTGGCAGTGGTCTATTTCGATGAGCTCTGTGTTATGGCGAGCAGGAAAAACACACACCATAGAAAGACAACCATTTGGAATGAGTGGCAGGACAAAATCAGGTGGCAGTAAAGACAGTGCCTAGGGACACCAAAGACATCAAAAAGATCTGCAATGACCTCAAGTCCAGGATCCACACCCTGCCGGTGCACCACCACAGGAAGGCACAGCTGCACACCACAAGCGCACCCCTTTGCAGTAGACAAGATGGTATCCACCATTCACTACATGGATGGCAAGGAGGGACGAATGTGGCTGAAGACAGAGCTGGAAGCCACACAGACCCCGCTGAGTGGACAAATGACCATTTGGCCAAAAGGTAACAAGTAACCAGTGGGAAGCCATACATTTCCTGTCACACTTCAGATTGGCTATAAGTGTGCATTTCAAATGGTCAGCATCAATACAGTGGCCAGTTGTATTTGTTTGTAACAAGGTCAATTTCCTCGTTTGCACATTAATCGTGCATTTTTCTCAGTGCTAGTTTTTGGTCGAATTCTTGTTTTAAATGTGGCTTTCCAACTCCAACTCACCCTCTAACCCACCCCACCACTTCACCCTGTCAACTACCACCCCCGATTCCCTATTGGGACGTTATGGTTCCAAGTTAAACCAAAAAAAAAAACAGAAATTTGCCAGTTATGGTGAGCTAAGCAACCATAACTCGCGCCACCACCGTGCATTGCTAAGACTAACACCCAGGACATCAAAGATGATATCACAAATGTCATTGATGACATCACTGATGACATCACATGTCTAACTCGCTGTTTTTTCCTTTAATGATATATCTTAGACAGTAATAGTTAGGAACAAAGAACTCAAAAAGTACTATATTTGTAGACTAATATTTCAAATGTGTTCTTACAATAATTCACTTAGGGTCTACTCACAGCATATGAAATATATACATAAGAAAAATGTGGTGATGCAAGTTATGGTTGCTTAGCTTGGCGAATTTCAGTTTTTTTTTGGTTTTACTTGGAACCATAACGTCCCTTTAACAACATTTGTTTACTGAATTTCATAGAGCAACTTAACCATAATGTCCCTTTAACAAAAATGTTTTACTGTATATATATATATATATATATATATATATATATATATATATATATATTGAGTGAAAAAAACTTTGTTAAAGGGACGTTATGGTTAAGTTGCGCTACTAAAAACCTATGAAATTCAGTGAAAGAACTTTGTTAAAGGGACTTTATGGTTCCAAGTAAAACCGAAAAACCCTTGCAATTCGCCAGTTATGTTAAGCTAAGCAACCATAACTCGCGCCACCACCGTGCACTGCTAAAACTAACACCCAGGACATCAAAGATGACATCACAAATGTCATTGATGACATCACTGATGACGTCACATGTCTGGCTCACTCTTTTTTCTTTTGCTGACATATCTAGGCCACATGGTTTTCTTCAGTAACAGTCAGAAACTAAACATTTTATTTTATTTGTAGACGTATCCTTCAAGTAGGTTCTTACAGTAATTCTGTTAGAGTCCAGTCACATCATATGAAACATATACATACGGGAAGACACAAGCTTGAAAGACAGCAATCCTTTTTGTGCATAAAGATAATCAATAGACTTATGAGCACTTTCTGATAGTTCTGTTTTTTTTTATGGCTGTACTTTCCCTGTGGGTCCAATCACATCAAGTGATACATATACATAGGGTGAATAGCAGCTTTGAAACAGTGTCCGCGGACAGTGCGAGTGTTCTGAAATGTTCATACATAAACGAAAATGGAGGTGTCCTGAAGAGCACCACACCTGTTTTAGCAAGTTGAAACTGTTCTAAAAACACACGCGGTATCCTGAAATGTTTGTTTCATGTGTGACGCACTTTTAATTACTTCAGAACCCGAACAGTGTCCGTAGGACATCAATGCGCATGCGCTAACCAATCTCTGTGCACTTGGTGTCCTGCGGACAGGCGCTTCCTTCGCTGACTAGTTCGCAAACAGATCATATGACCGCACCCACGCTCATCGTTTGTCCTCAAATGCGGACACTGTTCGTGTCCCCGAACAATTTAAAAGTACATTTTCAGTTAATCCATAATATTTTTCAATAAAATCTCACCATGGCACAAGTCCCACATAGCAATCTTGAGTTTCTATATACCTTTTGAAACTTTCCGATCCTTTTTTTGTGTTCGATCTGTCCGTGAACAGTGCGCATGTCCGCAGACCGCGCACAAGCACCCCTATAAAAGACCACGCCCAAGAGCTTATTCCCATTGTGTTTCTGGCTATTCTTCAGAACACAGTGATTTTTGCTGCCACCTGCAGACTACACCATCATCGAGATGGCATCCTTGGCTGCTGAACTGCCACTTGGTGCTGCACCTGCTTCAGCACCACCCCCACCCCCTCCACCACCACCACCTCCCCAAGGGCCTGAAGAGGGGAACAGGAATGAGGATGCAGAGGAGGAAGAAGAGGATGATGAGAATGAGGTAGAGGAAATCCCTACGACCCGCACTAGGCGTGAGTCTTGGGTGTGGCGGTTATTTACCATTCATGGGAATGGTCCTAAGGCTCGTGCGAACCATGTTACCTGCAATGAGTGCAAAATGATACTCAGTCGCGGGAAGCACGGTAACTACAGCTTTGGGACCACTACTATGAAGCGACACCTGAGGCCATTTCACTCTGGGGCTATTCGCAGGGTTGTACCTTGCGAAGAACGTAGCAGCTTGATTTCCTCTACTTCATCCTCTGTTTCTGATCCTGTCACCACAAGGACCACCTCTGTGGGACAGCGTCTTTCTCAAGCTGCCTCACAGGCCATACAGAATGCTGATGACCCTTACCTTTCGAGGGTCACAGTTGTATGTATGTACTGTGACACAGTACTCTGCAGGGGGGAGCAACTTCGGAGTGCTTTTGAGACTATCGTCTCAGAGCACGAGAAGACCTGCTCACTACCCAAATAAAACCCACTCTACATCTTCCTCTCTCAGCTCGCCCCTTCTTACCCCTGTGGTTGGTGTCCCCCCTTTACCCTCCTTTACCATCCTCTCCTAGTGTGTCATGTCTGAAAAACCAAAAAAAATACAAAATTACAAAAACCAAAAAAAAATTAGGCTCTTTTCAGAGCCGCCTTTCCCAGTTAAAAAATAGAAGTGAAAATAAATGAAGCAGGGCTCTTTGTATTTTTTAGAAGTCCGTGAACAGTTTGCCAACATTAAAAAAATTGAGTTGCTACTTCATCACAAACATTGTAATTTTCTCTGGAAAGAAGTGGTGGCTCTGAAAAGAGCCTTTGGGTGGTGTTTGTAAGTCAAAAATTGTAAATGCTTAACATCTACTTCAAAAGCGTTGCTGTAATTCCAAAAAAGGTCGCAATGCATTTTGTACATTTCTCAGAAAAATCTGATTGCCAGCATAAGTAAGATGGACTCCATCTCTGCGAAAAATGTATGTACTACAAAACATAATATTTTCATTGTGAAAAGAAGACATGCCAAAATCTCTTAGAAAGCCACAAACTGCCTTATTAACATTGCGCCTTGCTTTTTCCATTTGTTGACCAAATGAAGAAGAACAAAGCCACATTTGTCTCTGCGCAATCCGTGAAAATATCACTTGAGAATTAGGAAAAATGTCCATAACCTTCCTAAGTCCTTCTTTCATAGCAAATTGCAAAAAAATTCCAGTCACATGTCCTAAACTGTTCCCTCCACAATGAATTACAATTATGTCTGGATGTTGCTCTATCTCCAAAGTAGCACAGAGAGGTAGCAAGTCTAACCACTTCATTCCACGTACTCCATGCCAGTGTACTTCCACATGTGGGAATCCAAGATCTACAGCTACCCCACAGCCTTCTGCATGCACCTTCAACCAATGTATCCACGAATCTCCTATAATCCAAACAATCTGTTTTCTGAAACACACAGCCATAGCAATCTTTTGTTCTCTCAGCAAAAAGAGTATCTGAGAAAATCCCTCCTGGCACAACACACCCACCAAACTTTCCTGACCAATCCCTTTCAGTGCTTATTCTCATTTGCATGACTTCTGAACCCAAAAATCCCCAGATGTAACTCCCGATGTCCGCGAACTACCGCCATGTCCGCGGACATATCGTAACATGAACAGCCCTTCTACCATTTCCACTACACTCTCTCTGCCATTCTTCATTGGATGTACCTCAAAAATCACATGACCATGCACCAATCACATTCAAGACCTCTACATCTAACTGCATCATCATAGATCAGCACTGCAAATGTACTCTGAATCTCTCTGAGTACAAGTGTCATATCATTGGCAAGCAGCATCTACCAGAAATACTGTACAAGTCTTCAAGATTTCTACTTGCAGCTCCATACATATCCATATGCACGAACACAAACTTCAGGTATGCATATTTTCTGTATAGTAGATGACATAGCTCTCAACCATTTGTCTTGCAAAGGCAGGTGAAATCACCCGATTTTGTTTCTGGTGGGTGAGACGCCCATTGGAATGAATGGGCGTGCAGGAGGCCTGGCGGGTGAGTCAGCCCTTTGCAAGGCGGGTGACACCCGCCAAAAGCGGGTGAGTTGAGAGCTATGGTAGATGAACACATTTTCAAACAGACTTTTACCTTGTAAAATCTGTAAAATGAATTTACTGTACTTTTTTCAATTTCCTAAAATCAACTATCACTTATAAACCTTTATACTTTTTACTTTCTTTATACACACACACTCAAATCATGTTAAACTAACATTTTTTAAATGAAATATATAGACTACATATATTCAAACAAAATTGCATGCAAACACAATCTATGTTTAAACCTTTATAAAAATACTTATACAATTTCATATTTTTTGTTTTTATTTATTTATGTACTTAATTACTTTAAATTAGACATGACATTGAGGCGCTATTACCTAGAACAGTTTACTTACAGAAATAGTGGTATTCACTAATATATTATAAATTTCACAAGACATAGTAAAGATATTTTTTTTTGCTACAGTTAGTCATTCAATACAATTTGTTCATTAAGAACATATCATATGTACTGAACTGATGCAATGTATCTTATGTAAATAAATTAGTTTAATGGTTTTACAGAAGGCACTGAGGATTTCAATTAAAAAAATCAATATCTAAATTAAAAACAGTGCTATATACAAACAAAGTTACTAATTTGAAGCTTTTACAATTGCAGTGAAGACCAGTTTCCTGAAAAGAAGCAGCCGAATTCGAAGAAGAAAAACTAAGAAGTTACCTGTTAATTTTAAAAAAAAGTAAGTAAAATATCACCATAATATTTGTATTACTAATCAAATATACTATTACATTAATACAAGCTATTTTGGTTTCTTAAAATACAGATTTTGTACCATTTTGTCCAAAAATGTCCATGTCTTAAACAGCGATTTACAGCCAGAATGGCCCACAAATTTCTATTTTTGGACACCCAAATTAGCCAACTGAACCACTACAATTTTCATATTATAGAACAAACAACTGTTTTAATTGTATACATTAGATTTACTATTTGTACTTTTCCACACCACTAGCTTACTTTTTTTTTGTCATCTGAACCCCAGTTTAGTAACACATAAATTCAAGAATACCTATCCCTACTAGTTTTAGTTCCCAATGCACAATCACACACCATTACATACATCTTTATCATCTTACTCAAACACTCATGCACACAGCACACATACATTCCAAAACACCCCAACCCATATCTTCTTTATTTTTTTCAACAGACCCTAAAGAATGCCTACCAAAAGACAAGTCCGTAGAAAGCAAGGCAAAGTAGAGCAAATGAAAATAAAGGTGTCCAACATAAGCATCCATCTCTAGCAGAATTTGTAAAAAAAAGTTGAAACAAAACAGCTAATACAATCATTTAGTGAAACACAAGACGTTTCAAGTACAACAACTTCGCTTCCTCTATCAAAATGTGAAACAAACCAAAAAACAATTAACAGAAAATCAGCTATCAGTACAGATAAAACTACTTCTTCAAATTTTAATATAGTGCAAAGTAAGCATACCAAGAAAAGTATTTTAGCCAAAATATACCGTCACAAAGTCCTTCAAAATCTTATAAAAACAGGAGAGAAATCAGGTTCAAAGCTTAAAACCTATCGTAGGAAATTAATCTTAGAAGCATTGATGGACAGTGCAATTCTTCTCAAAAGAAATTTATTTATTTTACTGTTAAACAAAATGAAACCACTAACAAAACTAATAACTAAATTACAAAAAAGACTTCTCAATAAGCGAAATGTCAACAGAAAGAACTTCTAAAGTATCTGCAGAGGTGAATTGAATCACACAAAGAGCAAAGAACCATATTTTAATGAAGAAGCGTACAAACAAAAGCAAACGAATACAATTGCCATAAATAGCAGTGGTCGAGGTTATTAAAAAGTGAATAATACCATAATGGAACAAGAAGTACTCCTTACAAAAATATGCCCTGAAAACTTAGAATTACCCCTCCATTCAACTGAATCAGAACGTCTAGTGTACAAATGGCCATGCACGTCAATGTGTAACATTCCCAAACAATGTTTCAAATCTTTACACCAATTCCTCAATAAATATGTAAAAAGCAAAGACAAAATCAAAATTAAATTACTGCAAAATATACATACCTGTCCAGTGCGCATGTACACAGGACTACAAGGACATTCATTGGCCTGCATTACAGGACCTACTTGTAAAACCACTTTCCATGATATCAAAAGGATATCAACACATCATTCAACTATAAGAAATCTAGCCTATAAACTGTACTATGCTAAAAGTCCTGCTTTAGCACTAGCAAAGTTAAATAACATCCTTCTACATGGTACAGCAAAAGTCCTACTTGAAGAAATTCACTATATCCAGAAAAAATATTTTGGAAGTGAAAGCCATTTACAGAATGAAATAGCTTTAAACCAATTAAGCAACAATTCTACACATGGCAACCTTTTGCTAAACACATACAAAAAAGAAATACTAAAATTTAAAAGTACATCAGGTGAAGTACCAAACCATGTATGTGTATGTTGCCATAGATTTTTTTATAAAAGTAACACAAAAACTGTGGACCCATCATACAAAATAGAAGACAATGAAGATTCTAAATGGTTTGAATTAGCTCTCTACCTTGTAGCAGAAAACAAATATGAAATAACTGAGCCCTTAATACTTTGCAGTTATTGCACTACAAAACTTGACAACAACCAAACTCCTTCACGTTCTATCACAAATAATTTGGAATTATACCCAGTACCAAAACCTCTACAACAACTTAATTTATATGAGAGCATCATAATTCAATCAGTACACCCATTTCAAGCAATAATACGCCTTCAACCAAAAACAGCAAAATTACCTCCCTCTGAATTGGTAAAAGGCATTTGTGGAAAAGTAGTTTATTTACCATTAAATCTAAAAGAAAATGTGCATACTCTAGGAGTGCAACGTCCAATGCAGCAATCTTTAATTATATTAGTAAATGGAGTACCTACAAAAGACAAAAAAATATGGCAACAGATGGTAGATTTATATAAAGTTAGACAAGCCTTCCAATATCTTAAAGAGAATAATGAATATTACAAAGAAATTAATATTGAAGAAAACTTGAAAGATACAACTGAAATAATTCAAGAAACACAAGAAGCTGGTAAATTTGAGCTACTAGATCCTGCTACAATATCAAATACTTTAGACCATTATACAATTCATCCTTTGCACTGTAATGACACCGTACAAGATGTACTGGAAACTTACCAAATGCGTCAAACAAAAAGATCGCCAATCAGTATATGGGAAAAAAGTATAGAAGCATGTGCTTTTCCTCTACTCTTTCATACTGGCAAAGGAGGAAGGTATGATGATAGACCTATTCAAATATCAGCTTCAGAATATCGCTCATTACGGATGTATTCTGAAGATCCCAGATTTAGACAAAATGTGGAATACATATTCCACCTACTCTTTGAAAGTGAACTAGCAACTTTATGTTACGGAGTTGCACACATATTAAAATCAGGATCACACTTTCAAAATATGACAGCTACACAATTATTAGAGAAAGTGCAACAAAAGGATGAGGTTTTACAATCAAATATTACAAATCTATTAGCAAATATGCGTGGTACTAAAGAGTACTGGTTTCAACGTCATGGAGATGTACGTTGTATGATCAGAAACCTTGGCCCACCCACTTGGTTTGTTACATTAAGTTGTGCAGAATATGCATGGGAAGATTTACATGATTTCCTACGCATATCAAATAAAAACAAAACAAACATAGATATTCTAACACCTGGAGAACTTTGTTCTTTGGATCCTGTTAATGTTTCAAGATATTTTCACCATCGCTTCATTGCTATGCTACATTTTATTTGTAATAAAACTGTTCCTCCCCTTGGAGAAGTGCAACACTTCTTTTGGAGAAAAGAATACCAAGCCAGAGGAGCACCACATATCCACATGCTTTTATGGATTAAAGATGCTCCTAAATTTGGTCAAGACAGTGATGCCACTGTTTTACAGTTTATTGAAAAATATGTCACTTGTGAAATTCCATCAGAAGCCACAAATAGTGATCTTCGTGCACAAATTTTACAATTTCAAAGACACAAATGTGGAAAATATTGTCGTCGCAAATACAAAAACAAAGGCAAATACTACACCAAAGGTCGATTTGGTTTCCCTAGACCAGTTACAAATACAGGTCAAGGAAACAACCTCATGTCTTCAGTTAGACATAGTGTTAAAGGTAAGTCACCTAAAATACATATTACATAAAAAGAAAAGAAGAAGAAAAATATATCAATGATTATAATGCAATCATTGCCCACTTATGGAATGCAAACATAGATGTGCAGTACATTGCAGACAATTCTACTGCAGTTGCACGATATGTCACAGCATACTTAACTAAAGCAGAAAAGACAGAGCTCCAAGACCTCTGGAATGACCTGTCATCAGATAAAACAGTATCTACTGCAGTTGCACGATATGTCACAGCATACTTAACTAAAGCAGAAAAGACAGAGCTCCAAGACCTCTGGAATGACCTGTCATCAGATAAAACAGTATCTCAGAAATTATACAGCTTGGGCATAAAAATGCTCACCCATAATGTGGATCTTATGAAGCAGCTGATCGTTTAACTGGTACTTCATTGTATGGTAAATCTGAAAATATAGTATGGCTAAGTCTTGGTCCAGCTAAATCTAGAAAAAGAGTTCTAAAATCATATGAAGATATAGAAACAATAGCCAAACATGATCCCAACAGCCAAGACATTTTAAAAAACAATTTATTGGACACATACTACCCAGACATAAGTAATACTTTGGAAAACATGTGTCTATACCAAATAGCCCAAAACTACACATACAAAAATAATATGAAACCTGATGAAAAAAAAGGTAAATATAGAGTGACAGACTGTGAAGGCAGCTTAGTTAAACTAACTAAACCAAATTTAATTAATCATATCAAATTGTCATTGAAGACTCCTCAACATAAAGAAGTATATTACATGTCCCTGCTACAACTCTTCAAACCATGGAGAAAAGAAGAACAATTACTAGATAACTATGACTCATATGAGGATGCTTTCAAAGCAAATGAAAGCACTATAACTGATGTAAACTTTACACTGTACAAAACAATGTTGCACAATGAACAGCAACATGAAGAAGAACTCCAAGCCCAACTAGATAAGGATACTCCTGACAGTAGTCAACCTTCTGTAACAGGAAGCCAAGAACCACTGGGAGAACCACTAATAACAAATGAGGCAGAATTAGCTATAATAGAAGTAGAAAACGCCATGTGTCAGTATGCAGATAAGGAAGACTTAACTATACTACAATCAAAACTAAATAATGAGCAAAGTAGCATTTTTCAAGAAGTAACAAAACAAATTGCACATGGTTTAAAACATGAACATAAAGAATGTTCCTGCCATAATTATAAACCTATACTACTGTACGTCAGTGGTGAAGCTGGTTCTGGCAAAACATTCCTAATCAAAATCATTAGTAAGTTCCTTCAACAATTGACAAACAACAAACTGTCAGCTGTTGTCACTGCCCCCACAGGTTTAGCTGCCTACAACATAGGTGGTGTTACATTACACTGATTACTACTATTACCAGTAGAACACCAGAACAAATTAGCCTATTACAAACTTTCTGCAGAAGCTGCAATGGAATTACGCAGAGTATTGAAACAAATGAAAATGCTAATAATAGATGAAGTGAGCATGGTCTCCAACCTGATGTTAGCTTTGATTCACCTCAGATTACAAGAAGTACTCAAAACAGACTATGAAGAGCTCTTTGCAGGAAAACACATTATTGTTTTTGGAGATCTGCTTCAATAAGCACCAGTAAAAGGTGAACCTATTTTTAAAACATTAGGGCACAAACTCTGCCGTAAAACTGTTGGCAGCATTGGAAATGTCAACCTTTGGCAACATTTCCAATACAGAGAATTAACAGAAAACATGTGCCAATCTGCAGATCTCACTTATGCCAACATTTTAAAAAGTCTGAGAGTTGGTATACTTTCTAAAGAAGCAGAAGCAACATTGAAAACCCGGCACATTAATACACTTAATGGCGATAATGCATGTGCTACAGATGTTATGGAACAATTAGCCCACAAAAATGTCAATTGTATGGCCTTAATGCCAACTCTTGCAAGCTGTCTCAAATTCAATGAAATAATGTTAAGTAAAGAAATGCAACCAATAATGGAAATTAGCGCCACAGACAAACTAGATGTACATGGTATGACACTACCCATGTGTGACCAAGCCACAACTAGACTAAATAATTTAGAAAAATCAATCTCAAACACAGCAGGCTTAGAAAAGATGTTAAAATTATCCTTAAATTGCAGAGTAATGCTTAAACGTAACATTGACGTGGACCAAGGACTAGTTAATGGAGCACTGGGTACAGTTGTTGGCTTTCAGACATACACACGTGACAACAAAATTCAGTTTGTCAATATACTCTTTGACAAACTTTCAGAAGTAAAACGGATAGGACGCTCAACAGCTAGATTCCTTCTCTTCAAAGATATGTATGTACGCAGAGAACAATTTTCTCTAACTCTTGCATACGCAGTCACGATTCATAAATCACAAGGTCTTACCCTAGACAAAGCAATGATAGATATTGGTAACACAGTCTTTAAAGAAGGCATGAGCTACGTAGCACTATCACGCTTACGTACACTTGACGGTCTATTTCTAATCAACTTTGATGCAAGTAAAGTAAACGCTGATATTCCTTGCATTTTAGAATATAATAGACTTCACTCACTATACACTACCCATCTAAACATATATTCTGTTCCACAAAAACTAAAACGTTGTAAAAGAAAACTAAATCAAACAGAAATGCAACAGAACGTCACTGCAAATCCTCCAAAGAGAGTAAAAGAAACTAATACTTCATCAAGTACCACAAACAAAAAAGAATCAATTAGAGAAAGTAAACCAGGTACTTCTTTAAAGAAGGAAGACAAACTCCAAAAAAAGCAGTTAGATACAGAACTACCTGGACCATTTAAATTCTCAAATATAGTTGGTGTAAGTTGCTATGCAAATGTAGCAATGACTATTCTATTTCAATTACCACCAATTGTTGACAGCATTTACTTACACAGTACAGACCCATTGTGTTTGCAAATGTTAGTACTTCACAGAAATGCAGCAAACAATCCTGACAACACATATAGTGTTTTTGGAATAAGACGACAATTGGACTACTGTGCTGGAATGGTGAAATTCACTACAAACTCACAGGAAGATCCACAAGAATTTCTAATGTACTTACTACAAGTACTGGAAAACAAAAACATACCTATAAATGAAATCTTTCAGATTTCATACATGTGGAAACATACATGCACTCTCTGCAACAATGTGACACAAGAAGAAATCCCCAATGAACGCTTCATATATAAATCAATACCAAATTGTGAATCCATTCCATTTGAGCAACTTGTACAAAATGCAACCCATGGTAGATTATGTTCTACCTGCAATTCAGATAATCGCTCCACGTTAGTAATACAAACACATAGTAAATACATAATACTAATGCTTCTACGTTACAATGCAGATGGTACCAAAAACAACTGCAAGCAGACTGGATTCACACATGGTCAAATATCACTTGGTAAGAAAACCTTCACAACAATAGGTATAATCTACCACGCAGGAGCCACAACCAATTCAGGGCACTGCACTGCATATATAAAAAAGAAATGTGGATGGTTTGAATGTAATGATAGTACCATTACTCTAAAGCAGAGATTACCAGGAAATCTTACAAACGCTTATTTGATGTTCTAAAAACCAAAATTTGATAACTAAACTGTATTTAAACCCTAAGTAAACTTGTGTTAAAAAAATATAAACTGGTAGAATACTCCAAAAGCTATCTAACTGCTCAAAGATTCTACAACAACTAATCAGATAAAGGAATACCACTAAATTAGACCAAAAAATACACAGTTAGAATACGCCAATTGTTATCTAACTGTCCCAAAATTTAACAATATCCAAATAGATAAATCAATACCACTAAAATATATAAAAAAATAGACAGCTAGAATACGCCAATTGGTATCTAACGGCTCCAAAATTTCATAATATCAAAACAAATAAATAATATGTTACTGCTCCAAAAAAAATACAACAAAGCAACGTATAAAGCATTAGCCAGAAACAACAAGTGAACACTGAAAACAAACAAACAAATAAACTGTAGCATAACAGAAAAAGGTTTTTTTTAATCCAACATGGATTTTTTTTTCTCCCACAGACCCAATGATTTTAGCAACAAACACAGAAACTGAGCAAATTGCACAGTACTCTGATTTGTACTCTACTAAATATGAGGGTAAAAAAAAATAAAAGTATATTGCTTATACAATGTAATAAGTCATTACAAAATACTAATACTAACATGCTATTTTCTTTTATCACAGAAATGAAGAAGAAAAACATGGACTTCCATTACTAGACCAAACAGTAAGTATACAATAATAAGGACAACCATAGCAGCATATCACATCCATAGTATCTAATAGCTTTGTTTCTTATACATTTGTTTTTCACCCAAAGTTATAAGCAAATATGAATGTGATATGCTGCGGTGGTTGTTGCCAGGGCATAGAGTCTTGGGTGCCTGGCCAAATGGCCATATCACATCCATAGAGTCAAACATTTCAACTATGATCTATGGGAAACTTTTAATGTCCGCGAACAATGTGAGTGTTCTTAGAACACTTTCAACTTAACAACGAACAATACGGACAGCGTCCTAAGGACACCCCCTACGAACATTCCAGGACCCCGGGAGTGTTCTCAAAAACGTCTTCAGAACACCCCCATCTTGTTTATTTGCGAACATTTCAGGACACCGCGGGTGTTCTTAGGACACATTCAACTTGACAGAGAACAATACAGACAGCGTCCTCAGGACACCCCCTACGAACATTGCAGGACACCGGGAGTGTTCTTAGAAGCGTCTTCAGAACACCACCATCTTGTTTATTTGCGAACATTTCAGGACACCGCGTGTGTTCTTAGGACACATTCAACTTGACAGAGAACAATACGGACAGCGTCCTCAGGACACCCCTACGAACACTCCCCGGACATCGCGAGTGTTCTTAGAAGCGTCTTCAGAAACCCCCCATTTTGTTTATTTGCGGACATTTCAGGACACCACGGGTGTTCTTAGAACACATTCAACTTGACAGAGAACAATACGGACAGCGTCCTCAGGACACCCCCTATGAACATTCAAAGACACCGGGAGTGTTCTTAGAAGCGTCTTCAGAACATCACCATCTTGTTTATTTGCGAACATTTCAGGACACCGCGAGTGTTCTTAGGACACATTCAACTTGACAAAGAACAATACGGACAGCGTCCTCAGGACACCCCCTATGAACACTCCCCGGACACCGCGAGTGTTCTTAGAAGCGTCTTCAGAACACCACCATCTTGTTTATTTGTGAACATTTCAGTAAACCGCGAGTGTTCTTGGGACACATTCAACTTGACAAAGAACAATACGGACAGCGTCCTCAGGACACCCCCTACGAACACTCCCCGGACACCGCGAGTGTTCTTAGAAGCGTCTTCAGAACACCCCCATTATGTTTATTTGCGGACATTTCAGGACACCACGGGTGTTCTTAGAACACATTCAACTTGACAGAGAACAATACGGACAGCGTCCTCAGGACACCCCCTATGAACATTCAAAGACACCGGGAGTGTTCTTAGAAGCGTCTTCAGAACATCACCATCTTGTTTATTTGCGAACATTTCAGGACACCGCGAGTGTTCTTAGGACACATTCAACTTGACAAAGAACAATACGGACAGCGTCCTCAGGACACCCCCTACGAACACTCCCCGGACACCGCGAGTGTTCTTAGAAGCGTCTTCAGAACACCCCCATTATGTTTATTTGCGAACATTTCAGGACACCACGGGTGTTCTTAGAACACATTCAACTTGACAGAGAACAATACGGACAGCGTCCTCAGGACACCCCCTATGAACATTCCAAGACACCGGGAGTGTTCTTAGAAGCGTCTTCAGAACACCACCATCTTGTTTATTTGCGAACATTTCAGGACACCGCAAGTGTTCTTAGGACACATTCAACTTGACAAAGAACAATACGGACAGCGTCCTCAGGACACCTCCTATGAACACTCCCCGGACACCGCGAGTGTTCTTAGAAGCGTCTTCAGAACACCCCCATTTTGTTTATTTGCGAACATTTCAGGACACCGCAAGTGTTCTTAGGACACATTCAACTTGACAGAGAACAATACGGGCAGCGTCTTCAGGACACCCCCTACGAACACTCCCCGGACACCGCAAGTGTTCTTAGAAGCGTCTTCAGAACACCACCATCTTGTTTATTTGTGAACATTTCAGTAAACCGCGAGTGTTCTTGGGACACATTCAACTTGACAGAGAACAATACGGACAGCGTCCTCAGGACACCCCCTACGAACACTCCCCGGACACCGCGAGTGTTCTTAGAAGCGTCTTCAGAACACCCCCATTTTGTTTATTTGCGAACATTTCAGGACACCACGGGTGTTCTTAGAACACATTCAACTTGACAGAGAACAATACGGACAGCGTCCTCAGGACACCCCCTATGAACATTCCAAGACACCGGGAGTGTTCTTAGAAGCGTCTTCAGAACACCACCATCTTGTTTATATGTGAACATTTCAGGACACCGCGAGTGTTCTTAGGACACATTCAACTTGACAAAGAACAATACGGACAGCGTCCTCAGGACACCTCCTATGAACACTCCCCGGACAACGCGAGTGTTCTTAGAAGCGTCTTCAGAACACCCCCATTTTGTTTATTTGCGAACATTTCAGGACACCGCAAGTGTTCTTAGGACACATTCAACTTGACAGAGAACAATACGGACAGCGTCTTCAGGACACCCCCTACGAACACTCCCCGGACACCGCAAGTGTTCTTAGACGCGTCTTCAGAACACCACCATCTTGTTTATTTGTGAACATTTCAGTAAACCGCGAGTGTTCTTGGGACACATTCAACTTGACAGAGAACAATACGGACAGCGTCAAAGGGACACCCCCTACGAACACTCCCCGGACACCGCGAGTGTTCTTAGAAGCGTCTTCAGAACACCTCCATTTTGTTTATTTGCGAACATTTCAGGACACCGCTAGTGTTCTTAGGACACATTCAACCTGACAGAGAACAATACGGACAGCGTCCTCAGGACACCCCCTACGAACACTCCCCGGACACCGTGAGTGTTCTTAGAAGCGTCTTCAGAACACCCCCATTTTGTTTATTTGCCAACATTTCAGGACACTGAGGGTGTTCTTAGAACACATTCAACTTGACAGAGAACAATACGGACAGCGTCCTCAGGACACCCCCTACAAACATTTCAGGACACCGGGAGTGTTCTCAAAAACGTCTTCAGTACACCCCCATTTTGTTTATTTGCAAACATTTCAGGACACCGCGCGTGTTCTAAGAACACATTCAACTTGACAGAGAACAATACGGACAGGGTCCTCAGGACACCCTCTACGAACACTCCCCGGACACCGCAAGTGTTCTTAGAACAGTTTCACTTTGCTTGCGAACAAAACAACACATATTGACTCCTTAGAACACCCCCTAGTCAGTTTATTTAGAACATTTCAGAACACCCGTGATGTCCGCAAACAAATCGAACACAAAAAGAACGTCTAACACATAAAAAACACAACTTTCATCCTATCTCATACACTCCCACCCTGCCCAAACACTCCTACACACCAACACACTCTACAAAATACACAATTTGAACAAAGTTTCACTGCGCTGTCCGGGGACGTCCGCAAATCCAAGATGGCGGGCGCTACTGAAAAATCTGACGCGCTTCACGCTCCACGCCGTCCAATCAGCGAGTGAACAGGGAAGTGTGTCCGCGAACCGAACACAGATATCACTAATTTTTTTTTACCTACTTTTTGGTCATTTTAAAAAAAACTACTGGATGGATTTTTACCAAATTTGCAAAAGCATGCTTTCGGGACCAAGCCGCTGCTCCTGGTCCAAATTTGGTGGAAATCCGTCCAGCGGTTTGGGCTGTAGGCGCAAGCACAATTTTTTTCCCATTCACTCTATGGAGAGTGAGTATAATGTATACAAATATGAGCATATAGAGGGAAGGTAGAGTAATAAAAATAAAACTATGAGAAAGTGCTGATAACCATAATGATTATCTTCATGCACAGAAAGGATTGCTCTCTTTCAAGCCTGTATCTTCCGCTATGTATATGTTTCATATGATGTGACTGGACCCTAAGTCTACAAATATAGTACCTTTTCAATTTTTACTTCCTGACTGTTACTGAAGAAAACTATGTGGCTTCGATATGTCAGTAAAGGATAAAAAGGGAGAGCCAGCCATGTGATGTCATCAGTGATGTCATCAATGACATTTGTGATGTCATCTTTGATGTCCTGGGTGTTAGTGTTAGCAGTGCACGGTGGCGCGAGTTATGGTTGCTTATGTTACCATAACTGCCGAATTTCAGGGGTTTTTCGGTTTTACTTTGAGCCATAACGTCCCTTTAACAAAGTTTTTTCACTGAATTTCATAGGTTTTTAGTAGCGCAACTTAACCATAACGTTCCTTTAACAAAGTTTTTTCACTGAATTTCATAGGTTTTTAGTAGCACAACTTAACCATAATATCCCTGACTTCATATACATGTAACATAGAACATACTAATCCCCTCGTAGTGATTTTCATGTCCTTCGGACGACCGCCATGTCCGCGGACACATCGAAAATCTGAGCGTGGTGAATGTAAATTTAAATAGTGTGCCATTTCCCATTTGAAGTTGGCTCTGAAAAGAGCCGTTGTTTTTTTTTTTTTTACAGATGCTTCACAGACACCTGTTATTTTGTATTTTTTTCTTGTTTTCTTTTCTTACTTTACACCTAAAATCTTCACATAACCGTCTCCAAAGCAACCCTTACATTCCAAAATAGAAAGGCATTTCCCGTAAAAGATAAAGAAATGCCATCTTCTTTAAAATTAACAGCATTACTGGCATCAATATTCTCATTGTTACAGAAGAACATACCAGCTCTAAGCATGAAGGCACACATGCCTCAGTTGATGACACACCTAGCAATATTTTGCTGAGGACAAAAAACTGAACTATTGTCCCATATTGCCCTAGGTAGTAATCCAGAAAAAATTACTTTTGCATTTGGAAGGATCTTCATTACTGCTTGAACCAAGCGTTCCAAATCAGCCAAAAAAGTAGGGGCACTGACGTTGCCCAAATGGAAAGCACCATAGTGCAAAACTACCACATGCGGACTGTTCATCGTGGCCATATCCTCACAAACTTGTACAATTCCCTGTACATTGCAATCAGGCACACTGCTCCACACCACCTCCACTCCTTTCACATCAAAGTTCTTTGCAACATGCCTGCATTCAGCGTACTGCTGTAAACCATGCACAAACATATCTCCGAGCACCAACACCCTGACTTTCTCCACTTCTGCCATCTTCACCACACACAGTCTCTTTCAACACAAATCCACAACCTCGACATCTGATTGGCTGATCCGTACAGTCTTCTTTCCATGTTGGATTTCCTGGAAAAACCCGGATGTAGCACGCCCTGTCCACGAACAGCCGTGGTGTCCGCGGACGGCGTCCACTTTACTCTCTGTGCCATTCCCTCATTGCATACAGCTAAGCAATCACACAATACGAATAACGTCCTCAGAACAACCCCATTTTGTGAATTTTCGAACATTTCAGGACAATTATTATTTCATTATTCAACATATTAACATTACAAATATTATACTTTCATCTTGTACTCTCCACACAATGCTATGTTTCTCCATTAGTAGCTCAGTATACTAGATAGAATCCCATAATACAATGCTATTTATATCAATGCATCGTTCAAAGCACTAATAACGGTATGATATTTATTGCAATATCCTTGACACTTTTTTCGCAACATTATAATAAAAATCCCTAGTACACAAATTCCATGAAAAGTACATACACATGTGATGTCATCAGTGATTTCATCAATGACATTTGCGATGTCATCTTTGATGTCCTGGGTGTTAGTCTTAGCAGTGCACGGTGGTGGCGCCAGTTATTTTTCATAGCTTACCATAACTTGCGATTTTCAGGGGTCTTTCGGCTGTACTTAGAACCATAACGTTCTTTAAACAAACTTTTTTTAATGTCACGCAAACAATATACAAACATGGCGTGCACAAACCAACTTCTACAGATGGCTTTACACAGAATGTTGCAAAGTAAGAATTTATGCTCATTCACAGTGAAGGTCAGCTGCTTCCACAACTTCTACAGATGGCTTTACACAGAATGTTGCCAAGTAAGAATTTATGCTCATTCACAGTGAAGGTCAGCTGCTTCCATTTTTTTCTCGGGCCCCGGAGAGGCTCACAAAGCGGACTATAAGGTTGTATTGTGTTTTGACCTTGACAGACAGAGATTGTGATGAAAGACTTCTCTTGAAGCAGTGTTGCTAAAACGTAAGAGAAGATAAAGATGAAATTTCTGAAACGAAACCACTTTTATATATTATATCACTATGCGAAAGATCGTTGGCACACGCAGAGTCGTATTTTGGGACTGCACCACTCGTAGACAATGGAAATTGCAATTGTACTGTAAGTAACCCTTTAGATTATTTTATACCAAATATAATTACAATAGCGTAGTATTAAAGACCGCACAAGTTGAACTTGTTCGTTGAAAGTGGCATAATGTTTTCTACCGCGCACTTTCACCGCCGAATTGATCCCCTGTCATTTAGAGGGCTCTGAAAAAGGCAGACGACACAGGGTGGGTTAATAGAAATAATTTAACCGGTCGATAGGCGGTCAAGCGCTCTACTCGCTGTGCCACTTCACTGTAGCCTGTCAAGTGGCACAGCGAGTACAGCGCTCGCTTTGACATCCGTGCACAGCTTGCTAACGCAAGTTTGAATCCCGGCAAGGCCAAACTCAGCCTTTCATCATTCCGTGGTCGATAAATGAGCACCACACACCGTGGTTAATAATAAGCACCGCTTAGATACCTCACGGTTCTTAGCGCTATATGAATGGGAAAATATTATTATTTTATTATTAACATACTCTGTTGCACTATCTTCGATAGCAAATAGTTTCACGCCCTAATAAATAAAATGATGATTTTTAATGAAGATCGGCTGGTGAGACTAATTTATGTTTTTTAAAACAGGTATGTGGCTCCATTTTGCCTATGTCACGATTTACAGACTCCAGCGGATGGGGTCTTCAACTGCCAGGTGCAGGTCCAAATATGCAACGTCATGACCCTCACCATTTTATGGGACAATCGCCAAGGATCAATATGCCCTTACGCAGTACTAGCGGCTACAAACAACATACCAACCAATAGGGTGGTCTAATGGCTCGTTGTTGGAGCAACCTTCCGATTATCAGAGCGACCATTTACTGCTTTTATCATAAACCAATAGCCTATCTACCGCAAAGGAACAACGCGTGGCTCCAAATAAACTTTTGCTGATCGACAGCAGAGACAATAGCAAGTCGCTGAATATTCACTAAACATTTCATGTGAAATAAATGTACTTTACCAAATGTACAATCCTGCTGTTTACTTTTAAACCACAGTTTCATATTCCGAATTGTGGCGCACTGAGTTGTAAGCTGATCTAACACCCTCTGTACCGCAAAGGAACATCGCGTGCCTCAACATGAACTTTTGCGGATCGACAACAAAGACAAATGCAAATTGCTGAATATTCTCTAAACATTTGATGTCAAATAAATGTACTTTACAACATTTACAATCTTGCTATTTGCTTTTAAATCAATGTTTCATATTCCGAATTGTGGCGCGCTGTGTTGTGGCATAATATGTGTTGTCTTCTGGGTTCTGTTTAAAGTCACTTAGGACTGCAGAGAACTGGGCGTGTTTGATTACGCACCCTGTAACGTCACGGAGAGAGGTGGGGAATATGAATGCTTTGATAATATCAGGCTTAGGGGCGGGAGATATGATTTAGTGTCGCAAAAGCAAGTCAGCCAGGTCAATAGCGCCAGTCATAGGATTATCACATAATGTCGGCGCACACCAGCCGGATTTATCATTTCTTTAGTGGAAAAAAAGTCGTTTGATGCCCCTAGGAAATTGTACTATTAGCGGACAAAAGGAGTGGTCTTAAAACACTTTCAACCTGACAACGAACAATACAAACAACGTTCTCAGAACACCCCCATTTTGTGTAATTGCAACCATTTCGGGACACTGCGAGTGTTCTTAGAACACATTCAACTAAACAGATTACAATACGGACAGCGTCCTGAGGACACCCCCAGTTTGTGTATTTACGAACAATTAAGTACACCGCGAGGGTTCATAGCTCATTTTTACCTTCCTTGCGAACAAAAATGACAGATACTCCGTCCTCTAAACACCCCACCAATTAGTTTATTTACAAAATGTCAGAACAGCCGTGTTCTCCGCGGACAAATCGAACGCAACAAAAACGTCTAGCACATAAAAAAACAAAACATTGAAACTATCTCACACTCCCCACCCTCCCCAAACACTCTTACACACCAACACACGGCACTAAATACAATTTTTTATCCACGTTTCACTGCGCTGTACGCGGTCGACTGCGAATACAAGATGGCGGGCGCCACAGAAAATCTGACGCGCTCCACGCCCCTCGCCGTCCAATCAGTGAACACGTCGCATGTCCGCGGACATGACGCAAGGCCATGGGCCAATCGGGGTGCTGTCCGCGGAGCGAACAGGGAAGTCCGTCCGCAAAGCGAACACAGATATCACTAATTTTTTTGCCTTACATTTTGGTCATTTTTAAAAAAAACTACTGGACAGATTTACACCAAATTTACAAAAGCACGCTTTTGGGACCAGGCAAATTTGGTGTAAATCCGTTCAGCGGTTCGGACTGTAGCCGTGCGCAACGTATTTTCCCATTCAGTCTATGGGAAAAAAAAAGTTTTGGGACCCACCCTATAACTTTGCCCCACCTGGACGAATCCTCACCAAACTTTGCAAAAAAGATCAGAGTGGCCCAACTACTTTTTTTTTGCAAAGTTTGGTGAGGATCCGTCCAGGGAGAGCAAAGTTATAAGCCACCCAAAAAGTGTTCTTCCTACGGAAACAGCAACTTAACCATAACTACATGGCCACTACTGTGGCCATGTAATAATCACTGAAAAAACTTTGTTAAAGGGACGTTATGGTTAAGTTGGACTAATAAAAACCTATGAAATTCAAAGAAAAAACGTTGTTAAACGGAAGTTATGGTTCAAAGTAAAACCGAAAAACCCCTGAAATTTCGGCAGTTATGGTAAGATAAGCAACCATAACTCGCGCCGCCACCGTGCACTGCTAACACTAACACCCAGGACATCAAAGATGATATCACAAATGTCATTGATGACATCACTGATGACATCACGTGGCTGGCTCTCCCTTTTTTTCCTTTCCTGACATATCTAGGCCACATGGTTTTCTTCAGTAACATTCAGGAACTAAAAATTGTAAATTAC
Source organism: Ambystoma mexicanum (assembly GCF_040938575.1). Taxonomy (NCBI): domain Eukaryota; kingdom Metazoa; phylum Chordata; class Amphibia; order Caudata; family Ambystomatidae; genus Ambystoma; species Ambystoma mexicanum. The sequence goes on along the minus strand of NC_090939.1, from coordinate 713,044,167 downwards.
TATATTCGTAGACTTATCCTTCAAGTATGTTCTTAGAATAATTCCCTTATGGGCCAGTCATATCATATGAAACATATACATAGGAGAAGTCACAACCTTGAAAGACAGCAATCCTTTTGGTGCATTAAAATTATCAGTAGATTTATCAGCACTTTCTGATACTTTTGATGTTTTTTTATTACTGTACTTTCCCTGTATATGCTCATATTTTTATATGTTTCTACTCACACTATTTTCCTTAGGGTCCAGACACATCATGTGATATATATAGATAGGGTAAGTAACAGCTTTGAAAGAGAGCAATCATTTCTCTGCATAAAGGTAATCAGTTAGGTTATGAACACTTTCTGCTACTATTGCTGTTTCTTTTTCCTACTTCATTTCCCTTGTATATATTCATATTTGTATGTGGTGTTGTCTCTTTGTGATTTGTGTATAATAATTCAATTATGTACTAAGTGGGTTTTATTACCTACTTATCACAAGTTTCACTGTACGCAAAACTCTAATATGAAAACAGTTATCATTTCAATATTCAACATGGCAAGCTTATGAATATTGCACCTCCATCATGTATGCTGCACACAATGCCTATGTTTCTACATGAGTACCTTAGTATACTGGATTGAAGTTAATAATAGAATGCTATTTATATCAATGCATAGCTTAATGCACTGATTAGCACTTGATATTTATTCCAATAATCTTTGACACTTTTTTTATTAACATTACACTAATAATCCCTTGTACAGACTTTTCATGAAAGGTAAATGCACATGTGATATCATCAGTGATGTCATCAATGACATTTGTGATGTAATCTTTGATGTCCTGGGTGTTAGTGTTAGCAGTGCACGGTGGCGGCGCGAGTTAAGGTTGCTTATCTTACCATAACTGCCAAATTTCAGGGGTTTTTCAGTTTTACTTTGAACCATAACGTTCCTTTAACAAAGTTTTTTTACTGAATTTCATAGGTTTTTAGTAGCGCAACTTAACCATACCGTCCCCTTAACAAAGTTTTTTTACTGAATTTCATAGTTTTTTAGTAGCACAACTTAACAATAATAACTTTGACTTTATGTACATATAATATGGAACATACTGAACCCTTTCTACTGAATGTGACGGTCCGCAGACATGTTTGGACAACAGTACCCCACCTAAAAACTCTGGGGAGGTATGTGTAATAGTTATATCATAACATAGGAACATTTAACAAATTCACAAAGCAGCACACATACAAGTATATGTAGTAATACTTAAAAAAATGTTACCCATATATGTAACACACTAACCATTCATGTAAATACAATATGTTTTAAAATGGAATATACCAAAAGAAAATAAAGTGGCTTCCACCATAATTACCTCACAGACACTCCACAACCAACAGCAATACCAGACGTATGCACTACTGATTACATATCTCACCAGACATAGTAAGTGCACTTCTTTTTACTCATATATTTATAAACTTTCTATATTAGAAAAAAAAAACATATTACTTTTTTGTTTTCTCACAGAAATGTGTAGTACTCTCGAATGGCTAGAGGAGCATTTCCCACGAGAGGAAATGTTAGAAAATAGTCCACCTAATGGTACACACTTTGCTATATAAACCAATTAATAAATATTATTTTGTATACATTTAACGCATACATTTTTTTTATTACAGACCATACAAAAATTCCAAGCATCTCACAACAACAATAAGAGGATATCACTCTACAGCAGATTAATCAAAAAATGGACGACCTTATGCAAAATTTTATGGATTTGAAAAACTTGGTGGAAAATTATGTGAAACCCCCAACAGCACACCATTGTCCAACCTGCACTTGTCCCCCCTCAACCTATCCCACGCAGTTAACCCCAAACCCTGTCTATGGACCAAAGCGTTTCGATGAGATTTCCTTCCCTTCTTCACCTGATCCCAGTTATCTAGAAATCCCTAATTCTCCTGTTTTTGTTTCCGTTTCTGCCCCACCTTCCCAGTCATAATTGTATATATATATGAAATAAAGTTACTTTTCTTATATTGTGTTGTAATTACTTTCAGTTCCTTGTGATAAAACCAATTTAGGTGTCCACGGACACCGCGGTTGTTCGGAAATCTTCGTAAAGAAACGAAAATGTAACTGTCCTGAGGACACTACATCTGTCCGTAATGTTCTCATGCAAGTTGAAAATGTTCTAAGAACACTCGTAGTGTCCTGAAATGTTCGTAAATAAACGAAAATGGAGGTGTCCTTAAGAACACTATGCCTATTCGTAATGTTCGATAGCAAGCAGAAACTGTTCTAAGAACACTCGTGGTGTCCTGATTTGTTGGTAAATAAATGAAAATGGAGGTGTGCTTGAAACGCTATGTATGTCCGTATTCTTAGCAAATAAATTAAACTGTGCTAAGAACAAACGGCTGTCCGTAACTGTTCGTTTTACATGTGACGCACTTTTAATTAGTTCAGGACCCGAACAGTGTCCGCAGAACATCAACACGCATGTGCAAAACAATGTCCGTACATTGGTTGTCCTGCGGACGACCGCTACCTTAGCGAACATGCTCACAAAACAATCATGTGACCGCGCCCACGCTCATCTCGTGCTCTAAATGCGGACACTGTTCGTGTCCCCGACCAGTTTAAAAGTACATTTCCAAGTAATCCACAATATTTCTCATTAAAAAATCACCATACCACAAATCCCACATACTAATCCTAACTTTCCACATAGTTTTTGTGACTTTTTGAACCTTATTTGATGTCCGATCTGTCTTGCGGATGGCGCGCATGTCCGCGACCCGCGCACACGCACCCCGATATAAGACCACACCCTAGAGCGCATTCTCATTGTGTTTCTGACTATTCCACAGAGCACACTGCATTTTGCTGCATACTTTGCAGATTTTGAGATTTCCATCTCCAAGCCTATGACATCCATGGCTCGACTATTACCACATGGTGCTACATCTGCCTCAGCACCATCCCCACCCGCTCCACCACCACCATTTCCCCAAGGGCCTGACGAGGGGAACAGGAGTGAGGATACAGAGGAGGAATAAGAGGATGACGAGAATGAGGTAGAGGAGATCCCTACTACCCGCCGTCGGCGTGATTCTTGGGTGTGGCGGTTGTTTACCGTTCATGGAAACGGTCCTAAGTCTCATGCGAACCGTGTCACCTGTAATGAGTGCAAAATGGTACTCAGTCGCGGGAAGCATGGTTCGTATAGCTTTGGGAGCACTACCATGAACCGACACCTAAGCTCATTCCACACTGGGGCCATTCGCAAGGTTGTACCTTGCGAGAAGCGTAGTAAGTTGATTGCCTCTACTTCATCCTCCGTTCCTGATCCTGTCACCACAAGGAACACCGCTGTGGGACAGCGTCTTCCTCAAGCTGCCTCACAGGCCATACAGAATTCTGATGACCCTTACCTTTCGAGGGTCACAGTTGTATGTGTGTACTGTGACACAGTACTCTGCAGGGGGGAGCGACTTCAGAGTGCTTTTGAGACGATCGTCTCAGAGCACCAGAAGACATGCTCACTACCCAAATAAAACCCACTCTATATCTTCCTCTCTCAGCTCGCCCTTTCTTATCCCTTTGGTTGGTGCCCCCCTCCCTTTACCCTCCTTTCCCTCCTCTCCTAGTGTGTTGTGTATAAAAAAGAATAAAAATACAAAATAACAAAAATCAAAAAAAAAAATAAGGCTCTTTTCAGAGCCGCCTTTCACAGTTAAAAAATAGAAGTGAAGATACATAAAGCATAGCCATTTCCATTTTGTGAAAGTCTGCGGACGGTCCGCGAACAGAAAAACAATTGCATTGCTACCCTATTGAAACCAATGCATTTTTCTCTAACAGGAAGTGGTGGCTCTGAAAAGCGCCTTTGGGAGTTGTTTGAATGTAAAACATTTTAACTACGTAAGACGTACTTCAAAACGAATGCTGTATTTCTAAAAAAGGTCGCAATGCATTTTGTACATTTCTCAGAAAAATCTGATTGCCAGCATAAGCAAGATGGACTCCATCTTTGTGAAAAATGTATGTACTACGAAACAAAATATTTTCATTGTTAAAAGAGGACATGCCAAAATCTCTTAGGAAGGCGCAAACAGCCTTATTAACATTACGCCTTGCTTTCTCCATTTGTGGACCACATGAGAAAGAATGAAGCCACACTTGTCTCTGCACAATCCGTGAAAAAATTATTTTAGAGTTTGGAAACATGTCCATTATCTTCTGAAGTCCTTCTTTCATTGCAAATTGCAAAGAAATTCCAGACACATGGCCTAAACTGTTCCCTCCACAATGAATTACAATTATGTCTGGATGTTCCTCTATCTTCAAAGTTGCACAGAGAGGTAGCAAGTCCAACCACTTCATTCCACGCACTCCATGCCAGTGCACTTCCACATGTGGGAATCCAAGATCTATAGATACTCCACAGCTTTCTGCATGCACCTTCAACCAATGAATCCACGAGTCTCCCAAAATCCATACAATCTGTGTTTTGAAACACTCAGCCATAGCTATCTGTTCTTCTCTCTGCAAAAACAATATCTGAGAAAACCTCTCCTAGCACAACACACTCACTAAACTTTACTGACCAATCCCTTGCTTCATCCAATCTCATTTCCATACCTCCCCTCCCCAAATTCCCCGGATGTAATACGCGGTGTCCTAGAACTACCGCCATGTCCACGAACGTATCGTAACATGTACAGCCCTTCTACCATTTCGATTTCACTCTCTGTGCCATTCCCTCATTGGATGTAGCTAAGCAATCACATGACCATCCACCAATCAAATCCAATAACTCTACATGTAACTGCATCATCATAGAGCAGCACTACAAATGTACGGTGTATCTCTCGGAGTACAAGTCTCATATCATTGACAACCACGATCTGCGAGAAATACTATACAAATCTCCAATATTTCTACTTGCAGCTTGGTCCATATCCATATACATGAACAGAAAGTACAGGTATGCATATTTTCTACACAGTACATGAACACATTTTCTAACCGACTTTTACCTTCTATAATCTGAAAAATGAATGGACGATCATTGTTTCATTGTCCTCAAATGACCTGTCACTTACAAACCTTTTATCGTTTAATTTCTTCATACACACACACACATGCCAATACTATTAAACTAACATTTTTGAAATAAAATATATACACGACATATAATCACACAAAATAACATACACACTCTATGATCAAATCTCAAACAATAATATTTGTACAAACACATAATTGGTTTTAATTTTTTTATTTATATAAGTACTTACATACATTTATATAGGACAAGCAGTCTGTGACATTCTCTCACTCTTACGTGCAAAAGCAGGCTATGACACATAGCTCTCAACTTACATGCTTTTGGCGGGTGTCACCCGCCTTGTAAAGGACTGACTCACCCGCCAAGCCTCCTACATGCCCATTCATTCCAATGGGCGTCTCACCCGCCAAAAACAAAATCAGGTGATTTCACCCACCTTTGCGACACACATGGTTGAGAGCTATGATGACAATGACTCACTATTACGTGGAAAAGCTTAGTTACAAGAATAGTGGTATACGTTGGTAGATTATGAATTCCACAAACCATAGTAAAGATATTTTCTTTCCTACTCTTAGTCATAATATAGTTTTAATGGTTTTCAGGAAGGCACTGAGCATTTCAATTTAAAAAAATCTATGTCTAAAATGAAAACAGTGCTATATAGCAACCAAATTACTAATTTCTTTCTTTTACAATTGCAGTGAAGCCCATTCTCCTGAATAGAAGCAGCCGATTTTGATTTACAAAGAACAACTAAGAAGCAAACTAATCATTTTTGAAAAAAAAGTAAGTAGATTGTTACCATAATATTTGATTTATAACTCACACGCATTGTACGGTGCATTCATGGCATTTCTGTGCCTAAAAATAGAGATTCTGCACCATTCTGACCAAAAGTCCACCCCGTCTTAAACAGTTATCTCCTGTCAGAATGGCCCTCAAATTCCTATTTTCCGGCACACAAATTACCCAACTCAGCCGCTAGAATGTAGATGTTGTAGAACAAACAACTGTTTTAATTGTATAGCTTTACCTATATTATTTATTCTTCTCCACACCACCGGCTTACTTTTTTCTGTCATCTGAACCCCAGTTTAGTAACACATTAATTGAAGAATACCCATCCCTAGTAGTTCAACTTCCCAATTCACAATCACACACCATTACATACATCTTTATCATCTTACTCAAACAATCATGCACACAACACACATGCATTGCAGAAAACCCCAACCCATACCTTCTGTATTTTTTTCAACAGACGCTAAAGAATGCCCACCAAAATGCAACTCCGTAGAAAGGGACACAGAAGTAGAGCAAATGAAAAGAAAAGTCTCCAACATAAACACCCATCTATAGCAGAATTTGTAAAAAAAATGTTGAAACACAACAGCTAATACAGTCATGTTGTGAAACAGAAGAAGTTTCTAGTGTAAAAACTTTGCCTCCTCTATTACAAAGTAAAACGACCCAAAAAACTATTAACAGAAAATAAACTATCATTACAAATAGAACGTCTTCTATAAATCTTGATATAGTACAAAGTAAGCATATCAAGAAAAGTATATTAGCCAAAATGTTCCGTCACAAAGTCCTTCAAAATCTGATAAAAACAGGAGAGAAACCAGGTTCAACACTTCAAACCTATCGTAGGAAAGTTATCTTAGAAGCGTTGATAGACAGTGCAATTCTTCTCAAAAGAAACATATTTATTGTTGTGTTAAACAGAATTAAACCACTAACAAAACTAATAACTAAATTTCAAAAAAGATTTCTCAATAAACGAAATGTGAATAGAAATAACTTCTTAAATATCTGTGGAGGTGAATGGAGTCACACTACAACCACAGAACCATACTTTAATGAAGAAGCGTACAAACAAAAGCAAACAAATACAATTGCCATACATAGCAGTGGTCGAGGTTATGAAAAAGTTAATAATACCATAATGGAACAAGAAGTACTTCTTACAAAAATATGCCTTGAAAACTTAGATTTACCCCTCCATTCGACTGAATCAGAACATCTAATTTACACATGACCATGCACGTCAATGTGTAACATTCCCAAAAAAATGTTCAAATCTTTACGCCTATTCCTTAATCAATATGTGGAAAGCAAAGACAAAATCAAAATTAAAATACTGCAAAGTATGGATGCTTGTCCAGTACGCAAGCACACAGGACTGCAAGGACATTCGTTGGCCTGCATATCAGGAGCTACTTGCAAAACAACCTTCCATGATATCAAAAGGATATCAACACATTATGCAAGTATAAGAAATCTAGTTTATAAACTGTATTATGCAAAATGTCCTGCTTTAGACTAGCCAATTTAAATAACATTCTTCTACATGGTACACCAAAAGACCTACCAGAAGAAACCGACTATATACAGAAAAAATATTTTGGAAATGAAACCCACTTACAAGATTAATTAGCTGTCAACCAACTTCGTAACAAATCTGCACATGGCAACTTTTCACTACACACATACAAAAAAGAAATACTAAAATTTCAAAGCACTTCAGCTGAAGTACCAAACCACGTGTGTGTATGTTGCCGCAGAACGTGTTATAAAAGTAACACAAAAACTATAGACCTTTCATACAAAATAGAAGACAATGAAGATTCGAAATGGTTTGAATTAGCTCTCTACCTTATAGCAGAAAACAAATACGAAATAACTGACCCCATAATACTTTGCAGTTACTGCACTACCAAACTTGACAACAACAAAAACTCCTTCACGTGCTGTCAGGAATGGCACTCTGTCAAGAATGGCACAGGGTACCCAAGTAGGGTTTGGGTGGCTTTGCTGAGGTAAGGGAGCAGATAAGCACACACAGCAGGAAGTTCAAGAAGAAAGAAGAGTAGGAAACAGTAGCTGTGAGCCAAAAGGGGCAAAAGATACAAAGGTACAAACAAACTGGATTCCCTCTTGGGGTGTATGCTGAAATGGGAAAGAGTGTTCCACGAACCTTAGGAAACTCCAACCTTCTGCACAGATTGCTATAACAGAGGCCCACGCTGTATGCTCATGGCTGGGAACAACAGCAGTGGGTGTCTGTAACACTGACAACGCGACAAAGGAAGGGGCAGAGGTTGCCTGCCGGAAACCAACAGGCAAGCTCTGTACAAAGGGATTACATAAGACACATGAGAAGACAAGAACAGAAATATCCAGCGAAAAGGAAGTCAATGAGCAATCTAGCAGAAGGAAATGAAGTAAAGGCAGTTAGACTGAAATAGATAACCTAAGGTGGAGTACAGAGGTCTCAAGGAAGAGAACAAGGAGCAGCAGTCAGAAAACCAGAAGGCTGCAAAGTAGGAAGCAGGTCTGCAGTCAAGAGTGGCACTAGGTGCAGGCAAACTGTATTGGACTGCGGAGGACTGTAGTAGCGAAGAGGTGCAGGCTGCAAGGTAGGGAACCCAGGGAACAAGGGCTTGGAGACAGCAGAAGGTTGCAAGCTGCACGGTAGGGAGCCCAGAGGACAAGGGCTGTAGGTAGCCGGAGTGAGGCAGGCTGCAGGGCAGGGAGCCCAGAGGACTAGGATTGTAGGCAGCCGGAGTAAGGCAGGCTGCAAGGCGGGCAGCAGAGGACTAGGACTGTAGGCAGCCGGAGTGAAGCAGGTTGCAGAGCAGGGAGCCCAGAGGACAAGGACGGTAGGCAGCCAGAGTGAGGCAGGCTGCAGGGCAGGGAGCCCAGAGGACAAGGATTGTAGGCAGCCGGAGTGAGGCAGCTGCAAGGCGGGCTGCAGAGGACTAGGACTGTAGGCAGCCGGAGTGAGGTAGGCTGCAGGGCCGGGAGCCCAGAGGACAAGGACTGTAGGCAGCCGGAGTGAGGCAGGCTGCAGGGCAAGGAGCCCAGAGGAGCAGGGCAGCAAGGAGTGAGCCCAGAGGAGCAGGGTCGCTGACTGTAGAGGGCTGCAGAGGACTGTAATAGGCTGCAAGGCAGGAAGCCCAGAGAACAAGGGCTGTAGGAGGAAGGCAGCAGAGCGTGATCGGCTACAAGGCAGGGAGCCCGGAAAGGGCACTGGAACAAAACAGGATAATGCAGCAACAGGAACAGCATACAAAGTTAAGGGTCAAGACAAACAGGAGCGGGGAGAACTCAAGATGCAAGACACTGTGCTCCTGCAGGCAGCTGCTTATATACAGCCCTGCCCTGTTCTGAGGCAGGCTAATTGACAGCACCTGTAGCAGCACACCTGAAGACAATCTGCCTCCTCCCTCTCTGTTCCTGAGCAGGTGGAAGCAGCACTGGCCGCTAGGGCTTCTGGGGATTGTGGTCCCAATAACGATAAATGAGAATAGCCAGGAATTGAGGACTGCAACCAGATGCATTATGGTAAATGTAGTTAATTGAGTAAAATAAAATAAGAAAGAACCAAAGTTGAGCAAATGGAAATAAAAGACCCAGGCATGAAAAGGAGTTGTTCAAGGAGTATTAGGAGGATAAATGAGTACCAAGTAAGCCATGATGGTTGCCAGTAAGCCCCTCTCCATGCCCCTCTCCAGGCCCCCTGAAGACTGACCAACAAGAAGAGCACCTCCAAGGCCTGTCACACCGCAAGAGAGTCTTATACTAAAAAGGCACATCATGAAGCACCAAAAACTGTTTAATGCTGCAAGGTGAGAGTCTTGAAGGGAGGAGACATTACCAATGTTTTGAACCTTTGAGGTATAATTCAGAAAAGACAACTTCTTAGGGACCAAAAACCCAACAGTGCGTTCATGAACTGAGGAACTGTGGAGATGTGCTGCAGACTCCATGGCATATATTGCTTTGAAAGAAGTGGTCTTCCGTAGGACTGGCAATGGTACAGTGCTGAAAGGTGGAACTAGAGATTCAGCTGAATTGGTTGCTCTAGGAAGGTCGTCCAAATAGTCAGAAGCAGCAATGGCAACATGAAGATTTGCGACAGAGACTTCAGAAGTAACAAATGTTGCAGGAACACCATGAGTTGCAGGAAAATCAGGAATGGCAGTAGGAAGTTCAGATACTGTAACAGCTGGAAGTATAGGTGTCACAGGAGCACCAGCCGACAGGGACGCAACTGAGACTGATGGTGTCGTGACTGGTAGTTTAGGTGCTGCAGTGGCATCAACAGGATCTACCGGAGCTGTAGCCTTAATAGGAGAACTTTTAACTGGCTTTGCAACAGGTACTGTCCTTGCAGGCACAGAGGAAGGGGGTGCTTCGACTGCAGTAGGAGTGATCTGAGATGAGGCATCAGTAGCAGATTCAGGAGTACTAGCAGGGGGAGAGATTGGGCTAGCAGATCTTGTAACATGTAGCATGGTGGATGTAGGACCAGGAAAGGGTAAGCCTTCCGAAGGCTGGCCTGCAAAGTCTTGTGTGCCCAAGTTGATACATGGATCTGGGGTATTGACAGTAGGCAAAGTTGGATTCCAGACAGATACTGGGTATGTTTCAGGATCTGACTCCTGGTCAGGAGTGCCAATGTTTATAGAAGCAGAATACATCTCAGATCTGGACACTTCAGTAGAGGCTGTAAGTGGGAGTAAAGGACTGACATCAAGGGCAAGAATGGAACAATCCTTTGACTCAGCGGAATGTCCAGTCAGATGATTACACTTGATCTTTGGTGTAATGGCCATGTGAGCGATCTGGCCCACTGGAGGAGTCCATTCTTCACTATCTGAACGACAGCCTGTGTTACTGTGGCTAGTAAGTGATGAGCAGTGTCAAGCTTTAACTGGTATGTATAAGCCAAGTTCAGGTCTTCCAACTGCTCTGTATAAGTCTGTATCCTCTTCTGTGTTACCAGTACAGGCCTTAATCTGTTAAACTCTAAAGACAGAATATCGGGTGTTGGACATAGTGTCAGATGGTCTGGTAATGCAGATAGACAAATTCATCATAGAGGTCTTCGATTTGTCTTTTTAGGCTTAAGAGTTGTTCTTGTAACAAGAGCTGTTCTACAGCTTCAGAATCTGGTGCAGCAGAAAATTTGGGTGTTGCAATAGGAAGACTGACCTTAGAGTTATCATGGTTAGTAGTTACTGGGGAAGCATTAAGACAACCGATGGTCAGTATTGGTCTTTTGTACCCAGGACCAGCTGCACTAACCTCAGGATACTGAATGCCTTGTCTGGTTAAATGAGTGTTTACAGCAGTCAGGGGAGGTTGTGTAGCTTGCCAAGCTGATCTTGAGCATATCACTTTGGCAACAGCGTACTCTGGTTGAGAGTCTGCCACAATGAGTGCAATATCCTTGGCTGTAGCAGTGTTATGACATTGGTCCTGAGACCGGGTAGCCTTGGATAAAGGAATACAAGGTTCGTGTACCGGCTGAATGTCGAATGCAGTGTCAGAAGAAATGCCAGAAAAACCATGAGTGTTTTCCAGTGGTTGGGCTAACAAAATCTGCAGGAATTAATTTTCTTGCTGTAGTTCTTCTACAGATAGAGACTGCGGATCATAGTTGCAAATGTCATAGTAGTTACACATGGGAGGGTCAGCGAGCCAGTGAGTGTAGTACTGTGCTTGTAAACCTTTGTTTACTAGGGCGAGTCTGTCTTTTAAACTATGGTTTTTGTTTGTAGTCCTTAAGAAAACTTTAGATTTTTGCAGAGGTTTCTTGAACCGAAAAGAAAGCATCTTTGGTCTGTGTGTGCCCTTCCTGCCTATGGGACAAGAATCTTTTTGGTCTTGCATTCTGTCAGGAATGGCACTCTGTCAAGAGTTGCACAGTGTACCCAAGTAGGGTTTGGGTGGCTGTGCTGAGGTAAGGTAGCAGATAAGCGCACACAGCAGGAAGTTCAACAAGAAAGGAGAGTAGGAAACAGTAGCTGTGAGCCAAAAGGGGCAAAAGATGCAAAGGTACAAACAAACTGGATTCCCTCTTGGGGTGTATGCTGAAATGGGAAAGAGTGTTCCACGAACCTTAGGAAACTCCAACCTTCTGCACAGATTGCTATAACAGAGGCCCACGCTGTATGCTCATGGCTGGGAACAACAGCAGTGCGTGTCTGTAACACTGAAAACGCGACAAAGGAAGGGGCAGAGGTTGCCTGCCGGAAACCAACAGGCAAGCTCTGTACAAAGGGATTACATAAGACACATGAGAAGACAAGAACAGAAATATCCAGCGAAAAGGAAGTCAATGAGCAATCTAGCAGAAGGAAATGAAGGAAAGGCAGTTAGACTGAAATAGATAACCTAAGGTGGAGTACAGAGGTCTCAAGGAAGAGAACAAGGAGCAGCAGTCAGAAAAACAGAAGGCTGCAAAGTAGGAAGCAGGTCTGCAGTCAAGAGTGGCACTAGGTGCAGGCAAACTGTATTGGACTGCGGAGGACTGTAGTGGGCTGACAGGCATGGAGTCCAGAAGAACAGGATAGAGAGAGATTAGTAGTAGGCGACAGACAGAGAGCCCAAAAGAATAGGGCCGCTAGGTAGGGAGCCCAGAGGAGCAGGGCTGTAGGCAGCGAAGAGGTGCAGGCTGCAAGGTAGGGAACCCAGGGAACAAGGGCTTGGAGACAGCAGAAGGTTGCAAGCTGCACAGTAGGGAGCCCAGAGGACAAGGGCTGTAGGTATCCGGAGTGAGGCAGGCTGCAGGGCAGGGAGCCCAGAGGACAAGGATTGTAGGCAGCCGGAGTGAGGCAGGCTGCAAGGCGGGCTGCAGAGGACGAGAACTGTAGGCAGCCGGAGTGAAGCAGGCTGCAGGGCAGGGAGCCCAGAGGACGATTGTAGGCAGCCGGAGTGAGGCAGGCTGCAAGGCGGGCTGCAGAGGACTAGGACTGTAGGCAGCCGGAGTGAGGTAGGCTGCAGGGCCGGGAGCTCAGAGGACAAGGACTGTAGGCAGCCGAAGTGAGGCAGGCTGCAGGGCAAGGAGCCCAGAGGAGCAGGGCAGCAAGGAGTGAGCCCAGAGGAACAGGGCCGCTGACTGTAGAGGGCTGCAGAGGACTGTAATAGGCTGCAGGGCAAGAAGCCCAGAGAACAAGGGCTGTAGGCAGAAGGCAGCAGAGCATGATCAGCTGCAAGGCAGGGAGCCCGGAAAGGGCACTGGAACAAAACAGGATAATGCAGCAACAGGAACAGCATACAAAGTTAATGGTCAAGGCAAACAGGAGCGGGGAGAACTCAAGATGCAAGACACTGTGCTCCTGCAGGCAGCTGCTTATATACAGCCCTGCCCTGTTCTGAGGCAGGCTAATTGACAGCACCTGTAGCAGCACACCTGAAGACAATCTGCCTCCTCCCTCTCTGGTCCTGAGCAGGTGGAAGCAGCACTGGCCGCTAGGGCTTCTGGGGATTGTGGTCCCAATAACGATGAATGAGAATAGCCAGGAATTGAGGACTGCAACCAGGTGCATTATGGTAAATGTAGTTAATTGAGTAAAATAAAATAAAAAAGAACCAAAGTTGAGCAAATGGAAATAAAAGACCCAGGCGTGAAAAGGAGTTGTTCAAGGAGTATTAGGAGAATAAATGAGTACCAAGTAAGCCATGATGATTGCCAATGCGTGCGCCAGCGGCGTGGGCTTGACACGTGCTTTCTCAAATAACTTGGAATTACATCCACTACCAAAACTCCTTCAACAACTTAATTTATATCAGAGCATCATAATTCAAACAGTTCATCCATTTCAAGCAATAATACGCCTTCAACCAAAAACTGCAAAATTACCTCCCTCTGAATTAGTGAAAGGTATTCGTGGAAAAGTAGTGTATTTACCATTAGATCTAAAAGAAAATGTGCACACTCTCGGAGTGCAACGTCCAATGCAACAATCTTTAATTATCTTGGTAAATGGAGTACCTACAAAAGACAAAAAAAAATTGGCAACAACTGGTAGATTTACATAAAGTTAGAGAAGCCCTGCAATATCTCAAAGAGAATAGTGATTATTACAAAGAAATTAATATTGAAGAAAACTTGAAAGATACAACTGAAATAATTCAAGAGACACAAGAAACTGGTCAATTTGAGCTCCTAGATCCTGCTACAATAGCAAACACTTTAGACCAATATACAATTCACCCATTGCACACTAATGACACCATAGAAGATGCACTGGAAACGTACCAAATGCGTCAAACAAAAGAATCACCAATCAGCATATGGGAAAAAAGTATAGAAGCACGTGCTTTTCCTCTACTCTTTCCTACTGGCAAAGGAGGAAGATACGATGATAGACCTGTTCAAATATCAGCATCAGAATATCGCTCATTACAAATGAATTCTGAAGATCCCAGATTTCGACAAAATGTGGAATACATATTCCACCTACTCTGTGAAAGTGAACTAGCAACTTTATGTTACGGAGTTGCACACATAATAAAATCAGGATCACACTTTCAAAATATGACAGCCACACAATTATTACAAAAAGTTTAACAAAAAGATGAGGTTTTACAGGCAAATCTTACAAATCTATTAGCAAATATGCAAGGTACTAAAGAGTACTGGTTTTGACGCCATGGAGATGTGCGTTGTATGATCAGAAACCTTGGCCCACCCACTTGGTTTGTTACATTAAGTTGCGCAGAATATGCATGGGAAGATTTACATGCTTTCCTACGCATATCAAACGAAAACAAAACAAACATAGATATACTAACACCTGGAGAACTTTGTTCTCAGGATCCTGTTAATGTTTCTAGATATTTTCACCATCGCTTCATTGCTATGCTACATTTTATTTGTAATAAAACTGTTCCTCCCCTTGGAGAAGTGCAACACTTCTTTTGGAGAAAAGAATACCAAGCCAGAGGAGCGCCACATGTCCACATGCTTTTATGGATTAAAGATGCTCCTAAATTTGGTCAATACAGTGATGCCACTGTTTTACAGTTTATTGAAAAATATGTCACTTGTGAAATTCCGTCAGAATCCACAAATAGTGATCTTCATGCAAAAATCTTACAATTCCAAAGACACAAATGTGGCAAATATTGTCGTCGCAAATACAAAAACAAAGGGAAATACTACACCAAATGCCGATTTGGTTTCCCTAGACCAGTTACAAATACAGGTCAAGTGAACAACCTCATGTCTTCAGTTAGACATAGTGTTAGAGATAAGTCACCTAAAAATACATATTGCATAAAAAGAAAAGAAGAAGAAAAATATATCAATGATTACAATGTAATCATTGCCCACTTGTGGAATGCAAACATAGATGTGCAGTACATTGCAGACAATTCTACTGCAGTTGCACGATAAGTCACAGCATACTTAACCAAATCAGAAAAGACAGAGCTCCAAGACCTCTGGAATGACCTGTCATCAGATAAAACAGTGTCTCAGAAATTATACAGCTTGGGCATAAAAATGCTGTCCCATAGAGAATGTGGATCCTATGAAGCAGCTGATCGATTAACTGGTACTGCATTGTATGGTAAATCTGCAAATATAGTATGGCTAAGTCTTGGTCCAGTAAAATCTAGAAAAAGAGTTCTAAAATCATACGAAGATATAGAAACAATAGCCAAACATGATCCCAACAGCCAAGACATTTTAAAAAACAATTTATTGGACACATACTACCCAAACAGGAGTACCACTTTGGAAACCATGTGTCTATACCACATAGCCCAAAACTACACATACAAAAATAATATAAAACCTGATGAGCAAAACTGTAAATACAAAGTGACAAACTGTGATGGTAGCTTAGTAAAACTCACCAAACCAAAGTAAATTAATCATATTTAATTGTCATTAAAGACTCCTCAACATAAAGAAGTATATTACATGTCCCTGCTATAACTCTTCAAACCATGGAGAAAAGAAGAAATACTAGATACCTATGACTCATATGAAGACGCTTTCAAAGCCAATGAAAGCAGTATAACTGATGTAAACTTTGCACAGGACAAAACAATGTTGCACAATGAACAGCAACACGAAGAGGAACTCCAGGCCCAACTAGATAAGGACACTCCTGACAGTAGTCAACCTTCTGTCACAGGAAGCCAAGAACCACTGGGAGAACCACTAATAACAAATGAGGCAGAATTAGCTATGATAGAAGTAGAAACACCATGTGTCACTATGAGGATAAACAAGACTTAACTACACTACAATCAAAACTAAACAAAGAGCAACGTAGCATTTTTCAAGAAATAACAAAAGAAATTGCGCATGGTGTGCAACATGAAAACAAAGAATGCACCTGCCAAAATAACAAACCTATACTATTGTATGTCAGTGGTGAAGCTGGTTCTGGCAAAACATTCCTAATCAAAATCATCAGTAAGTTCCTTCAACAATTGACAAACAACAAACTGTCAGCTGTTGTCACTGCCCCCACAGGTTTAGCTGCCTTCAACATAGGTGGTGTCACTTTACACTGATTACTACTCCTGCCAGTAGAACACCAAAACAAGTTAGATTATTACAAACTTTCTGCAGAAGCTGCAATGGAACTACGCAGAGTATTGAAACAAATGAAAATGCTACTAATAGATGAAGTGAGCATGGTGTCCAACCTAATGTTGACTTTGATTCACCTCAGATTACAAGAAGTACTCAAAACAAACTATGAAGAGCTCTTTGCAGGAAAAAACATGATTGTTTTCGGAGATCTTCTTCAATTGACACCTGTAAAAGGTGAGCCTATTTTTAAAACATTAGGACACAAACTCTGCCGTAAAACTGTTGGCAACATTGGAAATGTCAACCTTTGGCAACATTTCCAATACAGAGAATTAACAGAAAACATGCGCCAATCCGCAGATCTCACTTATGCCAACATCTTAAAAAGTATCAGAGTTGGTATACTTTCTAGAGAAGCAGAAGCAATATTGAAAACCCGGCACATTCATGCACTTTATGGTGATAAATCATGTGCTACAGATGTTATGGAACAATTAGCCCACAAAAATGTCAATTGTATGGCCTTAATGCCAACTCTTGCAAGCTGTTTCAAATTCGATGAAATAATGTTAAGCAAAGAAATGCAACCAATTCTGGAAATTAGCGCCACAGACAAACTAGATGTACATGGAATTACACTACCCATGTGTGACCAAGCCACAGCAAGACTAAATAGTTTAGAAAAATCAATCTCAAACACAGCAGGCTTGGAAAAGATATTAAAATTATCCTTAAATTGCAGAGTAATGCTTAAACGTAACCTTGACGTGGACCAAGGACTAGTTAATGGAGCACTGTGTACAGTTGTTGGCTTTCAAACATACCCACGTGACAACAAAATTCAGTTTGTCAATATTCTCTTTGACAAACTTTCATAAGTAAAAAGAATAGGACGCTCAACAGCTCGATTCCTTCTCTTCAAAGACATGTATGTACGCCTAGAACAATTTTCTCTAACTCTTGCATACGCAGTCACCATTCATAAATCACAAGGTCTTACTCTAGACAAAGCAATGATAGACATTGGTAACACAGTCTTTAAAGAAGGCATGAGCTAAGTAGCACTGTCACGCCTACGTACAATTGACGGTCTATTTCTAATAAACTTTGATGCAAGTAAAGTAAACGCTGATATTCCTTGCATTTTAGAATACAATAGACTTTGTTCACTATACACCCCCCATCTACAAACATATCCTGTTCCACAAAAACGAAAATGTTCTAAAAGAAAACTAAATCAAATAGAAATGCAACAGGATGTCACTGCAAATCCTCCAAAGAGACTAAAAGAAACTAAAACTTCATCAAGTACCACAAGCAAAAAAGAATCAATTAGGGAAAGTAAACCAGGTACTTCTTTAAAGAAGGAAGACAAACTCCAAAAAAAGCAGTTAGATACAGAACTACCTGGACCATTTAAATTCTCAAATATAGTTGGTGTAAGTTGCTACGCAAATGTAGCAATGAATATTCTATTTCAATTACCACCAATTGTTGACAACATTTACTTACACAGTACACACCCATTGTGTTTGCAAATGTTAGTACTTCACAGAAATGCAGCAAACAATCCTGACAACACGTATAGTGTTTTTGAAATAAGACAACCATTGGACTACTGTGCTGGAATGGTGAAATTCACTATAAACTCACAGGAAGATCCACAAGAATTGGTGTAATGTACTTACTATTAGTACTGGAAAACAAAAACATACCTATAAATGAAATCTTCAAGATTTCATACATGTGGAAACATACATGCACTCTCTGCAACAATGTGACACAAGAACAAATCCCCAATGAGCGCTTTGTCTATATATCAATACCTAATTGGGAATCCGTACCATTTCAGCAACTTGTACAAAATGCAAACCACGGTAGATTATGTTCTACCTGCAATTCGGATAATCGCTCCACATTACTAATACAAACACATAGTAAATACGTAATACTAATACTTCTACCTTACAATGCAGATGGTACGATAAACAACTGCAAGCTGACTGGATTCACACATGGTCAAATATCACTTGGTAGGAAAACCTTCACAACAATAGGTATAATCTACCACGCAGGAGCCACAACCAACTCAGGGCACTACACTGCATATATAAAAAAAAAATGTGGATGGTTTGAATGTAATGATAGTACCGTTACTCTAAAGCAGAGATTACCAGCTAATCTTACAAACGCGTATTTAATGTTCTTAAAACCAAAATTTGATAACTGAACTGTACTTAAACCTTAAGTACACTTGTAGTAAAAAAATGTAAACTGTCACAATATTTCAAAACCTATCTAACTGCCCAAAGATTCTACAACTAATCAGATAAATTAATGCCACTCAAATAGAGCAAAAAATAGACAGTTAGAATACGCCAATTGGTATCTAACTGTCCCAAAATTTACAAATATGCAAACAGATAAATCAATACCACGAAATTATATCAAAACATAAACAGTTAGAATACGCCTACTGGTATCTAACTGGGCCAAAATTTTACAATATCCAAACAAATACCTAATATCTTACTGCTCACAAAAACTGAAACAATCCAATGCATAAAGCATTAGGCAGAAAGAACAAGTAAACGCGGAAAACAAACAAATAAATAAACTGTAGCATAACAGAAAAAGGGTTTTTTTTTTAATCCAACATGGATTTTTTTTCTCCCACGGACCCAATGATTTTAGCAACAAACACAGAAACTTTGCAAATTGCACAGTACTCTGGTTTGTAATCTACTAAATATGAGGGTCAATAAAAAGAAGAAAATGTTGATTGTGCAATGTAATAAGTCATTATAAAATACTAATACTAACATGCTATTTTCTTTTATTACAGAAATGGACAAGAAAAACATGGACTCCCGTTACTAAACCAAATAGTAAGTATAACAAGATAAATACAACCATCGCACCATATCACACCCATACAAGCTTATAAAATTGTTTCTTATAAATTAGTTTTTGACCCAAAGTTAAAAGCCACTATGGGTGTGATATGCTGTGGTGGTTGTGGCCATGCCATACACTCTTGGGTGCATGGCCAAATGGCCATGCACCCAACATTCTATACCCTGGCCACAACCACTGCAGCATATCACACCCATAGATGCAAGCATTGCAACCATTTTGATGTCCGTGGACAGGGGGAAGGTCCTAGGACACATTCAACTTGCCAGAGGACAATACAAACAGCGTCCTCAGGACATCCCCATTTTCTTTATGTACAAACATTTCAAGACACCGCGATTGTTCTTAAAACATTTTCACCTTGCCAACGAACAATACAGACAACGTCTCCAGGACACCGCCTGCAAACATTCCAAGACCCCACGAGTGTTCTTAGAACACTTTCAAGTTGACACCGAATCCATTCTGTTTATTTATGAACATTCCAGAACAGCCGTGTTGTCCGCAGACAAATCGAACACAACAAAAGCGTCTAGCACATAAATAAAATACAACTATGAACCTATCTCATACTCCCCGATCCTCCCCAAAGACTTTTACACACCAACACACTCTACTACTAAATAGACATTTTGAACAAACTTTCACCGCGCTGTCCACGGACGTCCGCAAATGCAAGATGCATCACGCACCACGCCGCCCAATCAGCGAACACGTCACATGTCCGCGGACATGACGCAAGCCGCTGGGCCAATCGGGGTGCTGTCCGCGGAGCGAACAGGGAAGTCCGTCCCCGTAGCGAACACAGATATCACCAATTTTTTTGCCTTACATTTTGGTCATTTTTTAAAAAACGACTGGACGGATTTACACCAAATTTGCAAAAGCACGCTTTCGGGACCAGGCTGCCGCTCCTGCCGCAAATTTGCTGTAAATCCGTCCAGCGGTTCGGCTGTAGCAATGCGCAAAGTTTTTTCCCATTCAGTCTATGGGAAAAAAAAAAGTTTTGGGACCCCCCCTATAACTTTTCCCCCCCTGGACGAATCCTCACCAGACTTTGCAAAGACATTCAGAGTGGGCCACATACATTGTTTGCAAAGTTTGGTGAGGATTCGTCCAGGGGGAGCGAAGTTATAAGCCACCCAAAAAGTGCTCTTCCTATGGAAACACCAACTTAACCATAACTACATGGCCACTACCGTGGCCATGTAATGAAACTAAAATTGGTAATAACACAGTATACGCAATGGTCCTATCAATGACGGCACAAGGGAGGTCAGACCCTTACACTATGGCATGCTGTGAGTAAAAGCAATTATGATATGTATCAAAGTGGTATTTCACAAAGTGTGTCACTTGATCAGGAGTTTTAGTTGGGTCCATGGTCCCTCCCCAACAGGCATAGCTCAACTCTCATCAGTCAGGGAGCACAACATGGTGAGTACCACCAAACCTCATTGGCCTCAACAACCTCTGTACCCACATGTGGCCTGATTGATGACCACATGCATTGTGCAGACTATGAGCATGACTGAGCCAAAAGGATAGCTGGCCCACTTGGATGCAACACGAACATCACTGGGTGCCTGAAGGCCAAGATGCTAGTCACAGACATCCCATGTATAATGCCAATGACCTGAGATCTCTCCACCCAACTGGAGGATAGCGAGAACCCATTAATTGTTTAGACACTCTTCTAAGCCATCATTGTCATGCTGGATTTTGAACACCTGGAGTTCCTTCATGCACATATGGCTGAGCGATTCAATTTGAAAATGTTGCCTGCAAAATGTCCGCAAGGAGGTGAGCCTTCGAAACAGATTCTACGACTGGTGTTATTTACTATTCTAAACTCAAATCCTAGAATATTTGCGGAACGTTCTTTACTGTGGTCAGTGTGAAAATGTGTGTAAACATCCCCCAGAGATAATTTCAATGGTGAAATTATCACAGGAGGCCAGCTGTGTGAGGGCTCAGAAACGTTCTACACTAACAAAGTTGTTCAGTGCACTTAATGCAGATGCCAATTTAGCAGATGCTGCTAAGGCCAGCATCTGTCTTGCATGTTCCTGAAGAATGTGGGTTTCCTATAATAGGAAACAGTGATCTCATATCAAGTTCCTAACCTTCCAACACATCCCTCTGCTCTGTTGAATCCTAGGGGAGGCAAAGGAAGAAGGATGTGGTGGCATTTTAGCACTCACATTTTCACCCTTTTGCTCGAGTTTTGGCACATGGTGGAAAGAAGTTGCAGTAGCAGAGTAAGTACAATCAGAATGTCTGCCTTTTTCTAAAATACAATGGGCCTCATTACACGGTAGGCGGTAAGAGTTTACCGGTACCGGTAAGGGCACCGGTACAGGTAAACCCTTACCGCCTTACTACGAGGTCCCTTTGCGGGACCCGACCTTAACGGCTGGTTTTACCAGCCGTTAAGGAACGGGCCCGCTAAGGGATCTTGGTGCTAATTACGGTACCACAATTTGCGGTACCGTAATTAGCTCCTTCCCCATTCCCATTGAGCCCTATGGGGGTAAAAATGGGAATGGGGAAGTGCCTTGGTGAATGGGGAATTACCGGCCTCCGCTCACCTTGGAGTAGGGCGGTAATTCCGCCATCCACCAAGGCGGACACGGTAAGATACCGGCGGCAACCATGGCGCTAATAGCACCATGGTTACCGCCTACCGTGTAATGAGGCCCAATAAATTGACCACCCTTAGAACAATTAGCGCATATGCCGTGTTCATCGACCTGCATACTGCTTTTGACATTGTAACAATATCACATCTCTGGGACACACTTTGAGACCTTGACTTACCTCTTTAACCTCTGAAGGCCATAAAAAGTCTCTATTCAGGGAACACAGCCGTTGTGAGATTAGGCATGGGCGGCAACATTACTGAGTCAAAAGGGGTAGGGTTGAGAGTGTGCTAGGGGTGCGTTTTGGCCCCTCGACTGTTATGTATCTTTATTAATGTGGTGATCAAGAAGTTACCAGTGTTGCCGGTGGATGCCTTGATTAAAACAAAGGAAAAAACACCAGTGCAGATGTTCACATGTTACGCCGGCTGGCCTGAAAGCAGAATGAAGCGCCTTTGCGGAATTGTGTGACATGAATGGCATGTTGGTTAATGTCACAAAGACAAAGTCCATGGTTTGTAATATTAGTTATAGGATGAAAAAGAGAGCGATAGCACTTGAACTAGATGAAGGCCCCAGAGAACAGGTCGAACAATATCATTATTTGGTCCTATGTTCATTCATCCCCAGTTTTTTTTTTCGTGAGTTTTTTTGCTGAAAATGTTTTACTGAAAACAATCTTTGATTTGCCCCCCCCAATCCTCCACTCCCCTATTATTAATCTCCTATACACCACCCCAAAAAACTACCCCTTATATGCCCCCCCCATATTTTTAAATTATTTTTTTCACCAAAAATTATTTTTGGGGTAAAATATGCAGCGTAAAAAAACGGGTGATGAATGAACGTTGTAACGATTATTTAGGTATGGGAGTCACGGCGAATCGCAGCTGGGATGTGCGTTTGGCTAAAGCTGGAGTTACGCTAGCAAGGTACAGTAGAACATTGTCTAGATTTACTGGTGAACACGGGGGCGGGGCAGTATAGGTTTCTCGGTTAGCCTATAAGGCACACGCTAGACAGGTGGCAATATTTGGCATGGAACTCTGGGGGAAACATGGGATGCCCATAGCTCACGATCGTAGAAAATAAATATCTCAAACATTTCCTTGCATTAACCTTTTGCACACCAAATCTGCTGATGTTTTTGGTAACAGGCAGGCAGTGTATGGAACTATTCTGTAATGCATGGCTGGTTTATTATTGGGTAAGGCTTTGACAGCTGATGAGCTGGGGAAATACAGAGACAGAATGACTGATTTATCATCTCAGGTAGGAGCAAGGTCGCTCCCGTGGCTTGTTCATGTTAATAGTTTGGGTTTAAGGGAGCTCTGGTCTAACCCGGTTATTGTGACCTCTAAGAGCAATCTGGCCGTTAAGAGTGCCTATGAGGCCAAAGAAGAGTGGGCCATCTTGACTGAGGTTGGGCAATAATCTCTGTTGACAAGATACTGCACCCTTATGCAAGTGCTGGGGTAGGAGAAGTATCTTGATTTTTTAAAATCCAAAACATGAAAGAGCTTTGTATTTTAGACTCTGGATAGGTACTCTACCGCTGGCGAGTGTTCGCAATAGATGGAACCCAAATTTGTCAGAGGCATGCCCATTTTGTCCAAGTCTAATCGAGAATCCTGTTCACTTTGTTATAATCTGCGCATGATACCTGTGACCAAGAAGAAGATTCCTGAAGTCACTATTCCGGGAAAGATATATTCGAGCGACAGAGGATTCAATGGCTTGATGATGTAAAGCTGCCGATGTGCCTGAAGTATATTCAACAGCAAGTATTTGGCATAGGCCTGGCACGTGAGCCAAAATCATGTGAAGCGGTAGAGGTTTAAGAATCGTAATCTATCTGGTTTGGTTTGTCTCAGATGCTAAATGGTGGTGCTCTCGGGCGCATCGGTCTATTATGGTCCTTACAGCGTGTCTAACTGTGACACTTTTTTTCCTTTGGTGTCCTGGAGATAATGATATGGCCAGGTGTTGTATGTTTTAAGCAAATGACGCCCTATCATGCTTGTTACCTGTCGGAGAATGGATTGGTCATCTTCTGTACCAATTTTGATGCATCGTCTACATGTCACTGTTTCGACATGCTCAGGTTGTTGTAGTTGGAATCATTACTGACCACACCTAGCGGCGGCTGGAGTATGAGTAGACTACCGGGGTACTGACTCTGCTGTCGCTGTGTATCATCATCATATTTTTGATTCACATACTTTTGCTTTTCCTTTTTTAATTGTGTGATGTTTTTGTGCCAAGTATTTAATGTATTTTGTTGTCTGCTTCTGTGATATGTTCATATCGAAGTGAAGCTGAAGGAATCGAAGATGTTACTGTAAGTGTCACAGCATCCAGCCTTTAACCGCTACCTTTGCTTGGGTCTGTGGGGATTTAGGGCAAGGAAAGGCCCCCTGTTTTTCAATAGATAGCACAGCCACAATGATCAAATTCTGCTCTGACATCACAGCAATACATATTCGTTTTCTTTGTTCACTGTTTGACATTGCAAACGTGAAAACCCTTGGAGGTACCTGTTATTAATAATGGATTTCGAAGCAAAAACGTCAACATACTGCTAATTAACATTGTGGAGACTCTCTCCCGCTCTCCTCTTTAAAAATAAAAAAAGAATCTTTTCAGAGCTGCCTCTAGTTTCACCATTAATATTATGGGATTGCATTATAGAATTTGAATAAGGACAATTGCAGTGTGGTGACCCTATTCAATATTCATGGTATTCCTTCTATATAAAAAAAAGTGGAGCGAAATTCACAATGGATGGATCACCGTATGCAGTGCCATTAAACCAATTATTAAACATAACACCATCTCTCATCAGTGGATGAGGGAAGTAGCAAGACATTAGCTCTGCACTGACAGATTATATTGAAGCTATAAAGGATGAGAAGAAATACAATGTCATTAAATACCCGTGTTTGACATTGCCTATTAGAAAAAAACAAAAAAGAAAAAAAAATCATGAAAGAGGGTTGGCAGAACAGATGATACACATTTTTTGAAAAACACTTTTTCATTGATGTTTCTGTGTATATGTATTTATTTATTTATGTATTTATTTTTTATTTATTTATTTGTTTAATAGAAAGGAATAAGGATCTTTGTAATGAACGAAACCGCTGCAGTTTTTAACAATATATCAACATGTATGTTAATGTTAGTAGCCATTGTTTTATAGCCACATTTTTCAGAGGATTTGCTTAGGTCTACAACAATGATTCCATTTCAAATCGAATTGTTTGAAGTGCAATGTAATTCAGTTAAAAATAATCAATCTAATTGAATAATTAATATGTTGTGAAGAATACATATGTACTTTAAATCTTACAGGTGAAGGAAGCGCATGAAAAAAAAAAGATTTTTTAGAGCCAGGTTCAAGAGTCTCCCACTGTTCCCCAAATATTGCTGAATAAAATCATCACCATACACCCCAAGGTTTTTGATATCAATGATAATAAGTTTTCTGTTGCAAGAATCTGAAATTCGGTTCAGGAATTGTGAAGAAAGCAGCAGTGACATATACTTGGCTTGCAAACTATTGTTTTGTAAATTAGTATGTGGTTAACATTTGTAGATAGCAGAGGGGGGCACAATTAGACCCAACCTTTGGGGGTGGGGAACCAAACCCTTCAAATCGAGATGGCAGGGCTAATATCGGAAACTCTGAGGGGGCCAGGCAAATGTGCTTGTGTGAGAACCCCCCACCACCCGTTAATCCACAAGAAATGTTTGTGTTGATGTGTGTAAAATTAGCAGAAAATATTGAATTTCAAGTCACATTGGGACAGTGGTTTGCACAAAATATTATAGGATTTAAAGCTAACGGTTAGCTTTACGATCACTTCTGCCATCTGGTGTGCTGTAGGTTTCGTCAATTGCTAGATCATGGTGCATGTCCAGCTGCATTTTACAATAACCCCACAGAAGCCTGAATGGTGGGAGGGTTGGTGTGACTTTGAGGTGTTGGTGGGAATCTGAAGGGAGTCCTGGGGTTTTTGGCTTCACATTACAGAAACTGGATGTGCGCCCTAGCACAGTGCAACTTGCCTTAGCCTAACATCATGGAATATGACATAATAGGGCATAGGAAGGAGTTTCACCCCTCCTCTTGTTGAACCGGGTATTGACCTGCTCAAGCAACTCTGGTAACTGGTGGCAGCCTGGGAGAAAATGTATCCTTTTTCTGCTATGGCCATTTGGGTTTACTATATTTTTTGGTATGCCACACTGTGATGAAATGTCTTCTACCCCACAGGGGTACAAGGATGAGTAGTGCTTAAACCGCCTATTCAGCCATCACACTTCTAGAATCCAAAATTCATCCCAATCATTAAAGGGAAACGGACAGATATGCAATATTTGTATTTATTTATTTATTAGTGATTTGGCTTACACATAAACCTTTCACCAGTTATGATAAATCATTTAAAATGTCATTAGAAATAATACATGACAACTCAACTCCTAAACATGTGCACAATTCCACTAATAAAAGCCACAAGTATCGGACACTTAAAACCAAAATAGTTAAATTAATTAATCAGGTAATTGCTTGGAGCCGCACCCCCAGCCCAGCCTACTCTCCCAAGAAGTGATTGTCAACATCGTTATTGATTCCTTGAAAGATGTCCTCCAAGAAATTGATCAGAACAATGTTGAGGCTCACTCTCTCTCCACCAATGAGCCTATTCCACCATTCATCTATGGAGAGCATGTTATACTCAAGTACAACGTTTGCTTATCAATGCTGCCTGGAAAGACCAAGGCTAGATGCTACAGCATCTCCTTGGATTCACACGAGCTACAGAATCTACAATTCATATCCAGTCCCTCGATCATTGGAAGCGCATGTACAAAATGGGAAAGCCGTACTGGGACAGCTTCTGAAACACAATTCATAAGCCAAACTAGAGAAGTGTACTAATCATGCCCAGCTGTTCAAGTTCTTGAGATTCATTTTAACATCAGAGGGAATCATGATGAATAACAGAAAGATGTAAGTAATTGTTCAATGTTTTCTGATGCTCAGGATTTCCTTGGTGGGCTGCAGGTTCAATCTAACCCTCAAAAACAGTGCACGCAGAAAGCTACAAGTGAATATTCTCAGGTATCTCTGGAGGGTGTTTCAGCATTGCATTCCACTGTGAAGTTTCGGTATGCCTTTTACTCCCCCCATGAGTTTATTGTAGCCACCCAATCTTTTTTCCACAACTTTAATTTAATCACATTAGGATTAGTCAAAAGCATAGATTATGTCATAACCCAATCCTTCAAAATTCCGACATATATACATCCTTCACCTTTTGCAGTAACTTTGACCGAGGGCAGTCTATACTGGGATGTGAATGGGAAACAGTAACAACCCAAACATCAATAGTACAACAGTGCAAAATAAAGGAAAGTCCAAACAAGGTTCCATAAACATATGTATTTGATACTCCCTCTATCTCTCTTCTTAATAATATGCGATATGTGTGACCCCCCGTTCTCCACTGGGACACAGCTGAAAACACTGTGACCCCTGTTATTTCTTCCACTTTAAAAAATAAGTTAGAATGGGCCATTGTACATTTTACCACAATATCTTGACCGTGGTAAAGATATCCACACCTGAACCCACACCATATAATGGCTGGTTTAGGGTCAGAGTCCACAAAAACAAGGTTCTGCTACCAATGGCCCTATGGATGTTTTTGACTACACCTCCCAAAATCCCACGACTTCAGCTACACCTGCAGGACTTTCCAATACCTGCAATAAACTGACACAGCTGCATTTCTTTAATTGCAGTGTTTATGCTTATACACTCCCATGGCCAGACTGGAGGTTTAGTTTGTATAGGCCATCTTCATTATATTCTAAAGAACAGCTACTGCAATTGCCCAAAATAATTGCACTAATATTAGTTAATGAATTAGATGTAAAGGCAGAAAGTTCCCTTCCTTAATTTGAAGATAATCATGTATGTTCCACAAAAACCTCTGATGAACTACACATATTTGAACATTTTCCAATGCATTGACTTCCATTAATTTGCTTACCCTCTCGATGTTATCCCATTATTCACCCTCTATATCCCCCTTGGATTCACAACAATCCATCTCTTGTTGGCTAGCTTTCTGTAAAATCAATCTTGTATCCCTGCCCACACACTGTGGAGATTCTCAATTCACAGCTGAAGCTGCCCCTGTGCATGAGTTTGAAACAAGAGATAATGGGAGCCCTTGAGGGGAACGAGGATTTGTGAGTGGTGGTGTTCAATAACTCCATGTGTATGTTGTGAGATCCCTCAGGTAATCCTGATATCTGTGTTTGTATATTTACGGATATATGTAAATCTTCTTAGCTCTCTCCCAGACTAGAAACCTCCCTAGACCCGATTCCCTCCCACGAAATTCTCAATTTGGGTGTGGAGATGCCTCCATGGAGTGAGTTCCAATTGTTTCCTTACTATGAGGCTGGGTCGTCCGACAAGGCAGGCTCAGAGTGTGTAAAATTCAACACTTTATATACAACTTTGATGTCCCAAAAACTGCCCTTATTTTTGGTTCATAAATGTGGATTGGGAGTTCTATATTGTCTCTCTGCTTCCGGGTGCCGACATGGTATTGTAGTCTCAAGTGTTTAATAGTATCCTTATATTTTATGTTGTGTCACTTATCTTGATTACAGTTATCAAACAACGTTTCTTTCCAGGAAATTACCTATAAAAAAAGACTCAAAAGTTCTGTAATGTCTGTACTACCTTTGGATCCAGACCCATATTGTGATCTTAAGTATTCAATATTATAAATACAGGTTCTTGTTGAAAATTCGTACCTGATTGTGAGTACTCACTTGACCTTCTTTCTTCATTTTTGTTGGTAGATATGACAAAAAATCAACAATGAAGTGTTCTGAAGGCTCAGAATACAGAGTGTGGTCACTGGAGAGTCAAGGGTGGCTGTGGTGGTTGAGGGATCATAACATCCCCCCCCCCCCAAGTTGTTCCCCCATCTCTGGCTGGGTTTCTCTTGGGTTTGTGAATGTAAATTCTGCACTAACTTCAGGGCATGAACTTATTTGTTGGTTTTAAGCACTGTCTTCAGGCCAAATCCCTTCCAATCATGGAGCTAATACAGTAACACCCAGATGCTTTTGGAGTCCAGCGCTCTTTGCACTTCATATTCAGTTTCCCAGTCTGTGATTTCAGTCATACCTCACTAGTCAAATGTTAGGATATACGAATTTCAAAATAGACACCTGAAAAACGGTGAATCCAGAGCTGCGGAGGCAATTCTAGTTTTAATGCCCAGCTGCCCACCTTTACCACTACTGTGAATGGTCATAGGTATCTTTGTGAGAACATACGAAGTATAGGTGTTTTGTAG